>NC_066326.1:18370224-18724290 GCF_022539315.1 Serinus canaria | reverse complement strand
TGGGGGTTATTTTTGTAGCCTGTGGTGATATCACTGAGTTCCTAGAATCAGGCTGATAAATTTTAGCACTGACCATTTATTTAGTTGGGGAACTTCTGTATTTATATACATTTTTTTTTTTCTGCAGAGTTCCTTATTTTACTTCTCTTTTAAGCCTGCCTTTCTGCAAACTGTCTGTTGAGTTGAGTCTGCTGTTCTCTCCAGAATATCTGCAGGGGAAAATGTTATTTCTCTTTCCTCTCCCATCCTTTCTCTCTTTTTTTCTTTTTCTTTTTCTTAATTTTATTTATTTGTGAGAAATCTGGGATGACTACCCTTTAAACTTGCTTTTTAAAAACATCTTGCACACTTTTCATGGGGCTTTGTGTTGCCAAGCTCTAAATAAACAAAAACTCTGAGTTCAACATCTTTTTATATACTCTCTGCACCTTTATCCCAGAATTAACACCCCAAATGTTTCTTTAGGATTTACCTGTCAAGAATTTTCAAGTTATTTATAGAATTTTTGTAAACACAGCAGAGAGTTTTAACCCTTCCAATTAAACCACGTGGGTTTGCTGCTTTACTGTCAAAACAGTCCTAAATATTGCTATGACATACTGGTATTTTTTCTGTGTTGGAGAAACAACTCTGTGTTTATCCTACTTAATTAAACAAAGGTCAAGCGTGGCAGAACGTGCTCTCCAGGACTGTGGGAGGCAACCAGAGCATCACTGAAGCTGAGCCATAATTATTTTGAAAATCCTAGGCTGTCCTGGCTTAGCAGATGCAGATTCCAACAGCTCTGGAACATTTGGAGAACTGATCTGCATCTAAATCTTGTGTCCGAAATACTTCTCAAATTAGGAGATGCACAAGTAATGTGTATTAATAACACATTACTCATTTTTCAATAATAGATTACTGATTTTATCAATCTCTGCATTTTGAAGTAACAGCTAAAAGGATTAAATGCTTGCAGGTAGTTCAGAAACTCAACATAATCTAGAGATTTTTATTAAAAACAAACAAACAAACTAAAAGAATCTTTCCCTCCAAATCTAAACAGGATAAACAAAGAGCAAGATTAGCTGCCAAGAAGCAATTTGTCACAGTGTAAGTTGTTTCTAAATGACAATTTAAAAGCTCTTGGCTCTGGTATTTCAAATATAAAATCATAGCAAGCTGCACAACAAATCCCAAATGGCAATTCAGAGAAATCATAAGAGAATTTCAAGTGCCCAGAAATAGAAAATCAGCCTCCAATTCAGGAGAACCTTTCCTGGATTGTGACAGCACTGGAGGTCAGAGTGGCAGAAATGCCCTTTAGTGTTTGCCTGCAGCACCTGCCTGGCCTTGGTTTGATGGAGAATATCCCCAGACAGCCAGCGCAGTCCCTGCTCCCTGAGCTTCTCCACTTCTGACTCCAATCTTCTCAGTCCCTACAGCCTGAGGCATGTGACAGGTGCTGGTCTTATGAAAATAACTTGATTTTTTCTCTCATCCTTTTCTCTCCCCAGCTGAAGAGTCCTGATGCCTTTAGCTGCTGCTCATGCTGGTTTAACTCTCTGCAAATCCCTGTTCCTCTGAACTTTGTTCCATACAAATGGCAGTGCAGGAACACTCCTTCGTGCTGTGTTCAAAACGAGGGCACATCCTGACATTCTGCAATTTAAGTAAATCCTCTCTTCTGTTTTGTTATCCTCTCTCCCATCCTAAACTGCTGGTGTTGTTTCTTGTTTTAAGCATTGCTGAGCACTCAGCGGGCATTTTCAGGGAGCTCTTCCCAGTATATCCCCCCTGTCTTTGTCTGGTTGACAGGAGCTAAACCAGAACCCTGGCTGGTCACACACACACACACACAGAGTTTATTTAGGTTGTCTTTTTCTAGACTGTTGCTTTGCATCCACTTCTAAAGGTGTAATCAGCAATTTTGTCATCTGACACTGCAATTTTTCAATGTCTGTCTTTTAGTCTCGAGCGTCTTGGAAATTTTGTTTATCAGTACATTTTCTTGCCTTCCAATTTACTCCTGTTGTTATTTTTTATAACATTTTGAAGAAGTCACGTGGGCTTTCTTCAAACCGGCTATTACCTGTGGCAGGTAAATGAATTCTAATGTATATGGAATTTTGAACAATAGATTAAAAAATAATTAACATCTTCAGCTCTGACTGTATCTAATGATATTGCTGCTCATGTGAGTGTGATAAACAGCTGAGTAAGCAGGGCTGCCCTTTGAGATCGACTTTGCATATGCAAAAGCTGCTCTTTGTGGGATCAGTTTCCAGCTGCTCAGGCTGCAGGTTCCCAGCCAATAACTCTGCTCGTGGGCTGCTGCCAAATGGGGAGATTCCAGTCCCTGCACACCTCAGCCTGCCCTGGCCTTGCTCAAGGAGAGCTGGGCAGGAAAAATAAATAAAAAATAAAATCGGACTCAGTGTGAGCGCTGCTCCAGGGTGAGAGGGGCAGAGAGGGCTGCCGGGGGAAAAGGGGCTGTGCCTTTGGCACCCTTTGGATTTCACATCCTTGGGAAGTCTGCTTTTTATCTTTGGTGCCTTCTTATTTTTTTGAAAGAGTGCCCAGGTTTCTGCTGCAGAAACGATCCAGTTACTCAGGATATAATTACAGGTAGAGGTACTGTTCATCTGCACCTCAGCCCTAAAGCACAGCACTGCTCCTACTTTTGATTCACAGAGGGGAAGATGAGGTTCAGAGAATTTAACCAAACCCTGCTTTTCTCTTTTGTTGACCAAATCTTGGTTTTCTCACTGAAACCTGAGCCTTTGACAGAGCCATGGACTGCTGGTCAAACCTGTGCCTTGCTGTGAGCACATCACCTGGGAGGAGGTTCCACCCATACTGCTCCTGCTTGTGCCTGGAAATTCAGCCAAAAAACTCCAAGTTCTTTAAGGAAACTTGAAGCCTGACTCAGTTAATCTGTCTGATCGTGTGAGTCTAGTAAGAATTACTCACCAAACCTTTTTAGCTTAATCCTGTGAGTGCTCAGCAGGGAAGCCCAGGTGGCTCCTGGTGGGAGCTGCTGGGTGGCAGCAGCCCTGGCACACTCTGATCCAGGCTGCCTGATAACAGCTGCTTGTTTACACTCCCATATCAGCCAGGAAATCACAGTCACCAGCTCAGGGGAAGCTCAAAAATCCAGCAGTTGGGGCTGTGAGAAGGTAGATGTGTGGCACAGCAACAGCTGCTTCACTGTGGAGTGAATTCTGCTTCACACTGCCTTTCCTAATGGCAGTCATTAATTTGAAAATGCTAATGAAGAGCAGGGCTGTTATGCCTTGTAGTGAATAGTTGTGGTGAGAATGGTATTTACAGGGCTGATTGCTTTGAAAGTTTTCTGCTGCATTAAGTTGCTGTGAAAGGATGATTCCATATTCTTGCCTTCTGTGATAAAAGTTTTCTTGGAACTGCTGTTCCTTCAGTGAGGAACACGGCACTGAATGAAAAGCTACCAATTTTCATAAGGAAATAATTGTTCATTTCAATAGCCTGCATAAAGGATTATGCACTATGCTGCTCAACCTTGGCTACCTAGGATTTTTTATCCTTGTCAAGTCTTTTCCAAAATAGTATTTTCAATAATTCTTGTTTTTTGAAAGCCTGCCCAGGTTTCTGCTGCAGCAAAACAATCCCATTTACTCTGGATTAGTGAATTCTACAATAGCAGCTACTTCCAGACCCAAAACTGCAGAGTAAAGGTAATTAGGGCATTGTGGCTCCTTGCCAAATTCCAAAGCAGCCTTCCCTGGCAATTCTCATCCCAACTGTTTCACAGCAGTTCCACTTTCCTCTAGGAAGAGGGATTTTACAGAAAGGGAGTTGGAGCCATTCCTACCTCTTGCCTATTTTATTATTTATTGTTCCATATCACTACACAGCAGTGGCATATTTTGTGTAAATTCTTTCCATTACTCACAAAGCCACACAAACAGCTCGGAGCTTTCCTCGGAGAATTCTTAACTTCCTGCAAAAACAAGCAACAAAAAGCTACCAGGAAAAGTAACCAAAGACTTTTAATCACTTGAGTCTATTTCCTGTCCCTAAGAGAAACTAGGATTTTCCACCTGCTTCAGTTAAATACTCAAGAGAGTTACATTATATTAAACTAAATAAATCCATGATATTTTATTGTGTCAAACAGGAGAATGGATCCTATTTCTTATCCTTACTCAAAGACTTCCAAGGATTGCTCCAGAAATGGCAATTGCTCTTGAGCAGGTCTGTTTTATGCAATCTCAATAATATACTTTGATAGCACTAAAAATCTGAATTTAGGCATTTGGTTGTAATGGAAAAGCAGAGGTGACCTTTTTTATATAATACATTTAATACATAATAATACATATACTCTATATTATATTTGAAATATTAAATTTGCATATAAATGATGCAATTTTATTTTGAATACAACTATGGCTATAACCATCAATACTTCTTTAAGAATAAGTGCAGTTGACCGTTATCAAAAGATAAATTAAGAGGGAGAGGGGAAAAAAGAAGGCAAATAATTTTGCTTGCATTCTTGTCAGCCGAAAGCGTGATGCTACTTGAAAACTTGATACATCAAAATCCATTTCTTCAGGAAATAATTTATTGCTTTGTACTGAATGTTTCACCCAAAAATTTAGTTTGAACAGGTAATTTTGAAGTCTGAAAGCTACAAGAAGTTAGATAATTTACCCAGAGAGTGCTGGGGCAAAGCATCTGAAGATTGCCCCAACATAAGATATTTTTGGTTCTGCTGTTCCTTATTTACAAGGTAAGGTTTTCACAGGAGGAGGAGAAAATCCACCTTGGTTTATTTTCAAAAGACAGCCTTGAAAGAGATGAATCTGTCAGGTGTGTCCTGGGGAGATGTCTCAGCACAGAACCTCCCAGATGGAAATAATGCCTGGGAGTTTCACCCTCCCTGCCCCAGGACAGCTTTGGCTTTGCTGCAATTCCTGAGCCAGCAGAGAGCCCCAGTGCCCATGAGCCTGCAGCAGCTGCTCAGAATCCATGTGGTATCCATGGAATCCATGTCAGGACTGGCATGGAGGCTTCCTGCAGTCATCAAACCCCAAGGTGGAATTATTAGTAAATACATGATTATATACTAGCAACAAAACATTGCTATTCCTTTCCATCCATTCCACTTTGTTTGTGATAAGTGGGAAAAAATAACCTTTTTTATTTTCATTTCCTGTGTAGAATTTAGTGTGTGAACATAGAATCAGTTGTTCCAAGTTACAAATACTTGCTGTATGAAAAGTAAAGGCTTTAGCTTGCTCTAGATTTTGCTTTTTTGGTATTTCTTTGGCCTCACTATGGAATCAAATGGATGCCTCAGCAATGATGTTCCAGCAGTTACTCAAGCCCTTGTGTCACTGCTCCATTTCTGTGGAGGGCAGAAGAAAGCCTTGCATAATTTGCTGCTAATGCAAAGCTTCTGTCTCCACCAGAAATAGGTTTGGAGGTGAGGAATGTCTGAATAAATGAATGTGAATACCTGTGAGTATTTGATGTGTATCTCCAAAGTATTAAAAATACTCAGGTACAAGCAGGCATGTCCACACTCATTTCTGTGCAGTTGCTGAGAGATGGAACAAATCTCCTAATGCAGCACACTGGGCTCTGCTCTGAGCTCCAGCAGGAGACTTGAATGTTTGCATTCCTTTGGCCTGATGTCTTTGCTAATTACTGCTCAAGTAATTTACTTGTTTTGCTCATAGCATTGTTTTGGGTTTTTATTATCTTGCAAAAAGAAATTAAGAAAGAAGTTCGTTCAAAAATAAGACCAAAGTGAACACCATCGTTCATTTAATCAGAGTTGACTTTTCTGTTGAAGCAGAAGTATATCCTGATATGTGTCATCAACCTGATTGCCACTGGCCAGTCTGAGACATGAATGTGCAACAGCAAAAAAGTCTTCAACAAATGAAACATCTGACAAAAACATCCCCCACCTTTACCATCAGACACCAAATGAGCCATACACCTATGGAAGCTTGTAAAAATTGCACAGCTACACTGGTGTGTCATGGTAGAGCTTCCCAGGGGGATCCCTGATCCCTGTGCTGTGCCAGAGCAGTGGTGAGCCCTGTGCAGGATGTGTCTATCAGCCCAGAGTGAATTTCCCCCTGTGCAGCTCTGGAATGCTCTGGGCAGGGCTGGTAAGAGCTTCCCCTTGTACAGCCACCAGCCCTCAGCAGCTGCATGGCCACAATCCTGCCCTGCTGCACATCTTCATGGGTGCCCTGCTGCTGAAGGGAGGTGCTTGCAACACGATTTTTATTTGTGCTGGCCCTGGAAGCACAAATTGCCCTGTAGGACATGGAGGACAGGAATCAAAGGCTGGCTACAGCAGGGGCGTGTTGCCAAAAGTAACGCAGCCCTTTGATCACCTATCTCTGTTTATCCCAATGTTTGAGATGAAGTTGAAAGACAATGGATAAATAGGCTGGAGCTGAAAGCCAGACAGGCTTTTTTCTTATTTTTGCATTGCTTTTTGTACCAGAATCCAGCTAAGGAGAGTTGCATTTCTCTTAGTGCAGCAATGCAGGCACATGGCTAAAATGGACTTTTGTCTTTGTGCTGCCTGCACAAACCTCAGAGTGGTGCAGGTATTTATGACCTTATAGGCACATGTTAATTAGCTGTGTTATCTGGGAATGGCAGAGCTGCAGAGCAGTAGGATGGATCCACTGCCTGCTCTGGGTTCCTTGTCTCTGGAATCTGCCTTTGATGGGAGCTGAGAGTGACATGAGCGGGGCAGGAGTGAGGCTTTCTGTACAAACACATCACAGTGAGAGCAGCCTTCTCACCACAACTAAAAACCACTTGGGCTTTTTGATGAAGAAACAGAACAAAAGTGATCTGTGAAGAGATAAAGGAAGGTTTGTGTATTTTTCAGCTACAGTCGGGTAGCAGCCTTCCATCCTACCCTGTCACTACTCATTCCTTACTCAGGATTCCTCACAGGAAAATGAAATGTTGCTGTCACCCTCTATGTCACTACAATGAACAGCTGGAATCCTTCTGCTTGGGGAGAAACTGAGTATTGAGTGGAGTTCAGTGGCCATGAGAAATTGTCAATGCACAGGTTAATGTCACGTTGAATCAGGTGACAAATCCTTTATGTAGCTCTCTATCAGGTGTAACTGCTCTGCTGAAGAAGAGTTTTCATTATATGTTCAGGCTGGGTTCTAAAAATGTTTGTCAGGAAAGAGCTATTTATGCTTTGTTATTTTTAAACTGTAGTACCTAGCTCTGAAGAGATTTTGTTGTGGTTAGACTTTTTCAGAAAGTCAAAATAAACCAAATAAACCAGTTTGGTTAGGTTTCAAAAATAGAATACACGTGTAAATCAAAGTGCTGTATTTATTGTCTCTGCAGTAGGAGGGACTGTTCAAATAGACACAAATTATAACCTAGATTTTTAGTTTTGAAAAAATGTGTCCTCTTTTTGGAGCTCAAATAATGCTTATTCAGACTGAGGTTTTATTCCCTGTGCAGGTGGCACTCATCAGTTCAGTACCTCCACATTAAATTTATGAAATATTATTCTAAAATTATTTTCATGCTTTGATATTCTCAGTATCCAGTGCTACCCCAACTGACCTGGTGCATTTGTCTTGAGCTCTTTGGAACTTCCTATGTTCTGAAAGGAGATTTACCCAGGCTCTCAGTCCTTTCCAAAATTATCTGGAATTTAACTGCTATTCCTCCAACACATTTCCAGCTATGGGGAAAAACCAGTTACAGACACCTGATAACATAAATTTGTACTTTGAAGCCACGTTCCTTTAGGGATATTTTCTATTTTCTTTTTCTCAGTTATCTGTGCAAACAAATGGGCACTGAGGTGAGGAACAGCAGAGGACCCAGAGGACTGGGCTGGGTGATGGGGAGAGAATTGTCTGTGAGCAGGACCTGCTCTGGGCAGCTCAGGTTTCAAAGCTCTGAGCAGAACTCTTGCACATCACAGCACCCTGTCACACCAGGAGAAAGTGAAATCTTGGGCAGAAGTGCTGCACATGAGAATCTAAAACCCAGGGAAGGCACTGAGCTCAGCCTGACTGGAGGAGAGCCTGAGAGAACTGGCTGGGGGAGTGCAGAGCCTTGGATTTTCCTAGAAGCAAACTGCACTGCACTGCTCTGCTGCACAGAGCCAGGCCAGGCACTGCGGAGCTACAGGGCCACAAACTGCCTTGCAGTTTTCACTCTGCAGCAAATAAACTGCTGCACAGTTCCCTGAGAATCCTAAGACTCTTCTGTGTAAAATTCTCAGTGTGGAAGGGCTGATAGAACTTTATTTTTTCAGTAGGAGATTGTTGTTTACTGTTTGTAGAGCTGCTCTCTCAGAATAATTTAATTACTGCAAGGCTTAATGAAAAGCTGTTTCAGTTTATACTTTGGAGTGCTTCCACACAAACTGGTATTGAAAATCTACATAATTGACATTTTCATCCAACATATTTATTGTTAATTTTATAGAAAGGCACCCAAGAACCATATAAGTAGGAACATCTAATAGATTAAAGTAAGGAGATTTTCATATGGAAGAGAGAGATTTGGCTCCCAAGATTTGGCTGAAAAGTTGCTGGTCAGGGTGAGAAAGGCATGCACTGTAACCAGCCCAACAGCAACCATCTTTGGCTGGATATGAATAAAATAAACTGATGATTTGTTCAGGACAAAGCATCAAAAATGATGGTTTTCATTTCAGCAAAACAAGTTAACTGCACTGCTAACAGCTTCATATATGGTGTCCTGTTGTTGTAAGGTAATTTATGCAATTTAAATTCTCAATGCATGAAAATCCAAACTAAAAATTGTATTTCTACTCCTCTGAACACTTTAGTGACACAAGGAAATAATAAAGCCTTTCAGCTGGATGGTAAAATAGAAATAGTTTATGCATCATCATACACATAAGAGATGCCTTATTTGGCTTCTCTTTTAGGTTGCTAATGCTTGATTTGTTCAAGGCCACTTTCTTCATGGGCCCTGTGTGCTGGACTTCTTTTGTATCTAATTTGACCTAAACTTTTTCCTAAGCAAAGTTCTCTTATTAAAAACAAACAAACAGCAAAAAACCAACAAAAAAAACTTATGGAAGAGCAAGAGGATAATTTGTAGCATAATCAAACCTTGCAGAAGGACAGTGGCTGGATAAAATGGCAAAGTTTGCCTACAGCAATCCTCGGCTTGAGGAGGGAGGGAGGAAGATTTGATGCACAAAATTCTATAAAAAAGTGTCTATGTGCATTTCTTCTTTTTCCCAGCCAGCATTCCACTCCTAATTCTTGCGGCTCATTCTTCTGAGCCTTAGAGGCATTAAGGACACAATTAAGGTGATGTGGTGGCACTTGACACATTTGATATTTTTGGAGAATCCCCAGGTAAAGACTGGGAGCACAGGAATATTGCACACAGCGAATGGAATTGCCACAAATAAGGAAAGGTTCCACTTTTCCATGCTCCTTTCCAGCAGGCAGGGTGGAAACTCTTCTCAAAGATGGGGATGGAGCATCCCTGACATGAGGAAGCTGAGGCTGAGGTGGCTTGGCCTGTGTGACAAACCCACAGGAGGAAAGGGAATGAATCCCCAGGCAGGATAAAGGTGCTACCACAGCCCGAAGCCCAGGGGTTTTCATTCTCTAATCACTCCCCAGGCTGCTTTCTGTGCAGGTAGAAACCCTCCAGAAGGTGAAAATGCAAGAGCTGCTTGTGTGCCTGGACAAATGCAAGTCGAATACCTGGACATTGACACTTTAAACATCTCACCCCAAACACAAACCAGACCAACCTCGGGAAGAATGCTGATAATTTTCAGTTTATTTTGGAAAGTCTGTTCAGTTTTTGTTTCCCTTCTTCTGCAGTGCTGTAATGTTTCAGTTTCCCTGTTTGCTTTTCTGTTTCTTTCTTGAAATTATTGTCTTCCTTTGCATATGCTGCATTGTTTAGCTCTGAAATCTGGCTTGCTTTCCTCCAGATCTGTGTTTATTTGCTCCATGACTACACTCCTTCACTGTTCTGCTCTTTTAAAAGTTTAAAACTTTATGAAAGCTCTTTGGTAAAACCTCCTCTTTGTGAGGTGGTTTTCCCTCCTTTCCTGATTTCTTTTCAAGCTCCTCATTGTGTTTATATTTTATATTACAGTATTTAAAGATCCTTTTGCATATTTTGCTAAAATCTGTACTACCCTACCATATTACATGGACATGCAGAGTCTAAAGCCATGTGAATATTTATTGTACACACTGCTTTGAGTGTATTTTTGGATTTTTTTTTTTCTTCCTGGGCTAAGTTTTGCAGTCAGATACTTGGATATGACTCCTGTTCAAATGGTAGAAATAAACTGGATCTGTTCATCATGGCACTTCTTCAGTTGAAATGTGACATTGAGAAGTTACTCTGTAAGAATTTGAAAAGAATTATTTAGATTTTAAATTTTGCCCTCAGTGGGTACCATCTCGTTCTGGATTTGGTTTTCTGGTAGGTCTGAGCCCATGGCAATGGGAAAGAGGAAAATTAGAGAGTACGCTTTTCTTAATAGCTGAAATCTCAGTGTGGTTTGTCTTGTAAAAGGTGCTATAAAAGCTTAAATATTTCTTTTAGTAATATTCTCTAAATTGAAGGCATTATTACACTGGAACCAGTGGTAACTTCCAGAACAGATGGGAAGCACAGCATTTTACAGACATGGAAACTTCTGTTTCAGCCCTCCAGAGCTCCTGGTTGCCATCCCCATTCCAATCCCCCACTCCTTGGCAAGCACACCTCTTCCTGGGGGGCACCAGCACCTAAGGACTCTCTTGTGTTTTGGGGTTTTTTTCTTGTTTGGTGCCCAGGAGAGGCAAACCCAACAGTGCTGCTTTTGCCTTGTCCTTGCTATGCCTCTCTGAGGTTAACTGACTTTAGCTGAACTCAGGTTTTGGTTTGTATCAGAGCTTTCTTCCATAGAGAAATCCAAAATAAGGCAGAGAATTATGCTGGAGGCTCCTTTTTTAGAGTAACGCTTATTTAATTAACAATTAATGCAACTTACATGACTGTAAATGCAAACGTGTAATGCTCTCTCTAAAAACAGTTCTAGGAGAAATGTTTTCCTTTGCAACGGCTACCCTCGGAAGCTGTATTTTGGGGTGGTAATTTATTTACTATTTTGATGTACCATTCTGTACGTTTTCCAAGCTAAAATAAGCGAGTCAGGAGCGAGCAGAGCCCTTTGGTATCCCCGCTTTTCCATGGAGGCTGTGCGGAGTCACACAGGGACTGCTGCCTGACAGCTGGTCGCTGTCTCCTCCAGGAAAAGCGCTTGCACGCTATTTCTTTTTACTTATTTTTTTATTTCTCCCCAGATACCTTTCCCAGCAGCTCACACCCCACCCCTGAGCACGTACCGCCCCTTGGGAATCGCTGCCTGCTCGGTGCAGAGCCGGGCTTTGCCGAGCGCAGGTAGGAGCGGGCTGGCTTAGCCCAGGTAAGGCAGCACTGCCCGGGCACAGCTCGGGCGCCGGCTCTGCTGCCGCCGGTCCCGGTGCGCACACACCGGGGCTGCTTCATTGACTAATTAACTGTCAAACCACCGAGGGCTCGGCCGAGGCAGGGCTGCTGCGGGCCGGAGGCGCGGCCGGCTCGGCAGCTGTGAGGCGGCAGCGCTGCGCTGCCCTGAGGGGAGCCGGCTCTGCCGCCCCACCGGCGCGGCGGCAGCGCTCATGCCGCTCTCCCAGGCCGGGTCGCGGGCAGGGCTGGAGGCGCGGCGGCGGCGGGGTCCCCTCGGGATCGCCTCCCTCCCTCCTCCCGCCGCCGAGCCCGCGGCGCCTCAGCCGCTCCCAAATGGCGGCGGGGCGGAGCGGCCGATCCACGGCTCGGCGCTCCCGCGCCAGGCGGGGAGGCGGGAGCGGCCGGGCAGGCGGGCGCAGGGACGGCGTCGAACGCCGAGCGGGCGATGGGCGGGGATAAATGTCTGCTTGGGCGCGGGGCCGCCATTTTCTCTGAGGCGCGGAACGAGCGGCGCCGGGCGGGACCGGGGCGCGGGGGACCCGCCGGGGGCCCGGGACACAGGTACGGGTGGCCGGGAAGCGCCAGGGGAGAGCGGGAGAACTGTTTCTCGTAGTCGAGAGTTTCTGCTCTCTTTGCAGCGTTCCGTTCCGCGCTGGCGCCGCTCCGGGCTCGGCCCCGGGCGCGCTGACCCGGCCGCCGCCTCGGCCGCTCGGCCCCGGCGGACACTGGGGGAGGAAGAGGAGAACCGGGCGGCTTCGGGCCCGCGGAGCTTCGCGGCCGGGTTGCCCGGGCCGGGCCGGGGGGATCGGTGCCGAGAGGGCCGGGGCGGGGCGAAGGTGCCCGAGGGTCGGGGAGAGCGGGGCTGGGTCGTGGCCGCCGCCTGTCAGCGCCAGCGCGGAGCCGCGCGGGTGGGCCCGCAGCGCCCGGGGGAGCGTCCCGCATAGCTGGGGCCGTGCCCTGTGCAGGGAGGGTGAGCAGCGGGCATCCCGCATAGCTGGGGCCGTGCCCTGTGCAGGGAGGGTGAGCAGCGGGCATCCCGCATAGCTGGGGCCGTGCCCTGTGCGGGGAGGGTGAGCAGCGGGCATCCCGCATAGCTGGGGCCGTGCCCTGTGCAGGGGAGTGCGAGTGGGCATCTCGCATAGGATGAGCGGTAGGATGAGCATCCCGCAGCCCTGGAACTGTGCCCTGTGCAGGGAGGATGAACAGCGGGATGAGCATCCCGCAGCCCTGGAGCTGTGCCCTGTGCAGGGAGGATGAGCAGTGGGATGAGCATCCCGCACAGCTGGAGCCGTGCCCTGCCCACAGCCGGGGCTCTGCTGTCCCGCTCTCCCCGGGTCCCCGCTGTGATGCTGTGGCTTTGTCTCTCCTGCGCTTCCAGCAGGGCTACCTGACCCTCCTGTTAGTGCCATCCGTAGTCAGCTGAACTGGGAGTAGAAAACACCTTTAGGTGGATCAGCACAACTGAATTCTTTCTGCTTGGGCACTTTTAGCTCTGAATTGCTTGCTTGATCATTTTTTGCAAGTTAAAATCTGTTAGACATTTGCAGACAGGAGTAAGTAAGAATGCTCTGAGTCTTTGTCAGCTGTTCAGCCCTGCCTGTAGAAGTGGTGCTCTGCAGGAGCAGCTCCAACCCTGTCCTGTTTCTGCCTCTCTTTATCTCCAGCCTGACTGCACACACCAGTAACCTGCCTGTCCCACTGCTGTCATCTTCCCTGTGACAGGTCAAATGGCTTGTGCATAATTGCTTTCCTTCTTAGCCTTGGAGTGACATCCAGAAATGCAGGGACTGTCGCTGGGCCAGTCAGACTGCAGAACCAGTTGCAGTGAGATTGCTGCAGCACAGTTTGTGTTTCAGCTGCAGGTTGTAGTTGTGCAGAACCAGAAGGATCTGCAGTGGTGTAAAACTCAGAATATTTCCAAAACTGAACCCAGCTTAAAATATCTGAAGATGGTTTTTATTTTAATGCTTCAGAAAAACTCAGCTGCAGCTGTTGCCTGAAGGATCACTGCATTGTGCCGAACTGGAATGGGCATGCTTATTCTTCAGGATGTGTCTGCAGTGTTGGTGCAGAAGGAGAGACTGAGATGATGAATGTGAGAGTTAATTCCAGGCAATTTTCTTAAATCTCTTCTGGGGACACCCACTCAGAATGGAAGTGGCTTTAGTTTGATTTGTCTTAATGAGAATTTTCTGCAGGCAAACCCTGAGGCTGCAATTAATCATGAAAGATGTAGGGATCTCTGTGTGCACTCATGAAATGAATATGGTGACTGATTAATGTAGTAAGCAATTTAATCTTAGATTATTAAATCAGAAGTGAAGTAGCATCGTTGGGTTGGGGCAGTGGTGCTTTCACAGTCCTGGATTATGTTTTTCATATGGTTTGTTGCTATTCTTAATATTTTCAGGACTGGACAACTTATTGTGCAACATTGCTCATTAACCTGCTTTGAAGGAAAAGCTGAAAGTGGCAGGAAAAAAGCCTATTTTTTTTTCCCCCAAGAAAATCTAAACCTTATTTTTTTCAGTTTAATTCCTTTTCCATTTTTTTATTCTTAACCAACAGTGCATTCTGTTCAAATTATGTATGAAGTCAGTGCTGTCTCAGGGCTGAACTTACTATATCTTATTAAAAGAGCTCATTTTCTAAACCACAAACATGACCCACGGAAATCATTGGTCAGCACTTCTTGGTACGCTACATCAGCAGTAATTTCTTCTGGGACATCTCCTCCCCTCCTCCCTCCAGATTATTTATGTGGCTCTTTGTGCTGTTGGAAAACCAGGAGTTGAGAAGAAAACCATGTTTTCCTTGTTGGAAAACATTAAATTTAGAGCTGTTTCCAAGCTCCTGTAGGAGATGGGAACCAAAAGCTGTTGGGTGGAATTATTTTCTATTAAGGAGCCTTCAGTCAAGATTCAGTGCAGGAGTTGAACTGATGCTGTGGATTCAGGACGTTTAAATGGTTTTTATTTTGCTAATTAAGTTGGTAGAGCAAATGAACTTGGGCAGTTGAGTGCAGGTTGGTGTTTGGGTCTCTGCACCCAGCCTGTCCTTTCCTGTGCTGCCAGAGGGGTTCCCTTTGTCACACCTGCAGCTCCCCTCTGCTGCTGTCCTTCAACAGCCCCGAGTTCTGCTCCTCCCCTTCCCGTGCTGTCACAGCTCTCCTCCTGCCTCCTGGGGCTGCCCCTGGCCCGGAGGGACAGACGGACAGACGGATGGAGGGAGGCATTGCCAGATTGCCGTGGCTTTGGGCTCCTCCTGGGCTGTGCTCCTGCTGGGATGCCCTGGCTGATGGAGAGCAGGGAATTCCCCCATGCCTTGGCTTCCTATTTCTGTATCCTGTGAGAATGTCCTGCTCTTTGTGCCTCTGCCTAACTTTAAAAAGGACAAATACCCAGGAGTTGCTGGAGGAGAGCCTGGGCAGTTGGTGCCACCAGGTGCCCAGGGCATGAGGATAATGGGATTTGTGCAGCTGCATTTCCAAAACTCTCATGGCAGTGCAGAAAACGAATGAATGTTTGGCCTCTGTATGCAAATGAGTGATTGAACAGGATGATTGTGCTGTCAGAAGTAAGTTCCTGGACCATCTTCTAAATTAGAAACACAGAAATCTAAAGAGTGTGCAATGAAAAATAGTATTTAGAGTTCTGTTTATAATGAAACCATTAAATTGCATAAGTTAAAGTGATCTTTATTTGGGGAAGCAACAAAAGTCATCAAAACAAGAGGAAAACTTCTGACTTACTAAGCTCTGATTAAAGCATGATTTAGTAAGTTTCACATACATTTGTGAACAGACATGTTTACATCTGCATTGTGCCGATTTTGGTTGATTTTGTGTAATTGCTTTTGTGAAACCCGCTGGTATTTGCTAGTATGAAATATATCCACTGTGTATTAAATAAAGTTGTGGAAACATTTGTTCAGCTTTACAAATTAATTGAAAGAGTAGTTGATGTAACAGTAGGGACTTGGCTGAAAATTCTAAATTTATGACAAATTAACAGGGTATTTTAGCAATGAGCAAGCATTAGCTCATGGCTGTTGAGACAGCGTGAAATAGATACAGTTTATTCTGTATGGGTAACCCATGTTTAGTGATATTCTTTTTTTCTTTTTTTCTGAAAAGAAAGTCTCTTTTGGCCCAAGTTCTGTGAAGCATTCTCTGAGCTCTGCTGGCTCTTGCTGTGTGTGCTGTTTTTTTGTAAACAACACTTTTGCTTTGAAAAGCAGCTGGCGCACGTTTATTCCTTTAGTGACTTGAATATTGTGTTTGTACTATAAATGTCATCTGTTTTACACAAAGTTGATTTTATTGCAGCACTGTGTACTGACCTTTTACAGTTTAATAGAATATGGTCATTTGTGTACTGAAATGCTGCAGTGCACACAGCAGATGAGGATAAATAAAGTGCTGGTCTGGAGTCATTTGTAAATGAAAAAAGCATTTTCAGAGCTAGGAATTAGAACTGATCATTAATAAATTACATGTTTATAAGTATCCTATTGTCAGGCTTTGAAGTGATGTAGTCCATGTGGTTGAAATGAGAGATTTTAGCAGCAGAGCTCGGGATTTGTGTGGCCAGTGCGGGGTTTGTGTGCAGGTGTGCCAGCTCTGCCGTTTCTGCTGTGCCGCTCCTGGATGCAGCAGGGGAGCAGAGCAGAGCCCGCTTCAATCTGAGCTGTTCACTCGAGGCAGAAGCGCTGCAGAATCGCCTGGCAAATCCCGAGTGCGGGTGGCGAGCGTGACACGTCCCTGTGCAGGTGGGACCTTGTCCCAGCTCCGCTCTCTGAGCCTGTCGCTCTGTGCTGTGCCTCTCCTCGCTCAGCGGTGCTGCCCTTTTCCCTCTCGGGCTCAGCTCGGTTTGTACCTGCCCGGCTCTGCCCCCGCAGTTGTGCCGAGCAGCTGCCGCAGGGGTCACTGCCCGGGCCGTGCCGATGGCAGCCCGGGATCGCTGAGCCTTTGGGTATTTTTAGTTCTGAGAGAGGAGCTCGCTTCCCTGACTCTCAGCTGGGTGTGCCGTGGGGTTCACTGCGTTAGTTAAAGCTGCCTCCGAGGTTCAGGCGCTAAGAAATGGCTCTGGGCCCCCATTAGAGTTTTCTGTCACCGTAGAACAAGCTGGAGTTCTGAAAGTGGGGATTTTTGGAGCACTGAGCTGACAGATTACCAAGAGGGAGGTGCAGGATAGTGCAGAACTAGAAGAAAGATGTCTCTAATGCTTTTGTAGGGGAGAACATTTAAGGTATTATATTGAAATATTTTAACATATGGCAAATTTTCCCTTTTCTTTAATGTCTTTTAGTCTGCTTCCAGTGTATGTCCCTGTCAGCTCTACCACTAATATATGCTGGCTTTTGCATCTTCCTTTTTCTTGTTCTCAGCCATTTAAGTGTTTGCTCAAAGTCTGGTCATACTTTCAGTATTTTATAGTGGTTTTTCAGTCTATTAGCACCCCACAAAAGGCACTGCTCTCTTTATTCACTTGCTAACTGTGGCAGAGATGAATAAATTATCATTCTTTTTTCTTTATTCAGATTTTCTTTGTGTATAAAAACGTGAGATTTTACATAAGTGTTTTTTGATGAAACTGAAGAAATGTGGTGGGGAGGTGAAGATGTGTGTACTCCCCTTTGTTTGCATGGAATTGTTGCAGAAATGCAACACAGAGGGAGAATCCTGCAAGCAGAGCAGTTGTAGGGAGGACTATTTGACTGGAAGTGTTCCTGAGAAGAAAAATCCTGGTTAATCATACTTTAATAATTTTTTTAAATTCCTTATTTATTACTACCCAAAAAATGCTATTTATATTGTTTCCAAATCATTACCATAGAAAGTACACTATTAAAAGTTTCTTGTAAAAGAGAAAGTAAAGTGGATTTTAATTCCACTTAATGTGGAGGTAAAAGTGCCTTTAACTGCCTCTGCAGCTTTCACTTGGAAAGGTGTATTTTGATACATAGGAACTTGGGGTTGTTTAAACTTCACTTTAGAAACCTTGTTTTAAAGTTTCTCTGAAAGTTGCTCATCCTTATGGCACAGAATGTGACTCCACCTTCACAGGCAAGAAGATACTTTCTTTCAGTTCCTGAAGTTCAGAGCTGACCTGGTAATTGTTAGTTCTAAGGCTGCTGTTTGGTTAATATTTCCCTTATTTTGATGATTTCTGATAACAGTTGAATTCCTTCAGGTCCAATCTGTTGCATCACCCCATTAAAATATTTTTCAGTTCTTGTGTATTTGTGTTGTAATTGGATGTGTTTGGGTTTTTTTTTTTTGGTGAATCTTGCACTATAAAATTAATGCATTAAAAGTATGGCAGAAGTGTCTAAACTCTCTTTACTCTTGAGTTTGCACGAGGCTGATGCTTAGTTTTTAAACCAAGCACACAGTGCTGGGGCCACTGTGTGCAAACAACAAACATCTCTGTTTGTTCCAGGGCTTGCAGGTTTAAGGAGAGGTAAATTTGTTGAGATAATCAGTCAGTTTTTCTTCAACTGAGGCAGAAAAGTGTGAGAGCACCTGTGCCAGCTCAGTGAGCCCCTGCTTTTCCCAGGCTTTCCTCTCCCTCTCCCTGTGCCTCCAATAGCTTTGGGAAGCTGTGTCCAATCAATGCTGATGTGGAGGAGGAGCAGGCAGGAACCTGTTTGTGGTGCTGGGATGGGAGGGTGCAGCTTTCCCTGGTGCCTAATTAGAAAGCTAAGCACTTTTGGTCACCTGCAAGCCAAGCTGCTGGCTGTGGGGCAGAGCCTGTGCTGGTAAAGCAGCATTTCTGCCTTTGTGTGAGCACTGGGCTCCCAGCTGCAGTGCTCAGGTTGGGGTGGTTGTTATCTTTGTGTGGAAACGTGGCAAAAACCCACGGAGAGTTCAGTGCTGGGGAGGGGTTGTTCCAGGCTGCCTGGCCTGCAGAAATGGGATAAAAGGAGTTCTGGAGGGGGTGGGTCGTGTGGCTGCCAGAGAATGAAGTAAATTAAGGAGCTTCCAGTGTGCTGCAGCCAAAAGGAGCAACAGAGTGTGCAAGGCTCTAATTTTATGCTGACATTTGACAAGAAAGACACAGAATTCTGAGTGACATCATCCCTGTGTGCTGGATGGTTTGGAGCAGGTAGAAAGCTGACACAGGCAGTAACTGTGCTGCAGCAGAGCCTTGGGCTCCCAGTGATGCAGGGGATTGATTTCAGCTCAGAAACAGGGCAGAGCTTACTCTTGGATTTCTCCAGCCTTCTAAGTTGCCTGTGTAACTGGCTCACTGGCAGTGGTGAGGTTATAAAAAGAGAGCCAGCTGATGTTGCAATGTAAGCACTGCCCCTGTAGTGGAAAGACTGTCCTTTGGCATGCTCCCTGCTGCTATTTTTACCTATTCCAGTAAGATCTGCCCTTGTGATGTTGGATTACAGGACAGTACCTGGAATAATTTTCTGTTACAAAGTGCTGTATGTGCTGCAGAAAATGTTCAATAAAATTGGGCAGATTGACACAGAGATTGTCTTACACTGAAAAATATTTTTACTTTGGTCAGCACAGAACTGTGACTGCTGGAGATTCTTTCAGGTTTTTTTGCATATTTTATGTCTGGCAGAGTTTTTCTTTAAATGTTGGGTTCCTTTGTATATTGATGATTTTGTCTTTCTCAATTTCTCATGTGGAGACTGAATAGGCAGTGTGAGTTTTAAAGGTGGGGATTAACAGTGTAGCCCAGGAATCAGTGGAGTTTGAGGTTTTTGTCTGAATTTCTAAAAGGCCAGGCTGATGTTGACTAAATTTTATTCTGTATTCCTGCACATTATAGGAAATGAATATTTTTTCTGTGAATAAATTAACAGCACTTCCAGTGACAAAATGCTGGATCTATCCAAATATTTGTGGTGGAAACAGGAGCAGACAGCAAAAATGCCCTGACAGTGAGCCACAGTTTCAGTGACACAGGTATCAAGTGGAGATGTGTGGCTGCTGGAATGTCTGACATTTGGGATTACCTTACCTCAAATACAAGGTGGATTTTCTAAAACCATCAATCCAGGGTTCAGAAATGATTGACAACACCGAGAGCCAAACCTCAAGCTTTTGTGCTGGCTCTTTGTGCATTTAGGAGTAGGTCTGGGACAGATCTTTCCAAATCAATGGTTTGACACTGAAGTGTTCTCCTGCTCCTCAGAGCAGCTCAGGTGGAAATCCTGCAGGCAGGAAACTTCCTCCAGGACACTGGGATTGTCTTCTGCCTCTGCTCTGCCGTTGCCTCATTGAACATTCTAGTCAGGTTTAATTGACTCTCACATCTGCAGTAAAGCTGGGCTTTTTGGCAACTCTTATTCCTTAAACCCTCGTGTTTGCCAGTTCTGCTAGCAGATGTTCTTACTGATTTTTTTGTTATGTGTCTTTTTATCTGTCACGAAAAATAAGTAATTTTTCCTTCCTTATAACTATTGCTGTGGTGGCAGATAGAAATACTGCACTTGCTTCTTCGGCCCATCACACTTGCTTTATGCTGTGCTGTCTCTTCTTGATTTATGCATGAGATTTCTTTTCCTTCTTGCTGATTTTGCTGGAAAAATGCTTTGGGTTTTCATTCTGTAAATGAAATTTCCCCATTAGTTTTCTCTCCTTTTTTTCATGTAACATCATCCATTTTAGTGACTCATTGCCATGTCTTGTATTTGGTTCTAAGTAAAGAGCTCACCTTCTCCTCTGGTATGAGAAAACCTGAATTCCTTCCTTCTCCCCAGTCTCCCTGCTTATCTTTTTCCATGATGGAAGGCATATTTACAGTATATTATGTGCCACATTCCTTAATGTTTGTTGGAGACAGGTGTGCTAGGTGTAAGCAGGGTAAATTCACTGCTCAGACTGTCAGTAGATTCTACTTTTAAAATGACTGAAAATGGCTCAAGGTGGAGGTCCCAAAGCATTCATCTGGTTTCTTGTTAATCTTTGAGAGTTTGCTGTTTTGGTAAAATCATTGCAGCTTCTTTTTATTTATTCATTTTAATTTTTCCCCATCTGCTCTGTCCAGAAGAGAGGATACCTCTAACCAGAAGTGAGCTGGCAACATAAGACCTCTTCTTGATTTTTTTCTTACATTTTTTAGAAAGACATGAGGAGTCTGTGACTTCTTGGTCTGGAGAAGAGAAAGCTTTGTGGGGGATGATCCCGTCAAGATTTCTTCAGCTTCCCTAGGAATTCTCCCTCTTACAGTTGGAGCTTTTATGCAAGATACAGAGAGCCTTCAGAGGCTTGGCTGCTTATTACTGTTTGTTTGTTTTGTCTCCAAGATTTGTCAACATTTGTGAGTCAGCAAGGTGTTTGTCTGAGTGAGGAACTGACGTGTGAGAAGGGACTCTTCAACTCCTGTTTAATTTTTATTTCAGTGAGTTTTTGGCTGTAAAAGATTTTTTCTGATGTTCTGGAGTAAGAATGAAATGCTTCTGAGCTGGGTAACATTTGGTTGTTGTGCACTCTGTGTCTCTTTACACTGAAATGGTGCATGAAATAATGAAAGGCTGGAAGACCCTGAAAACTCTGGAAGTAGAAGGAAAATAATTTATCACTGATGTAATTTTTTTTGCTGTTTAATTGATATGTAGTGCATGTATATGTTTGTCTATTAAAATATAAATATCTTCTGTTTTTTTTGTCTTCCACAGATGATGTGCTTCATCCTTTTGTCATAGGACTTCATTTGCTGAAAGGAAAACTAAAGGTATAAATAACTTGCTATATTTCCCTTCCTCCTTCTCCTGCCCCTTTCTTGCTTTGGAGATTCCTGGACCTTCCCTTCAGGGTTGGAAACTCAGCTCAGCCCCTCTGTGCTGGTGTTCTTGCACTGCTGCTAAAACCCACTTTTTTTATTTTTTTGAAGAGTGCCACAAAATCAATCTGGAGCCACAGTTGTTACAGGATTTGCTTTATCAGAAGTGGGTATTGAACTTAAGCTCTTACTTGGGTCAGTCTCCCTGGATATTTACTTTGCAGGGGAAAAGCCCTTCCTCAGTTTAGAACTTCAGCTCTTGATATTTGCCTGTCTTCTCCAAACAGCATTTGCCTTTCCACACAACTGCAGGTCTCTTGGGAATAATCCAGACCTAATGTAAATCTGTCTGTGACATTATCTTCAAACTCTATCTCTGAAACAAAAAGGCTGCTATGGCGCTTTGTTAAGTAAATAAAAACCCACCCAAACCAGAACTGTAATTTCATGGGTGTATTTAATAAGATAATGTTAAAATGAAGAATAAATTTTTTTGGAGGCTCTCAGGACAGTAGATGTTTGACATAGTCTTAAGTAATTTTTGTTGTATACAGTCTTAGATAAAAATGGAATGTACTTAAAAATTTGCCATTTTATTCAGGTTCCTTGGCAAATACAGGTGCATGGGAACCATAAAAATAAAGTTGCTACAGCTGTCCAGGAAGGATATATCCAGCTATTCCCAGGTGCCTCTGTTATAAAATACAGGGGAGAGAGAGCCCTTTGTTCATCTCCTCCAGAGGATCTCTCAAGGCCGTGGGTGCTGTGTCCCTGTGCCCTGCCCTGTGCCCGTCTGGGCGATGTTTCCAAGCTCTTGGAATCACAGGATTGACCTCCACGTGGCACTGCAGGCCTGGCACAGAGCCCACATTTCATCACATCCATTTACTGGCTGCAGGCTGCCCTGGGTGAGAGCAGGGAGCACCCACAGGCTGGGCCAGTGCATCCTGCTGGATGTACAGATCATTCAGCATTGCCTGGTGCTGTGCAGTGCTGATTAACAGCCCCTTGCAGGCTCTCTGTGCAGTGAGATGGGAGCACAGCTCCCAGCAGCTTCCTTAATGATTCTCAGGCTGTTCCTTCTCCCCAGGCTCTCAGTCTGGGGTGTTCTCAGTGCTGCTGCATTTCCTACATGTGGCTGAGGGAGGACAGAGCCAGGCATTCTTTGTGCTGAGGTTCTCAGTCACTTTTTTGTTTAATCCTTGAGAACTCGTGTGGGAAGGGCATTTGGTGGATTGCTGACATTTGAGTAACTTTTTTCATCCTTGCTGTAAAGTGGATGAGTTCCAGGCAACTGCAAACACAGTTTGGGGCTTTCAGACTGGGAACAATTGGCATGAGCAAGTGCAGAATGCAAATGGGCACATGGCTGGGAAGGTATGTGCACTTGATTGAGAGATTTGGGGAAGAAAAAAGGATTGTCCAGTGTTCTGACCATGTAAAGAAAGACAAAACACTTGTAGTCCCACTTCTGTCTGCTGTGCAAGGCCCACATTAAAGAGATCTCTGTAAATCTCCCTTTGGAGGAGTCTCCTGATAGAATTTAACGTGGCACAGAAACAAGGAGTCTGAGTGACAGGACTGTCATATAAAGTGATCCTGATACAATCAGCTATCAAAAGCAGTATTCAGTGCTTTTTGTTTCTAGGGATGAGTTTGGGTGTACTGAATTAAAAAAGGAGCATGACTTAAATATCACTTCAGCTTTAATAGTCTTCATCATGTTAAGAGCAGATTAGATAAAAGATTATGGAATATTGTACTAGAAAGAAAAGTGGATATTTTATTCGATGACCAAGTTCTGGTGCTTTGTAAGGAAAACTTGTACAAAATCTATGAGCACTTTCTTTGCTTGCTTGTTCCTTTCCTGCTGTTTCTATAGCAATTCCATGAACTTGTTTGTGAATTTATATGAACTCTGCAGCTGTACTTAAATCCAGTTTAGAAACACTGACTGATGAGAAACACCTGCTGCATTTCACTTTTTACCCGGGTTTGGTTTTTTGCTTTGAGAAAGGCAAAGCTTTGGATTCTGTATCCCTCTTTTAGATGTAAGGTCTTCAGTGCTACTGTTTCTCTAATGTAGGAGGTGTAGTTTTGTAGGGAAAATCAGAGCTCCAGATTTGAATTTCATAGAAATATCATGTGGAAAAAAATGGGTGTCTGACATGGGAATGCTCTGTGTGGAAAGGACAAAGCAAGCAGATCTGCCTGGGAAAAGTGGCCCTGAGCTGTTAGAGCCAACAGAGAGCAGGCACAGGGTGGCCAAAGGTGCAGATTGTTTTGGTGACATATTCCTGCTAAGCAGAGCCCAAAGTACAGCCTGCTGCAGCCAGGGAGTCTGACTTGGGCTGTGCTTACTAGCCAGAGTTTTTATCTGCCAGCAGCTTTTAAATACAAAAAGATACTAATCTTGAATGAATAATAAATGAGTAAGTCTGAAATGAATAAGTCTGAAAGCAGACTGAGAGCTGTGTTGCTTCTGTGCTCCTTACTGTAGAGCCCACTTGTTGGAAAACCAATGTTATTTTTTTCCTGAAGGCTGAGGTAGTGACTAAAAACAGAATACTTCTGATAAATAAAGAAAAAGAGCAGAAAAGATACTTTCAAGATGAGAAGAGCAGAGGCCGAAATTGTTGTGTTTCTGTTGGGTTTTGTTCTGTTTGGTTTTTTCCCCTGAGCACTGACATTTCCTTCTGTTAATTTTTAATTTTTGTCAGTTGTCTAAGGGAGGAATTTGTTTTTTGGCATTAAAATGAAGGACACATGAAGGAAAAACACCAGCCTTGTAGGTGTAAGGGGATCTGCCTGGGTTGTTACACTGATCCCAGTTCATGCCCTGCATCCATATTTCCATAGATCACTGCTTTATTTTTTAATATAGGGATGGGTCCATATTTATCCTCTACTGCTCTGAAAAGCTGCTTTTAAAAAATGCTGCTATAGATCACAACAAGGATTTGTCTGGTTTGAATTTCAGGTTTTCCCCCCAGATAATTGGTTATCCAAGCAATATTAGATCAGTTAATTACTGCATGGGAGAAGAAAAGGCCACAGTTAAATGGATCATTGATCTTTTTGTGTCAGAGATGAAAACTTTGCCTCTAAGCAGCTTTTCAAGCTTCTATTTACTGACAGAAGTGTTCAGTTTGAAATGGATGCTGGACTTTGCTGTTCTGTGTTTGTAGGTATATTCCATGAATTTGTGTCGATAAAAATGGCAGTGCCTGTGTGCTGCCAGGGGGAACTGTTCTGACTTGTTTGTAAAAACTTTGGGTGCTTGTTCCAGAAAAAAGCAAGGACAAAGTACCTAAACTTTGGAGTGAGAGTTCAGCTTTGTGACATGTGAACTTTCAGCCTAACTCAGTGCCAGTTTTGGCATTTCTTAGGGAGGGAGAGTGAAACTTTTAACAGCTCAGACCAGTAATTTATCCTGCTGATGGGAAAAGTCAGAGTAGCTCCCAATACCTTTTGAGATGGAGAGAGTGACATGAATGTATTGATTGTGTATGAGTGACTGATCTCCAGGAATTTGGTCCTGTCAGATGTGCACATTCCAGAGCTATTCTCTGCTTTTGGTTTAATGCTTGTTCCAGTGATTCATTAGCAGAATCTGTAATGTGTGCAAAAAGCTCTAATGAAAAGTGCAGTCTTGGTCACTGTGTGCAGAACTCCTGGGGGACTTGCAGCAGTAAATGACATTATTTTTCTGCTTATGCTGAACATTTAATATGAAACCGATCAGTATCAGTTTCCCAGCAGTCCTGGATCTGCAAGGGGACTGATGTGCTTTAATATCTTAAAATATTCTTTGAATGCTGCTGTTGCAGTTTGTCAATTGGAGAAAGGCTGTTTGAAGTCATGGTCATGAAAGTGATGAGCTACAGGAAGAAAAGATTTAAGGAAAATTTTTAGAAATATACATGGAAACATCCAGCTGGCAGTGGATTATTTGAGCATGGGATAAACATAAATCCAGTATCTGGTAATGATTATGTTTCAGAAATATGCTTGTAATTAATTTAAAGAGAGAAAAGCATTTTTTTTCTGGAAGAGACAAACTTGAGAAGAATATAGTTACGAAGGCATCATTGTAAAATCTTTCCTCCTTTATTTTAAATTAAATTTCTCTTTAAAGCAGAGTTTCAGACATCTTTTCACTGGAGTGAATTGGTGTGGATGTTGGGGGAGCTGAGTGAAAATACCTTTAATGGATTACTGCTTGGAGCAAAATCCCCAGAGGGAATCAGTCTGCTGCCAGGGCCCAGGTTCCAGGCCCTGCAGGGTGGGCTGTGCTCTGCACATGAATTACCTGGTCAGGTGCACTCCCACCTGTGGCCTGAGGTGTTCTCCCTGCTTTGTTCTGCTCTTGTGCCCATTCAGGGTTCTGAGTGGAGCAGACATGGTGTGTTGGGCTGTCATTAAATGTCACTCCTGTCAGCCCCAAGCTGGTCACTTGGTGCCATGTGAATTCTCTGCTCTGCTGCCTGTGCATGCAGTGAGCTGCTGCAGTTGCAGGGGGATGGTTTTGTATAGAAAGATAGAAATTTCTTTGCACTGGAGGGCAGGAGAAAGGTGTAAGTCATTCAAAATCACCTCCTAGGCAGCAGCTCTTCTCACTGACTGTTCTTTCATGAGAATAATCTTGAGAAGTGAACCTGGCTGCCCATGCTCTGTCAGAATTTGAGTGTTCTCAGCCAGACTGTTCATGGCCTGTTGCTTTCTCTTGCGCTACCAGTGGCTACTGGGGATATTTCTCCTCAGAGACACCTTCGGCTCGCAAGCAGTTACTATTAAGCACTCGAGATAGGCCCATGCAAAGCAGAACTCAGTTTACCTCTAGTAGAAAAGTCCAGGCGATAGTGAAGAGGAAGAGAGTGTGTTCTGCCGGAGAGTTAAATCCAGAGTTTATTCCAAGGCATTACAGTTCCGAATCTCTGTACTGCTCCGAACAGACACCGACCGCATGGCCGCAACGCCTTTTAAGCTCACAGGAAGGTGGGGGGGGAGGACAGGTGAGCTACCAACCAGGTGGGAGGGGGAGGATCTCAGGGAACAATGACATCTGGACAGGCCAATGACCGCAGGCCTGAAGGGCATCTTTTGAACTTACTGGGCAGGACACAGGCAAGGAGGAAGTAGTCACAGCTGAGGGGAAGAACCTAGCTTTACACCACAACAATGGCCCAGGTCAAGAGGTGTTTGTGGGGCCCTGGAACCTCTGGCAGCCTCAGAGGGACAGTTTGGGTTTCTTCAACAAGCTCCACCTTTCCAGCTGCCAGCCCTTGTACAGTGGATGCCAGAGCAGGTTTAGCAACTTTGCAGCAGGGATTCCCTGTCTCTCCCCAGGAGACCGTGAAGATCTGTTAAACTTCCCTTTCTTCTCCCCTGCCTCTCCACCCTCAGGCCTCTTGGCAGGTTTCTGCCAGCTCCAGGCCAGGTCTGACCTCTGTTCTCATCTTTTCCCTTGGGTGCTGGCTGCTCCCCTGTGCCCCAGCAGCACCCTGGGGTTGGGGAGGAGGGGAGCTGAGGGTGCTGTATGTGGTACATCCATTTCCTAGGGAAAGAACTCAACAGCTGTGAGCAAACCCAGCCTGGCAGGGACTGAATCCTCAGCCAAAAGAGATGGCAAAACCCCAGTGATGGCAAGAGAGGGCAGGGCACTGCTGGGAGGGAGGACTGTGCCAGACATGGCCAGTTCTGACACTGTCCAGCACTTCCTGAGGCAAAGATCCTGGGAGAGAAGGCTGCAAATGCCCAATTAAAGATAGAACTGACATTTGGATCCACAGAGGCTGAGAGCAGTTGCTGTCTGTGTTTTCCTGTGTGTGCAACAACCCTAAAATACATCACTGTGATCTTCCCTGGTAGCTGTGCCTCAGTGTGCAGGGTTTGGGGGAGAGGATACCCTGAGAACAGGGAAGTCACTTTTTGGGTGTTTTTTATCTTTTGTGAAAATGCAAGTGTGAATTCTTTGTCATTTCCTGCTTTTTCTGGAATTTTTCAGGAAATGTTGGCAGCATATCAAAACATTAAATATAAATGTGATGTTGGGGTGCTGTCAACTTCTGTTAGCACGGACAAGGAGGTTTTGATGGCAGTCCTGCTATTCCTTAGCTCAGCTCAGCAGAAAAATCAAGTTGAGCTCCTCTTTTTGTTTAGTTTCATCTGTTACCTGGAAGGGTGAAACAAAGGAGTTTCCCATAGGGGATGAGTTAAGAGAAGCTCTCTGGGTTTCATCTTTCCCCTCTTATCTAAGAGTTTATCTCAGTTTTTATTGCTGCCATCTCAGTAGTTTCTCTTTCAGCTGCCATGTGCATTATGTGGGTGTTGTAACTGAACATAACTTGTTTTTCACCTCTCTGGTGCCTAGGAATTGTGAGATGTTGTAGATGCTTATGTGTGGTGAACTTGGTTGTATTCCTCAGTTTTCTCTCTCATTTTTCAGAATACATCAGTGTTTTCCTATTCCTTATTCCTTTTTACATCAAATATAAAACTCTTGTCATTTATGTGCCATGGATTTAAAAATCAAAAATATCCCAGTATCTCAGTCCTGTTAGATGACTGGGCATGGAGTTTAAATCTTACTGACATTTAAACATTTTGAACATTTGGACAACTGGAGCTGCAGAGCTGATGGATTGAGGAGTGGCAGGGATTTGTGGGAGGGGAGGTGAGGCTGTGTGTGCCCTGTCAGTGAAGGAGATACTCAGGAGCTGGCTGAAAGTTCCCTCTGGGCTTTGCATGTGGTGGTAATGACTTCACCTAAACCAAACCTTTCTCTGGAACTTTGTTGTTACATTTCCTTTCTGGCGGCTGGTCAGACCTGGCTTGAGGTCTGGACCAAAGGTACTTGCAGATCTGCTGTGGCTTTTCAGAGCTGTGCTGTGAAGGAAAACACTCTGAAATTCATCTTATCCTTCTGGGTACCCCAAAATGGACACTTGATGTTTGTGGAGATCTTTTTTACCCAAGAATTCCATTGTTTTAACTCTTCTACTGAAACAAACACTGTTGGCTCTTCTCTGACATAAACATGAGGAAATGTGTTGGAGAGTTCAAATCATTTGCACTAAAGGAGGTGCAGGACCACACATAAAATGAGACTTGAGCAGCTGCTGACAGGTGTTCAGTCAATGTTGGGTGTTCTGAATTAAGTTGTTTGATTTCTGTACAGACTTTGGTTTTGCCTAATTTTGAATAAGATGTTTGAGTGTACTTTGGAGTTCAAGCTGCATTGTAGTTGGGATAGCTGGGGAAGAAATCCAGTGATGCCTTTATCTGTGTCCCTGCATGTGCAGATCCCTGTGCTGGTGTGGAAGTGTGCAGGGGAGGGGGTTGATGTCCTTGCACTGGAAGATGTTTGTAAAATCATAAAATGGTTTGGGTTGAAAGGGACCTCGAAGCTCATCCAGTGCCACCCCTGCCATGGCAGGGACACCTCCCCCTGTCCCAGGCTGCTCCAAGCCCTGTCCAGCCTGGCCTTGGGCACTGCCAGGGATGCAGGGGCAGCCCCAGCTGCTCTGGGCACCCTGTGCCAGGGCCTGCCCACCCTGCCAGGGAAGAATTTCTTCCCTGTATTCCATCTAAACCTACTCCCTGTCAGTTTGAAGCCGTTCCTTGTATCCTGTGAATTCTAAATAATCCCTCTCCATTTTCTTTTTGGCTCCCTTCAGGTACTGGAGGGTTTCAGCTGGGTCACCCTGGAGCCTTTTTTTTTCCCAGGCTGAACAATCCCAGTTGTCCCAGGTTTATTTATGCTGAAATACAACAGAGCATAGTGGGTGTGAGGGTTGAGAAAGTTTTTTTGCTGTTTTACACTATGTAAATTGTGATAGTATTAAGAAAACCCAAATAACCAAAGCCTCAAAATCAGTGATAAAAATAGATTCCTTAATTAATTCCTTTTATTGTAATTCCTGTTGAGTCTCTTTTCTTAATAGCCTGGGCTAATGCCTGTGTGGCATATCTGGTTTTCAGGACTGCTGTGCTGGCCTCCTACAGAGCTCTTTATTCTTGTGACCAGGGTGGTCAGGCTGGAGCTCAGGGAAAGGTTCTACCCCAGAGGGTGCTGGGCACTGCCCAGGGAGTGGGCACAGCCCCGAGGCTGCCGGAGCTCCAGGAGCTCCCAGGGTGCCCAGGGTGGGGTTGTTGGGGTGTCTGTGCAGGGCCAGGGGCTGGGCTGGGTGATTCTCCGGGTCCCTTCCAGTCCAGGCTATTCTCTGATTCTATAGTCTGGCCCCTTTCTGAAAGCCCCTCAGGCACTGATTTTGTGGATTGCCCTGCTGGTGAATGCTGTGTGTCCCTGAGGTGCAGTGGGAGGAGTTACACATCCATTCCTGCTCTGTCTGTGCAGAAAGTGAAATGCTTTCAGGAGCCAGGCTGATTGTGCAGCTGTGGGTGAGCTGTACCCTGCAGTGCAGCTTGATCACCTCCCAAGGCAGAGCAGCTCCAGATGCTTCCAGAAAAGGCTGAGGTTTGCTGTGGGAGGAGGAGGGGGAGGCAGCACCACTCCAGAGGGAAGGACGTGGCCATTTCCCTGACTCTCCCAATGTTCCTTAGGCTGCACCAATGGAGCACATCCAGGGAGCTTGGAAGACCATCAGCAATGGCTTTGGGCTGAAGGATTCTGTCTTTGATGGCCCCAACTGCATCTCCCCCACCCTCGTGCAGCAGTTTGGGTACCAGCGCCGGGCGTCCGACGACGGCAAAATCTCGGACACGTCCAAAACCAGCAACACCATCCGTGTCTTCCTGCCCAACAAGCAGCGCACTGTGGTGAGTGTGTGCTGCCTGCAGCTCCCAGACACTGCCCTGCTCCCTCTGGGGGGTGGACCTTCCTCCAGAAATGCCCTCCTGCAAAAGGGTCTTACTGGGGTTGAGTGATGGTCAGCACTTGGTTGGTATTAGAGGATGTGGTTTTAGTATGCTCTGAATCTGTATTTTGAGAAGCTCTATTGCTCTGTCTGAATGCTGTGAATTTTCTAAAGCACATGAGCATATTCCACGTGAAAAAACATTGTTGGCTGACCTAAACAATGATGCCTGCATGACACTGCTGTCATTTTCCTCACTTGAAGTGTTGGGGTTAAAGCTTAAGTGAAACTTGTTGAGGGAACACTTCTGTTCAGTTTCTTGGAGCTGAGTGTACCTAATAATAGTCTTACCCAAAGTTTCCTGAAGTCTAAATTAAATCGTTTTCTGTCCTTGTGGTAGCTCCGTTTGCCTGCATTTCTATTCCTTCTGTAGGCTGCCCACTTGTGTAAAATCCTGTTTCATAGACACTCAGTCATTGTAAGAACCGGAGAAGTTATAAAATGCCTTCAGAACTTTGCAGGAGTGCACTTTGGGCAGCTTTCCTGGAATTTCATAAAATGAGAAAATGTCTTGGAAAAGTTTAAAGAAACTGCAGGAGTGTGTAAGTGTTTTGTTGTTTTCCCTTGCTCCCAGGTGAACGTGAGGAATGGGATGACCCTGCATGACTGTCTGATGAAGGCTCTGAAGGTCAGGGGGCTGCAGCCGGAGTGCTGCGCCGTGTTTCGACTTCTTGCTGAACCGAAGGGGTAAGAGTGACACTTCCTCCCAGAGAATGTAAAAATCTTGGGTTTGGAAAGCAGCAGTAATGTTTTCTTCCCCTCTGGCTAATTGCTTTTAAAAGCAGTGTGGTTGTGAATACTTTGTGTTGCTTTCTTTGCCTTCTTCTAGGGTAACTGTGTCAGCCTGCTGTGTATTGGCTATTTCATTTTTGTTTTAAAGCTAAATATTGAAAATACTCAAGATGGAGGGGTTCCCTCAAGTGCTTGCAGCCCCTTAGTGAGAGTTTTGCCATACTCTAGATAAGTGATGCCTTCCTTCATATTTGAGTTGCATTTCTGTGCTGCTTTGTAGTTGGCAAATTCTGTGTCAGTGATTCTTAGCCCGCTTCCCTGAACAGTTCTGTGTGCTCAATTTTAAGGCTCTGCATTCCTCTACAGCTTCCCAATATTTGGATTTCAGTCTCACTTCAGATATTCCTTATTTATTTGTAGGACTGGGGATGCTGCTATTAAATACCAAGTGATTGTTTTACAAGCTGAGGGAGTGAAGGTATCTCATGGAGTTAATGCACTTCACACCTCCTCAGGCTTGGCCTTTAAGCTCCCTACAGCCTCAGGCATTTGTGGGGGTCATATCTCTGAGCAACTGAGGCCATTCTGGGGTCACCAGTCACTGCCCAAGCGCCTAAGAATGGCTTTTGTGTCACTGAGGGTGTCACTCATAATTTCTAACATTTCTTTACATTTATAAGGGTATTTCTGTGACTCCATTAAAGCTTACAGGTGCTTTATGTCAAGTATTTTATAAAGAAATAACATGTTAAAAATGAGCAGGAAAAGAGGTGACTTGCTTCTGATTTTTGAGTGAAAGACACTGAGATCTATCCAGCTCACTGTAAGAGGTTAGCCATGCTTTTTTGGGTAATTGATTTCAGTTCACTCAAGAAAACTCACCAAGCATAATTGATGAGGCCAGACTTATCCCCAGAGTGATTTTGTTGTCCCCATTTTCTCTTCCAGGAAGAAAGTGCGTTTGGACTGGAACACAGACGCCGCCTCCCTGATTGGGGAGGAGCTGCGAGTCGACTTCCTCGACCATGTCCCACTCACCACACACAATTTTGTAAGCTTTTCCTGCTCTGTGTTCTGCTGGGAATTTCATCACTTGAGCCACAGATTTGGCCAGAGAATGTTTTGGCCATTAGAAAGGTTTTGGCTTTCTCACACAGGGATTTTCAGGAGTTGGGGTTGATTCCTTCACCCCTGTTCCCCACAAGTTACATTCCCTAAATATCAATTTGCAGTGAAATGCCAGAATTGTGTTTATTCCCCTGGTGATTCCCAGGTGTCACAGACTGTCAAAGCTCACATTGTGCGTGTTCTTCCCAGGTCTGATGAGTGCCATTTTTATTTTACATAAATACCTGTGTCTGTAACTGTTGTGGTAAGATACCCATGTCTTTAAAGTCTAGAAAAGGCAGAAAATTTGCATTTTCTCTGGGTCATCAGTCCAAAAAGGCTGGATAAGTTCAGCAGCTTTACTGGACTGATAGTCCAATATTTATTATTTATACTGGATATTCAGGGGTGCTGTTGATTCTGCAGGTCATGACATTATTTTGTGAGCTAATGCTGCCTTGTAATTTGACAGAGAGTTCTGTGGGGGAATGAAAGGCTTTACTTTGTAGTTCCTTCTCAGAAATGGAGTATTTATTCCACACAAAACAAATAAGTAGAAGGTGGTTTTGTGCTTTGTGGGTTTTTTAATTTTTAAAAATTTTTAAAAATTCTGTTTTTACTAAGAGATAATGCCCAACTCTACCAGTTTTACCTTGCATTATTGTCTTCTCCCAGGGAAGGAACTCTATTCCCATATTTTAGCATTTTTCTTGTTTTGTTCTAGAAATACATTATGGTAATCTGAAGTCCTACAGGATTGTCATTTACATCCATTAGAAAGGTTAGGATTGATTTGCAAAACCTGAAAGTCACTTTACTTCTACATTACATTAAAAAAAACCTACAGAAAGTGTCACCTGCAGCTGGTCAGCAGAAAATGAATGTTTTTCTCCAGGTCTGGAAGAAGCTAAAATTTGGAGCCCTCCTCTCCAGTAGGTTCTGGAGGAAGAACCCCCTTGACTCATTTTAATATTTTTTCATACTTAAGAAGCTTTTAAACAAAGTAGGCTGCCATTTAAAGAAGTGCAAATTCCTTCTGTTTTGATTACTAATAAATGCATTTCTCATGCAAGGGATATTGCTTAATCATAAACACCAAGAGTTTTGTCTAATAAAAAAAATGAGGTGGGCCTTCCAGTCTGATCCTCTTTCACCTCTTTGGTGTTGCTGAAAACAAACAAAACCCCAGCTCTTGGCTCCCACAGCTCTGTCACCTTGCTGAGCAAAAAAATTGCTCTTGTATTTGACAGAACACTTGTCCTTTTTTTTGTTTGTTCTGAAGAAGAAACCCTTCAGTGTTTCTAAACTTTGCAGGTTTCCAACCAAACTGGAAATCCATGTTGCAATATTTGAGTGTGGTTTTAAGCTCAGTAGCATCCTGGGGGCTCTGACAGCATTTCAGCATGGTTATTTATTTCTGTCGGGCTCTGAAGATCCAAATCTCAGTTGATGAAGAGTTAATTAGCTGGGGTTAATCACTGGCTGTGCTTTCCAGGCTCGGAAGACATTTCTGAAGCTTGCCTTCTGTGACATCTGCCAGAAGTTCCTGCTCAATGGCTTCCGCTGTCAGACGTGTGGCTACAAATTCCACGAGCACTGCAGCACCAAGGTGCCAACCATGTGTGTGGACTGGAGCAACATCAGGCAGCTCTTGTAAGGACTGCTCCTTTCTAATGGCAGCTGCAAGTCTGGCTGACACTTGGTTTTGTGTGTCTGATGACAGAGATCCTTTTGGGCTGTTGGGAAGGCAGTCCCTGTGATCAGTGTGCAGAATGGTGGATTGAGCTCATGAAACAGCCAGCAATGAGTGTCTGTTCCCAGGGGAAAAGGCCGTGCACATCAGCTGCAGTTTGTTCTTGCTCTGGATTTCAATATTCTGGGACAAGCAAACAAACACCTTGAATGACCAGGCAGTTGCTCCAGTGCCTTCTGTTTGAGCAGGGGCACAGCAACTCCTTTCACAGAGCACATGTTAGGAATGAACCAGGCCATGATTCAGTTGGATTTTAGCTGTTGGAAACTTTAGTGTTCACCTGTTCTACACCTCAGCTTCTGACACTGGTGAAAGTGGTGAATGGTGAGAAAACAGATGGAGGATAATACTTTCCTAATACCAGTTACAAAAAGTTGACAATTATTATGTTAGAAGTCCTTTTATGCAAAAGTGTTAAAACCTGTAATTGTTTTTATGTATCTTAGTGGTTGTAATTTTTTATAACTAAACTTGGTCACGTGGTTCTGCATTTTCTCATCTTAGGAGTGCAGGATGACTTGTGCCACTTGGTGCTACCTGGCTTTAATAGAACTTAATTGTGTCAAGTACCCTTTCAGGAAAATCTGAAGTCTGATATAAAAAGGTTTTGTCTCTCAAGTTTGCAAAGAACACGTGGAACTTTTCTTTGGGAGTCTGAAGACAGAGATTGTAGTGGTACACAGAGGAAAAACACGATGTAAAGATAGGAATGTGTTCATGAAGTTAATCATGCTGCAAAGAAACAGCCCTTTAAAATTTCAGCTTTCAAGAGCATTGTACAGGAGGTAGTGTAGCAGTTGAAGTTGTAATTGTTTTTGTTGATATTTCAGATTGTTCCCAAATTCAAATATCAGTGACAGTGGTGTCCCTGCACTACCTCCCTTGACAATGAGACGGATGCGGGAGTCTGTCTCCCGGATACCTGTTAGGTAAGCTTGTATTTCCTGTCATTTCTCTTCTGGGAAATACACTTCTCTCAAAACAATCCATCCAAAGCAACCAGAGACCCCCAGCTCCTCCAAAGCAGAGCAGTCTGATACAAGGTTGGGATGATTGTGCAAGGCAGCAACACCACTTCATCACAGACAACTCTTTCTTATTCTTAGATCCACCAAAGCATTGATTTCAGATTTCATAGTTTTAATTTTTAGCCTTAAAATTTTGAGGTAGAGTATTAAAGGCTTTTTGGAGACCTTTGTTTTCCTGCCTAAGAAAACCTGAGGCTCCCTTTTGGTATTTTTGTGAATTCATTTTATTTTATCTGATCAGATAGTGTGCATCGAGCGTGTGGATGATTCACATCCATACCTAAAATAATGCTCTGATACTCTGATGACAGATAGGAGTTGAAGGAGAGAACAGTGGAAACTGAAATTATGCTCCTCTTAAAGAAAATTCTGATACCTAAAGAGAACATTGCTGTAGTTTTAAATGCTGAAATGAAACCTGTGTCCCTCTCCAAGGGGCCTGTCCCCTGACCCTAACATGTGCCTGTATTCTTTCCCTTGAAATTCTAGAGGCTGAAGAGAGCAGGCCAGCTTTTGTTTTTTCTGCACCCATTTGAACAGTCTGGTCAGGAATGAGGCACAGAGCACGTAGCTGACTTGTAAATGGTTCTATGTCTTTATTTCTTTATTTTAATGGGAACTGCATCAGGAATTGATCTTTGCCATCTTACTCTTATTTCCAGTGTTGTTGAACAGTGACTTTTTAACTTTATAGATCTTTTGAAGGGTTTTGTGAAGGCTGGCCCATTTCAGTTAGGATACATTTGTGTTTTGGGATCCTTATGGTCTGAGTGGCCTTAGCTGTGATTTATAACTCTTTGCTGAGCTGGATTTTAGTCTTGGCCTCCTTTTAACTGGTGTTGGGTTTCATGACTTCCTTGCTGGCTGTTCTGTGCAAACCATTGAACAGTCTTGCAAAGCTTTACAAATTCAGGGCTTAGCTCTTAAGCTGTGCATTTAACAGGCTTGAAACGAGCAGTTTGTTTAGTGTCACAGTCCTGAATTCATCTCTCAGAGCCAGTATTTTGTCAGTGTATTCAATGTGATTTGATGGGGATTGAGGTGAACTGTGGCAAAATTCCTAACAGCAAAACCAGACCTCAGCTAAACACACTAATTAAATATGTGAGCTGACAAGATCTTTGAGCTTTTCAAATTTATTTCTTAAATTAAACTGGGACTGATTTAGCTGACCAAGTAGTTCAGTTATGTGTAAATCCCAGCTTTTTCTCTGCTTGGAACTGTGTGTATATTGCTTTTGGACAGGTTACATTGAACAGTGTTTTTCACTTGCCAGGGGGGGAAAAAAATAACCACAACTCTCCCTTTGTCTCTCTTTCCTTCTCAGCTCCCAGCACAGGTATTCTACACCTCATGCCTTCACTTTCAACCCATCCAACCCTTCCTCTGAGGGCTCTCTGTCCCAAAGGCAGCGCTCCACGTCCACCCCCAACGTGCACATGGTCAGCACCACCATGCCCGTGGACAGCAGGATCATCGAGGTAACATGGCCAGAGCAGGGCTCAGCTGGGGCTGTGCCCAGCCACAGGCACTGCCTGCCTCTCCTCCTCTGCCTTCCTCTCCTCTGCTCACTGGCAGCCTCAGCTGGCTCACTGGGGAAGAGATCAGGAGACACGTTTGCATAGAAGTTCATTATTAATTCTTGCAGTCTATCAACTTTGCTGGAGTGAGTGGTGAATTCTAAGGGTGTGTAAAGATGCTTTTCAGTTAAGCTCAGTTTTGTGAAGAAATGCTTTTTAGACATGTCTAAAAATGTTCTTCCAAATTTAAAAGTCTGGGTTTGTGAGGGGCTGCTGTTAATTTTCAGTCAGACTAAAGGTGCCCTAGGTCTGGGTTTAGTTCTTGGGCTGGGAATGCTCAGGTCAAAGCTTCCTGGGCATCTGTTTTGTATTGCACCTGTATGGAATTGATGGCAATTCTGGGCCTCTGGGCTGAAGCCAGTTTCTGAGACTATTTCTGCTCTACTTGCCTTCAAGTACCTTTTTTTTGTATTTTCCTACCTTAGACTGGCAGGGAGGGACAACTCCTGGAAATCAGGCCTAAAGTGGTTGGGTTCCTTTAAATCTTTTGTGATAACCTTAACAAACTGGTGTGCAGGAAAGGCTGGCAGAGGAGAGGGCTGAACTGCAGGCCTTGGGAGGGGGAGCAAGCACTGTTTGTTGCTTTTGCCTCTGGAATAGTTTAAAAACTCTGGAGGCCAAGCAAAAGCCTTTCACTGCTGAGCTCACCTGCATCTTCAGCTGGTGATTTATGGACTTCTGTGAAACCTGAAGATCCTCTGAAGGGAGTTAGAGAGTTCCTCTGGACCTTGGCAGCAGAACAAGAGTGCCCTGCAGCCCCAGGGAGCAGTTTTGGTCAGAGGCTGTGTCAGCTGGCTTTATGGGGAAGGTGTCCTCCCTTCCTCTTTGGGTTCTTTGGCTCCCAGCCCTTTTTGCTGGTTCAGAGGCCAGGCTGACCATCTCTGATGGCACAAACCACAATGAAGCACTCAAGAAAATCTGAATTATTGATCTTGGTGCAGTGATGAGTCTTAAAGGAGACATTTTTTCCTTTATTCTTTATGCAGAGCAGTAAAGACAGAAACACTTTCTATTCTGGATCTTCACATTGCCATAAAAATAGTTCTGTCCTAAAGGCTTTTAAGAGGCCCCAAAGCAATGCAGAAAGTAGCAGACTTTTTAGTAAACCAGGAGAAAAACCAGCATAAAAAAGTGGTTTACCCGAGGATAGATCCTAGTGAACATCTGGGTTTGAGCAAGAATACTTAGAAATTTTACTGCACTTACTTATCATTTATCAAGCAAATTAGGTTACTTTTTCTTTCATTTAACCTAACATTTAATTTTTAGAAATATTTTTTTTATACTTCCTTTGTTCTTTTCTTTTATCTCTTACTGTGTTGGCCTAGAATAACAGCCTGAATGCTTCTCCCAGCTCCTGGTGCAGACGCTTTTGTTTGAGGGGAAGAGTAGGTATTTCCTTGGTGCCTTTTGTTTTCTTGTCTTTAACAGCATTGCTGTAACTTGTGAGCCGTGGCATTGTCCCCCTGAAGTGTTTAATCTGGACCTGATCTGATGAGAATCTTGCCAGCATGTTTATACTCCAATATTGAGGCTGTTAACTGGAAGAGGCAAATTGATGAAGAGCTTCATGTTCAGTTTATCTGGCTGAATTCATCCTTCTCTGAATTGACCAGGCTTGGATTAGAGTGTATTGGGTCTCCCAGCCTTTAAAAAGCAAAACCTTCTCAAAACACATCCATTGTGTGGCTTTTTCCCTCTGGAGGTGGTTTTTACTGACTGCACCCATCCAAAGCCCTGAGATTCAGAACAAGCTGTACTGTTTTTATTTCCCATCAAAGTAAAGTTGACAGGCTACAGCCCTGGGGATGGTGTTACTGGTGTTGTGAGAACAGGGGGTCTGGTTTGTTTGCTCTCGAATTCAGAAGCAAATAAACAGATATTCACATCAGGATTGAAGCTCAAAAATACTTTTTTAAAGTAAGAACTCCACACAGATAAGTGTGAGAAACAATTTGAATTCTTTAGTTACCCTTGGCCAGCTTCCTTGAAAGCAGTTACATTCTCAGGCTGGTGTACAAAACCAGTCACAAACTTGTTATTCGGGTTCTGAGAGGTTTTTATTATCCTTAAATTGAACAAAATTAGGAAATTGAGGAGTTCTTCATTGGTTGTCCATGCAGATTTTAATCCACTCAGGTGTGGAGCAGTGGCAATCTGCAAGAATGCTGTACTTAGTCCAGCCTGGGTGAATGCAACTAATTAGCTAAAACAATGTATTTCATAACTGAATCTTTGCTAAGGATAATCTTAATTTGAAACTGTGGAGTGCAATGTGGCCTTGTTCTGTCCTCCTATGAAATCTTACATTTATTATTCTACTAATTAGTTAGAGATTTTGCATTGACTTCTGTTAACTTTGACAGTGTTTAACCTCTCTGTAGTGCATGTTCTTGCTTTGTACTCACACAGTCCCTGGATATTTTCCCTTTCCTGTTTGTACTTTGGGATAATGCAAAAGGCAGGTGAGAAAAGCTGTGCAGTGCTGTTTGTCAGAGCTTAGTTCTCTCTTGTGCATGGCTGTAGAGTTGTGTTGTGCCCGTGGCATGAGGTGACACTTGTGGCACTGTCCTGGTGACCTGTGGGAAAACACTGCTCAAATGCCAAATTCCCTTGGGAATGTGCTTGGAAAAGGAGAGGGCTTTGTGTAGAGGCACTTGTGTAGCCTTTTCTGGGGGTTGAAGTAGTATGTACAGTTATTTCCCACTGGATGTTGAGTTGGAATATTTGGGGGGGTTTAAAAGTCCTGCTTTAACCCAGAAGCTGTTTGGGAGCTGTCTCCTGGGCCAGAGCCATCCCAGGAGCTCTGTCCACACCTGGAACGCAAGCATGAAGTACAGGGGGAATGCAGGCAGTGTTGCTGCTGGTTCTTCTTGTTTTGTGCCCTTTTATCTTTCCTTTTTGATAGAGTTCTTTCAGTATGCTGTGACTCTCTTCCCTGTGTTGTCAGAATTCACAAGTTGCATGGGTTTCCTGCAGGATTGGTGTGATGAGCAGATCCCCAATCCTGGAGCTGCTGGCCAGGACTGTATTGCATTAAAACTGGCCCAGCAATTTCCACACCAGCCCTGCTTGTTCCTCTGGGTGCTCCTTGTTCCTTTATTAACTTTCTTTTCCATTTTCTCTGTTGCAGGATGCAATTCGAAGCCATAGTGAATCAGGTATGGTTTCAAAAATGAAACATTTTCTAATATGGTTTGATTTGGTTGTTTTCTTGTTCATCAAGTGCTTTCTTGTATTTCTTTCTTAAAGCCTCACCCTCTGCTCTGTCTGGAAGTCCTAACAATATGAGCCCAACTGGCTGGTCTCAGCCTAAAACCCCAGTCCCAGCCCAAAGAGAGAGAGCCCCTGGATCTAACACACAAGAAAAGAACAAAATTGTAAGTATGGTGATGTTTGTTTTAATTTAAAAATGAGTTACACTGTGCTGGGAGGAGTGGTGTGCTGGGATGAATTTCTGCCCTGAAAGGTGCAGGTAATCTTGGATTGCTCTGCACTGTGTGTATTTCCTGTCATTAATTTATTTATTGTCATTAATTGGGGAACAATGGCACTGTTGCCTTGGGTTATAAGTGCTCAGAACAAAGTGTTCTGGGTTGCAGATGAATTTCAGGCAGTGGTGTGACATTGTCAGTGCAGGTCCAGGGATTACCTTTTAAATCTTTAAAGGTTGCATCCTTTTGATCCAGTTTTAATTTATTTAAAATTGGGTTAATTAGCACTGTTTGAACTGTGCTGTCTCCATAGAAGGTGGGTATTGCCAATGCCTTCATTTCCCTTGGGCAGTCAGATGTCTCAGGGAAAAACAGATTTTACAAAATGCAACTTTTCCTTCAAAGGTTTGATTTAAACTTAGGAGTGGGGGAAAGAAAGAAGAGTTAGAATAATAATTGATAATATCTTGAAATTTTTGAAGGCTTCTCAGCTTTCACAAGGAACACACAATTGCTCAGTGGGATTCACAGTTTTTGCTCACTTAGACATTGAGAATTTTGCTCTCATCTCTTTGGCTTATTCCATTTAAGAGTTCCAGAATTTAAGCATTGTGCTTTTGAAGAAATCCCTTTCTTAAATATTTCAGATGTTTTAAAATAATTGATCATAAAATACATGTTCCTTTTGGGATCTCAGATTAGGGTTTAATTTTCTAGTGCAGACCTTCATGATAAACAGTTCAAGACATCCAAGAAAATGGGGTAATTTTGGTTTGGGTTTTTTGCTAAAAACCCCCACCACCCTCCCAAACTGAGGAGAAAAACAAAAATCCAAACTGCAGGACAAACCCCTCAGGGTTTCAGGTCAACTTGAACTTTTGTGAAGGAAGTTATTTAATTTTTTTTTGTGTGTGTATAATCCAGGTGATTAAAAATGAAACCCCTGTGAATTGTTGTTCCAGAGGCCTCGTGGACAGAGAGACTCCAGTTATTACTGGGAAATAGAAGCCAGTGAAGTGATGCTCTCCACCAGGATAGGCTCAGGCTCTTTTGGGACAGTTTACAAGGGCAAGTGGCACGGTGAGTCTTCAGCTGGGGGGACAGCACCCAGGCCAGATGGATCTTGGGGGTGCTGGGTTCTCAGCTGCCACCAAAGGTAAAAGGGATTTAGGGGTTCTGGGTGCTCAGCTGCCACCAAAGGGATTTAGGGATGCTGGGTGCTCATCTGCCACCAAAGGCTCAGGCAGAGCTGCTGTGCAAGAGCAGCCCTGGTGTTAAAGCCAAGCACAGCCACCAAAACCTCAATCCCACAACTGCATCTCCATTCTCACTCCACTGATCTCTTCACTCCCATGTTCCCAGCTTGCTGTCTGAAAAGGGTTTATTTTCTGTTAGCTGGGAAATTCCACAACCTGCTGTTCATTTATATTTAGCTTCTCTTAAAACCTTTGTGATTTTATTAGCATGCTTCCTTTCCAGGTGGGATGGAAAGGAAATCAGTATAAATTGTGGAGTTTTTTCAATGAAAAAATGATTGTGAGAGTTTGATCTGTAGGTAGTGGGAATATTTTGAAAACAGGCACCCTGCAAAGTTTCAGAATTTGTTTCCAAGTTCATGGCTTGTGATTTTGAACAGAAACACACAGAAACCCCTCAAGGCTCTTCAAATGGCAGCAGTCTCAGGAAAAAAACCTGACAAAACAAATCTGGAAGCTCACCTGCTGCCCTCTGCTTTTAATGAGTAAATACTTGCATGTCTCAAAGCCCAAATGCTGTCAGCAGCAAGAGAAGCAACATTGTTACATTGAAAATAATGAACAGTTTCTGATTTCCATTATGGAACTGAAATGGGCCACAGAAATCAAGAGGAAAAATTAGTTCAGTAAGATTTTGTAATAAAAAATAATAATATGATTTATTTTAATATAACACTCACACCTCTTCAAGAATTAAATAATTAAAGAAATTCTGCATGAAGGAGAGCTGTTGGGTTTTGTAATGTGCTCAAATGAAGTTTATATATAAAACACTTCAATATTTAAATTTGATAATAAAACCACAAAGGTGTGTGTGCATATGTCCTGCCAAAAGGATTCTACCCCAGCACAGCCCTTAAAAATAGAAGGGAGGTGTGTGAATAATTAATTAATTAATGCCTTTTTCTATTAAACTGACATTCAGCTAAATTAATTGCTTGATACCACAGAAATTTGTCTGCAGGGAAGTCTTGACCCTTTAGTAGAGGTGTGCTGTGCTCAAATGAGGAATTTTATTTACATTGTTTATTAATGTTATTTTGAGGAGGAAAGGAGATCTGCACTTTCAGTAACTTTTGTGGTGATTGTATTTCCAGGGGATGTAGCAGTGAAGATCCTAAAGGTTGTAGACCCAACCCCAGAACAGTTCCAGGCTTTCAGGAATGAAGTGGCTGTCCTGAGGTGAGTTGGTGTTCCACTGCTAAATTCTGATACTCCAGGTGCTGCATTGGCCTCCCAGCCCTCCCTGGAGCCTTCTGGCCCAAAATCCTGGGTGTGATAGGCACAGAAAGCAGATTTCCAGAGAAGAATAAAAAGGACAGTCCTACTTCAGAGTATTTGTGTGGTCTCTTAACGCCCACATTGTTCAGACCACACTGGGCAGTAAAGGTAGGTGGGGATTAATAATTTCTGTCCTAATCCTCACCACCAGACAACATTGAACTCTTCAGGTGTTGAATTTTGAAGTTCCTCTGCAAATTGCAGCATAATAATTTTTTTTCCTAAGCACATGCAGTGAGTGTAACTGTTCTCTGCTTTCAGACCCTGAGGTTTTAGTGTCTGTGATGTTACTCCTGAAAATGAACCAAGTAGATACATTAAAAAATCTCCTGATCTATAATTCCTTGAGGGTGTGTAGCTGTCCTTTGGTTTCTCTTGGGATTCAGTCTTCCACATAAAGCTGGGATTTTTCCCAGCTTCCAGGGTGATTTCTGCCATTCCAGTAACTTCTAACACCTCTTGCAAGTGTGACTGTTGCTGATTGAGGTCACACCATTTGAGTTTTCAGACATCCTTTTCTTAAATGTTGATTTTAAGTAACTAAAAGGAAGTATTGTAACTAAAAAGCAGAAGACCAGCTGATAAACAGAAAATGGCAGCTGTGGTGTATTTTAATTACTTGTGAGCCCAAACTTCACTCAGATATTGACCTGGGATTGCAGAGATGAAATGCATTCAGCCAGGAGTGTGTTTTGAGCAGCCTTGGGAAGCATTTTTGGTGCAGCCACTGATTTCTCTTGGTGCTCCTCTGTCAGGAAGACCCGGCACGTGAACATCCTGCTCTTCATGGGCTACATGACCAAGGACAACCTGGCCATTGTCACTCAGTGGTGTGAGGGCAGCAGCCTCTACAAACACCTGCACGTGCAGGAGACCAAGTTCCAGATGTTCCAGCTCATCGACATCGCCCGCCAGACTGCGCAGGGCATGGAGTGAGTGCCCTCCTCTGCCCCCCCTGCCCCTTGCACCCTGCCCTTTCTCACTCATATTTTCTCTATTTTATCTGCTTGTCCAGCCTGAGCTCTTGCTGTAGTGCAGCAGATGAAATGCTGTTGCAAATCCAGAATGAGGGGGCTTTTCCTCCCGTGTTTGACACACACTGATTGATGCTCTGTGGGATGAGGGGTGGCTGCTCTGTTCCCCAGGACTCACCCAGATGGTTTTGGAAGCATTTCCAGCTCTCTGCTTTCAGCCCTGGTTCTGATGCTGGGAGCACAGGAGCAGCTGCTGCTGCCACAGCTCATTCATTGGAGCTCAGGGCCCAGGTTTGCAGCCACACTCCAGGAGTTGGGCAGGTTTAAATGTCCATTAGGAACAGCCACACTCCAGGAGTTGGGCAGGTTTAAATGTCCATTAGGAACAGCACACTCCAGGAGTTGGGTAGGTTTAAATGTCCCTTTGGAACAGCCACACTCCAGGAGTTGGGCAGGTTTAAATGTCCCTTTGGAACAGCACACTCCAGGAGTTGGGCAGGTTTAAATGTCCATTGGGAACAGCACACTCCAGGAGTTGGGCAGGTTTAAATGTCCCTTTGGAGCAGTCAGCCCCAGCACAGGGTACAGAGTAGCTCATGGCTGTGAGGACAGCTCCAGGTTTCCAGGGTTAAAGGAACTTGTGCCACTCCTTCCTGGCATTTTTTCACTGCTCTGAGCACAGCTCCATTTCTTTGTCCCAGAGTAGACTCATGGAAAGCCAGAAAGGGTTGGATGTGTAATAAACTGAATAAACTGTCTGGGGGGAATGAGAATGCTGATTGTGAGCAGCCCTGCTAATGGCTCTGTGCTTTTTCCTTCACAGCTATTTACATGCAAAGAACATCATCCACAGAGACATGAAATCCAATAGTATCCTTCCTGAGTCTCCACTCTCTGCAGGGAGGGGGGATGTCTTGGTCATGTGGAGCTTGCTTTCTGTGGGGCTTGCAACAGCTATTTCAAATATATTTGTGAATTTAACTACTGATGGGCAGTCCCTATTGATGGGCTAGCAAGGACTTCACAGAACATCTGTGCTTGTTTACCACCCTGGGGATCAAGATGTGCAGCAGTTGTGCTCCAGGAGTCTCTTGTTTTACTGGCATGGGTTTATTCAGTCCTCTGGTGCCCACATGCTGCTCTCCTCATTGATGGAGGTGTGTGTGCCTGTCCGTCTGTGTGCACACACGGGTTTGATTCTGTCTCTTGGGTATTTTTAGTGTATTTAGAACTCCTCACATAACTGGCAGAAAGGAAGCCAGAAGTCTTACTTCAAACTCAAGGAAAGGCAGCCTTTTACCATTCAATTTCGTGCAAAGATACATATTCAGTAACACATCTGGAGTGACAACGTTGTCAGCTGATTTCTTTCACCTTTGAAGTGCCTGCTTTTGGAATTACCAAACATCCCTGGAGGTGGGAGCTGGGGCATCCTTCCATCAGATGTGACCAGGATGTTTTGGCAAATGTCATCATAAAAAATCTGCCAAGTTCAGTAGCTCCACGGTGTCAGTAGATTCCATTTTCAGTTAAAAAAAAACCCCAAACAATTATTTTACTGTATAGGAGGCCAGAAATTTGTGATTCCTAGTAATGATGATCATTTTTGTGAAATGAGTTAGCTCTGCTCCTGACATTGAAATGAGAAAGAGTCAGTCATGTTTATATTTCTGAGTTATCTTCTTGAACTTGCAGCATTCCTAAGTGAAATCCTTAAATGATAATTTCTTAAAATAACTCCAGCAAAGAAAGTGCTGGTATCTGTAACAGATCCATGAAGGAGATAATTATAAATAGTGTGGATATATTTGCAATTAAAATCATAGCTAAACCTCAGATCTGCCAGAGAACTTCATGGAAATAGATTTTATTTTGATACTTACAAGTACTTTTGTACTTGTGCTTACTTGATACTTTTGATACTTACTTCTCCTTGTAATTGTTTTTTTTGTTTTCTTTTCTGAGTTGTGAGACCTCTGAGCTGTTTCCCTTCCTCAGTTATTTAAGGAGCTGCAGCCATGGGTGGTAATGAACTGTTGATTTCTGTCCTAGCTCACCATAAAGATAAATCTACAGATGCTGCTGGAACATCTGCTCTGGTTTAGTGATAAATGTTAATTTAAAATCTATTTTCCTTTGTTTCACATACAGCTCATAGCAGGTTTCAATAAACAGGCAGCACTTGACAGACAGGTCAGAAAATATACAATGCTTGACTCAGTTTTGTGCAGTTTCTTTAACAAACCCACAGATATATTTCTTCATGAAGGCCTCACAGTGAAAATAGGAGACTTTGGTCTGGCAACTGTCAAATCCAGGTGGAGTGGATCCCAGCAGGTGGAGCAGCCCACGGGCTCCATCCTGTGGATGGTGAGCACAGCAGTCCCTGCTTTGCAGTATTCCCTCTGCACCCGTCCCCTGAACACTCAGTTCTCCCAGTCCTGGGGGAGCTTTGTTCCAGCTGTAGGAGAAGTTCAAATTGGGGATTCATTGTGCAAAGTAGGCACCAGGCACCCATGGATTCTCCACTGGGGCTTGTGAGTTATTTTGAATATTTAGGGCTGCCAGTATATCTGGGAATGTGTATTAAAAATGTCAGGATGCTTGGCCAAGACTGCTCTGTGCTCTGTAAAATACACACATCACCTGAAACCAAGTTCCAAAAGCAGAAATATTATTTTCTGTAAAAAAATTGTACAAAAAACCAAATTTTAAAAAACTTTCCATAAAAGGATTTAAAACTAATTTTCCCAATGGCATGCAGTGTATTTGTGCACATGAAACAGACCTTGGGGAAAAACCCTGCATACTTTCTCATTGCAGGCTTTTCAGAAATTGTATTTATTTTAGTCATTTATAGCCTATCTTTGCTGAACTGTCACAGGAGGGGAGGTTGTTTCTGTTTCCTTGGAAGCTCCTGTGATCCCTTATCATGGTTTTTATGCTGTTGTACTTTAGTGCTTTGCTTAAGAATTCTGAGGGAATTCTTTGGGAGGGAGAAGATCTCAGCCAGTGGGAAAGTTCTGATGGCTCACACCTTGTTTTGCTCAGTCATCTGACAGTGTTTATATTAAGAAGCTTCATAATTTGCAAATATGTGAAAACGTTCCTGCATTTCTTCCCTGATCTGTTCAATATGTGCTGGTTTCACATTTCCTGACCATGTTTTGGTATCAGTTTACAAGAGATGGGAGTTTTGTATTTTTCCCTTTTAACCTTGATACCAGTTTAAGAACTGATGGTGAAGCTCTGGCTCAATCTGTGTAAGGTGTTACAGGAGTCACTAAATGTTGCAAATCCAAACACTAATAATTTTTCTTATGGCAAAATGCTTGTTCACTTAAAGCAATGATGGTTTTTGTGTGCTGTATTGATATTTTTAATAAGATGTGAAGTAACCCTACCTGAACTTCTCCAGGGCTTGAGGTAAACTCATCAGAGCTTTGGGGTACCCTTGGCTGAGCTCAGTGTCTCTGCTTCCCCAGTCCTTCCTCTCTTGTGCTTTCTGGTGGTTGATGTTTGTTCCCCTGGCAGGCCCCCGAGGTGATCAGGATGCAGGACAGCAACCCCTTCAGCTTCCAGTCAGATGTCTACTCCTATGGAATAGTGTTATATGAGCTGATGACAGGAGAGCTGCCCTACTCCCACATCAACAACAGAGATCAGGTAGGAGCCCTCTGGGAGCCCCCCAGCCATGGCACATCCCTGGCCTGGAGAGATGCAGGGTAAATGCCAATGCAAAGCAGCTGCAGTGGTGCTGACAGCCTGCCTGCTTTCAGCAGTGAGTGTGGAACTGAGAGCTCACCTCAGTGCTGACAGTGCAGGGACTCAAAGGAAACAGCTCCTTGTTCATAAACATCTCAAGTGTCCTGGTAATTTATTCCCAGGTTACAGCTTTTGCTGCACTGGTTTATGCATTTGCAATTATGGGAAATTCCCATTTTGGTGTTAAATATGCTGCTGCCACATCAGGAAGATTGGATTTGATGCTTTTTATGAAGGGAAAAAACTCAGTAACTGTTGTCCAACCTTTGAATACTGAATATTTGTGTTTGCTAAGCTGTGTGTTAGCCAGCCCAGCCTGCAGGGCTTTGTTTGTGCCCTGTGGGACTGGGTTCATCACCTTGGGGGCACCACAGCTGCCCAGCAGTGAGGCCCTTGTGTAACCTGGTTTCTTGTGGGGGTGCTTGTTTTGCAGATCATTTTCATGGTTGGCAGAGGCTATGCTTCCCCAGACCTCAGCAAGCTGTACAAGAACTGCCCCAAGGCCATGAAGAGGCTGGTAGCAGATTGTTTGAAGAAAGTCAGGGAAGAACGACCTCTGTTTCCCCAGGTGAGTGGGCTGTCCTGCACAGGGCCCTGAGGGGTGTGTGAAGAGCCCTGGCACACACAGGACTCTGCAGACGGAAATTGTGGTTGATAGGAGGGGCAGCCTTGCCCTGTTTCTGGCTCTGTTGACAGTGCAGCTCTGGGCAGTTTCTGTGAGTCCCTGGAACACAACCTGCAGTGTGTGTGGGCTTCCAGCACCTCACCTGCCCAGAGACAAGCCAAACCCCCCTCACTCCAGGAAAGTGCAGTCTCTCTGGATATCCATTTGGGTTCAGGGCAGGGTTGAGGGAATTGAGAGGCCACTGCTCCTTTCCTTCCCCACAGCTCTGAACAAGGGAACAAAATCCACTGGGGGATGGAAACTCATGGAGCAATTTTTGGTATTTCTACAAGGGATGCTTTACTTTTCCTGTCACTATGGGGATGGGGAAGGTACTTTCTTATGCTCATTAATTATGAGCAATTAATTAATTAAACATCAGCAACTTTGGAAAAATTGCTTTTTGCTGTTGCACTCAAGCATTGTTTAGAAGGTTCTTATACAGCGTCAGGCAGAAGATGCAGTTCCTTCCCTGTTCCTCTGCTGGAGGGTGGTTTAGATGCTCATTAATTGCTCCTAATTATCTGTGAACTGATGAAAAGCACCCTCCCAGGCTCTGGAACCCTGAGGCCCTCCCAGCACTGAGAGTGCAGAGTGGGCAGAGCTGGGTTCCTCAGCTCTGTGCTCTCAGTGCCCCACGGAGCATTAATGTGGAACTTGAACTAGATAAGAACGGAGTGAATGAATGGATAAATGAATGAATGAATGAGGGTTTAAATGGAAGCAGAGGGAGCTGCAGGTCCCACAGGCCTCTCTGAGCTGCTCTTTTCCCCAGATCCTGTCCTCCATCGAGCTGCTGCAGCACTCTCTGCCCAAAATCAACCGCAGCGCCTCGGAGCCGTCCCTGCACCGCGCCGCCCACACCGAGGACATCAACTCGTGCACGCTGACCTCCACCAGGCTGCCCGTGTTCTGAGCTGCTCCTGCCCTGAGCTCCACCAGGCTGCCGTGTTCTGAGCTGCTCCTGCCCTGCTCCTGCCCTGCTCCTGGCTGGAGCAGCAGGGGCAACTTGAGCTGTGCCTCCCAGCCTCGGTGCGCAGGCTCCTCCCGCAGGACCCTCCGCGTCCCATCCTACCAAGAAGCTGCTCCGGATTCGTGCAGTTCTCAGCCTGCAGGGACACAGCTCCTCATTGCCTTTGCTACCATCTCTTGTTCTGGGAGAGGTAACAGACTACAAATCAAGAGATCTATTACTATTTTTTTAATAGATGCACTTGAGCCTTATCTTCCCCTTCCCAGAAGCGATGGCTGTTTTTTTGGCAGTGGTTCTGGCTGGGTTTGCTCTGTGCTCAGTGAGGGGGCTCTGAGGACAGGTGACGTTCTGGTGCTCTGACTGCCCCATGCCTAGTGTCACCTCACCCTGGGGAGTTGTGCCTGGAGTGGGAAGAGGAAATAACTCTGGAAATCAGCTCCTGCCTAAGAGCTTCACCAAGCCAATGAAATAAGTTCAAATGCTAATTCAACACAAAATAGTTTTGCAATAGTTTTGCACATAGAAGAAAAACTCTTGCAAAAGGATGGAATCTGTTGTGAATTGTCCTGCTCAGAGAAGGAGGTGAGCCAGTCCTGCTTTGGTCATCTTGAGAAGCCTCCCAGCTGCCTTTGGTACTATGGACCTGTTGCAGGCAGGGTGGGTGAGGAGTGCTGGGCTGGGCTGGCAGAGGTTGGGGGTGTCCCCCCCCACCAATCCTGCAGAGGTTGGGGGTGTCCCCCCTCACCAATCCTGCAGAGGTTGGGGGTGTCCCCCCTCACCAATCCTGCAGAGGGCTGGGGGTGTCCCCCCCCCCGTCCTGCAGAGGGCTGGGGGTGTCCCCCCCCACCAATCCTGCAGAGGTTGGGGGTGTCCCCCCCTGTCCTGCAGAGGCTGCATCCCAGCAGGAGCTGTTGTCCAAGAGATGCACTAGCAAGAGGAAACTGAGCATATACAGTTTTTCTTGTTGATTTGGGTTTTAATTTTGTTTTTATTGCTCCTGAGAAAATGCATTTATTGTAAGCCAAGGTTCCTCTGATTATCTTATTTTAATAAAATAAATTAAATTTTAGGTTTAAGATTCAATGTCATCATTTTAATGTAGTCAGCCACAGTTCTGAGTGGGACATCTGCATTTGGAAAACTCAAGAAATGACATTCTGAATAGTTTTTAAAAAGTAACTTGTAAATAACAGCAGTGCAAGTAAAAACACACTTGATAAAACAACCTCTACATTTCCAGTCACATGACAAGACAGTTTTTTGTACTGTAGTGATCTTTGAGCAGCAGCTGCTTTGGACACCCCTGATGTGCTCTCAGGCTCTTGCCCTGCACCACTTTGGCTCAATTTTCTCTCGTTTGCTGAGGTGCAAGTGAGGGTTTTGTGCTGGCTGAACTCCATGGAGGACAGGAGCAGGTGGGTGAATTCAAAAATGGGTATTTTCCAATAGCAGTTGGTGAAATGTGGTTTTTAGGGCACAAATGGAAGCCCAGTTTGGGATATTGCCTTTCTGGGGGTGCAGAGGGTGCTGGGGGGGGTGGTCAGGGCTGGCTGTGCCCTCTGCACCTCCAGCCCAAAGCTCTGGGCACAGCTGCTGCCTTTGCTGGGAGCTGGGACAGTGCCTGTGCCCAGCTCTCCCTGGAATGCCCCAACAGCCACTGCAGCCTCTCCTCTGCAGCAGCACAACCCACAGAGCTCCTGTGAAAGGGAGGAGAGGCAGACCCAGAAATCAGCTCCAGTTTGTCCTCAGAATATTCTGTAACAGGACAAGGGCAGAACCTGAACCCCTGGTGATAACTGAGAATGCCTGTGAGCTTTGCTTCCTAAACAGTGAATTGGGACTTGAAGTCTCCACGTGGTTCTGCGTGGTTTCTAACAATTATTGTTGTATTTGGACTGCAACTCTCTCTAAACATTATCTCTAATTGTCACTTCATTATAAGCTTAAAACATGGAAGGAAAAAAGCCCAGAAGAGGTAAGTTGCTTTTACTTGAACTCTGATTTCGCAAAAGAAACCATTAACCTGTGATTTTTAAACCAGATCATGTGTCTCTGGAAAAAAAGAAGTATTTTTGATAAGTGGGTTCATTTTATGCAGCACTTGATGAAAGGTGCTGAATGAAGAACTTGGAAACCCAGACATTGTAAGTCTCTGGTGGCTTTGAAAAACAAGTTATGTTTTTAATTTCAGACTATCCCTCATGGCTTCTTGGGCAGAGTAAATCAGGAATGTCCTGTTTAGGGTAAAGAACATCCTCTCCATTGATTTTTTTTTTGTTTGTTTGTTTTGTTTTTTAGTGTATTTCTGACAATATTTCTTTCTGGGGGAAAAATAATTATGTGCAGGAGCAGATGGAAATGAGCTTCAGTGGGAGGGTGAGGGCTGGGGAAGCATTCTGGGGTACAGAGGGTGTTGGGGTGTCCTTGATCTTGGACTGGGACATCCCTCTCAGGGATAATTCACCTTCTGCTTTGTAATTAGTGCTGACCAATTGCACTGTTGGACTTCAGAGCTTTGCTGGGCCACTTTTACCAAGAGATGGGAACTGATGTTGGTACAGCCACTGCAAGGCCAGAGCTGGCTGTGCACTGAGCACTGGGGGGAATGACCTGGGGGGAAAATGATGGGGAAGTTTAACTGCAGGTGAGAACAGAGGGCACAGCTGGCAGAGGGAAGGAGCTCCTGAGGCAGAAATGCCAGCAGCAGCTGAAGGGATCATCCTGGAGTCACTGCTCTGGTGCCAGCTAGAGCTGTTGGAATCCCAGGTTAAGGTTCCTGCTGCTCCCTCCCAGCAGGGACCCAGAGCCTGCTGCCACCACCCCGGGCTGGCCCTGTGTGCCCAGGGCTCTCTGAACACATTTGGCTTCATCATTCCTACCCCTGGTGGATCAAGGCTGTGACCATCACTGATCCACTGGTGCTGATTACAAACCTTTCTGCTCCTGGCCTTTCTTTCTTCCACATTTTTAAGGATAATAACCAAAGCAGTTACACACCTGCCTTCCACTGCAACCAGGCTGTTTTAAACCAAACCCCACCTCTGTCTGTGTTTACAAACACTGCTCATTTACCAGGGGCTGAGTCAGTGACAGCTCCTGCTCAGGTGTGTCCATGCTGTTGTACTCAGCAGCCACTGCAGTGCTCACTGAATTCTTGATTTAAATTCCAAGTTCAAACAGTTGACTTGGCAGAATTAACTTCTGGTGCCAGATTTCACAACCTAACTGCCTTTGCCACACCAACAGAATCACATTTTTAACAGAGCCAGAATTCAGCTCCAGTTCTGTTAACTCAGCAGATGTGCATGAATCCCTCAGCCCTCCTGGGCCTCGCTGGGGCACAGGGCACTGGAGGCGCTGAGCTGCTTGGAGGCACTCCTGGCTCTGTGGGAACACTCACCCATCTCTGCTGCAGCTCCCCAGCCCCAGTGAGTGCAGGAATCAGTGCAGCTGCCTCTGCTGCCTCTGAGCACTGGGATTAGTGTAAAACAGGCTGGGAGCTCCACTGGCAGCACCTGGAGAGCCAGGCCTGCCCAGAGAATCCACCAGCCTCCACTCTGAACTCCAGGTACTATCTGAGGTAAAATGACCAGCTCCTTCTTAAGGAGAAAACCCTACACTGACCATTATTCCCAGTGGGTTTTGTAGTTATACATTTAGCTGATTTAGTGGAGAAAAAACCCAAGAGCACCCAAACTCTAATTAGCAACAGTTTTTACCAGCTTAAGCTTTCACTGGACCTGTATTTACACTACCACTCAGCTCACAAGACAGCATATGTTAGGCCAGAGAGGGAGAAAACCCTCCTGGGGATTAAGGGATTTTTTTCCATGCAGCCAATTTTTTTTTTCTTTTAAATATATTTTAGTCTTTTTTTGTTGTTGCCATATAAAAACTATCTGAAAACTTTACCAGGACTGCACAAGTAACCACCAGGGCACGTTTTGTTCTACCTGTGCTGGAGAGATAAAAGCATGGCTGGCACCCAGCTGCACTGGGGGCTCAGAGGGGCTGTGGGTGCTCCCTGGCAGCACTGGGCTCCTCCTCAGCCCCAGCCAGGTGCATGAAGAGCTCCCCCAGCTCCGTGACCTCGGCGTCGGCACCGGGCGCGCTCCTGCTCTCCCTGTCCTCGATGAAGTCCCACAGGCGCACGGAATTGAAGAACTGCAGCAGAGAGAGAGGGAGGGAGAGCAGCCTGAGCACCCCTGTGTCACTGACATAGTTCATGAAAAATCCTTTTACCAGCATCTTTTCTCCTGAGAAGGTGGGAAGCTTCAGCTTCTCCATGTCTGGCTGCTTTGGAATGTGGTTTGGAGAACTGTTTACCCAGCCTGTGAATTGTTTTTAACTGATGACCAATGACAGCCAGCTGTGTCGAGGCTGGGAGCAGTCACAAGATTTTATTATTCATTCCTTTTCTTTCCTTGCTAGCCTTCTGATGAAATCCTTCCTTCTATTCTTTTAGCATAGTTTATAATTTTCTTTTCATATAATATATATCATAAAATAATAAATCAGTCTTCTGAAAGATGGAGTCAAGATTCTCATCTCTTCCTTTGTCCTGGGACCCCTGCAAACACCACCACACCCCGGGCCTGGGCAGGCACCTCCCCATTCAAACCAGCCCCAAAGGTGGCTTTGAGCTCAGGGTGACAGCCAGGCTCTGTGTGCCAGCTGAGGGGACACAGCTGGGGCACAGCAGCACCACTTTCTGAGGTTTTGCCCTTTTCAGCTGCCCTGAGTGCCAGCACAGGAGAGGAGCTGTGAGTACTGTGGGTGAAAGCTCAAAGGGCAGAAATCCTGTGAGGAAAGGCTTGCACTGCTGGGAAAAACAAAGCAATGCTATTGTGTAGTTAAACGGGAGACACTTTCTGTCTCCAAGGAACACTGAGAGCAGCTTTGTGCACCTGTGCTGCACGGCAGGAAGCGCTGGCAGCAGCACAGCTGGGGCTGCAGGGGGTGTGGGGCAGCAGGGCTCTCCTTACCCTGACGGTGCCCTCGGAGCTCAGCTGCTTCCTGGGCTTCTCGGGCTCGGCGCGGGTCCCGTCGGGGTAGGCGTGCAGGTACAGACACTTCCCCCCAAAGGGACACGTCCCCTTGCCTTGCTCAAAGTACTTGCAGGGCTTCTTCCTGAGGTCATTACAAGAGAAAGGTTATTGCCTCCAGCTGGAAGGGAAGGAGGTGCAGCTCAGTGCCCACAGCCTCAGTGGAGCTCTGCTAACACAGCCAGGGCCTGCTGTTCCTGAGCTGAGAGCAGTGACACTCCCACTGTCCTGCCCTGCCTGCTCTGCTCAGTCACCAGCAGCCTTCCAGGCAGTGATGGCTCAGGATCCACACTGAGCTGGAACAGCTTCAACATTTCTGAGCCCAGGAGGCTGAGTGTCTGAACTACAATTACATGGGCACAGAGTGAGGCAGAAGTGTGACCAGAGATGAGGAGCTCTCTGCAGAGGGGTCTGTGATAAGTTTAAAAATAAAGGCTCAGCAACTGACTGAGTCTTAGAGCAGCTAAAGAAGAACGGGAGGAGTGTGGGTGGCTGCTGAACTTACCCCACTCCCTGCTTAAATGCTTCAATCAGCTCATTTTTCTTCTCCTGCTCTTCCACCCAGTACACGCTGGGGATGACAAACTCGGAGATCACGCGGCACTCGGGGCAGGACCTGGAGGAACAGGACACAACAGAGATGGAACCCTCCAGACCTGCCCCAGGCAGTGAGGATCCTCCCCAGAGAAAGCACAGCTCTGTCCCCTCAGGCAGCACACACCCCCTCCCACCTTAGCACAGCACTTTGCTGGGGTTCCAGATCGAGGAGCTCAGTTCAGGGCACCCAGGGCTTGTGTTTGTTTCTGGGCTCGAGCAAAAGTCTGCACATTGCTCCCATGGCAGAGACAAACTGTTCTGGGAGTGCAGCAGGAAGCCAAAAGCACAAATTAAGATGTCTCAGCCTTCTGAAATGCAAGGAGCTGATGGTCACTTCAATGACATTTGGAGTAAAAGCTGTGCAGAAAAGTCTGTTTTGGTAGAAGACTGCAAGTTTGTAACTTGAGAGATGCTCAGAGAAGGAAAATTCCCTAATTGGATGTTTTAGATTCCCTCTGAGGGGGAACATGTTTGGAACACATTTTTTGTGGAGCTAGAAGATAAAGGCATTAACTGAGACAGGTAAAAGTGTGGTTAGTGGGACCATGACCTGGAGCAAGCTGAAATTTAGGGAGAAATCCCATAACTAGGCACATACATAGGAAAAAATAGGAGTTCTTACTGAAACCCCCTCACTGAAGTGGGCACTGCAGGGAGAGCAGCTGCTCTCCACAGGGACAGGGTTGTTCTAAAGAGTTTGTGTCTGCTGGTCAGCACTGGAACACCAGGACACTGCCACACCAGAGCACTTCAGCCTAGGAAATAAGGCATTTCCAGCAGGGGCAGAGCTCTGCCAGGCCCCAGCTGCCCACTGAGCACACCACCAGAGAGGGCTGAGGGGCCAGAGCTCCCATGCAGGGCTGTGGAATGAAGGGAACTGCACCAGAGGACACCCAGTGCACCCCGCTGCTCTGCAGGCAGCTCTCCCAGCCAAGCCCTGTGGGGCCTTTGAGGGCCCCCAGGACAAGGAGAGAGATGAGAATTGGCCTCCATGTTCTCAGAAGGCTGATTATATTATATTATAATTATATTATTATTATATTATATTATTATTACATTATATTATATTATATTAATTATATTATATTTATTATATTATATTATATTTATTATATTTATTATATTAATGCTATACTAAAACTATACTAAACTACAGAGAAAGGATACCTCAGGAGGCTGGAAAAGAACGATAATGAAAGCTCCTGACTGACTCAGAGAGTCTGACACAGCTGGCTGGGATTGGTCATTCATTAAAAACAATTCACATGGAACCACTCAAAGCTACACCTGTTGGTAAATGATCTCCAGACCCCATTCCCCAGCAATCAGATCATTATTGTTTTCATTCTTCTCTGAGCCTCTCAGCTTCCCAGGGGAAGAAATCCTGGCAAGGGATTTTTCAGAAAATACCATGGTGACAGCCCTGGGCCTGGCCTGAGCTCTGCAGCTCCAGCCCCTGTGAGCAGCTCAGCCCCTCGCAGGCAGGTGCAGCACTCACTTGATGATGGGGTTCTCAAACTGCTTGGCACACCTCCACTGGCGGATGCAGGACAGGCAGTAGGTGTGGGTGCAGTTGGACAGGATCCCAAACCTCCTCTCCGAGGCCGAGGGCTTCTCATACACCACCTCCATGCAGATGCTGCACACCTTGTCCTGGCTGGCCTGGATGGCAAAGGCCCTCTCCATGTCGTGCTCGAAGGTGGCCATGCACATCTGTCAGGGCAGAGGGCACTGTGAGGGCCAGAGGGCACTGGGTGCCAGCCTGGCACACCAAACTCCCTCTGGGAAAGCATGGGACACTCACTGAGGGCATCATTCCCACCTGTCACTGGCAGAGTTTAATTTAAAGAACATTAAATTCAATCATGGATTTCAGCCTTCAGTGTTCTGCCAGCTGTCAGAAATAAAGATGCCAGGGAGCTTCATTCACCCCTTTCTGCATCTCTGTCAGAGAACAGGTACTGAATTATTTGGGGCTTCAAACACCCCCAAAAAACATCTCATTGAATAGGTGCCACACTCAAGGTGTTCCTCTGATTATAATTAGGGCCACATTCATTCACCAGCTGCTAATTTTTACCCAGGTAAGGAATGAGTCTCTTATTTCAGCACTTCTCACCCCCTCTCACCCCAGCAGTGACAATCCACAACCCTTTCCCTCTGACACAGCACTGCAGGATGAGCTGGTGCCTCTGTCAGAGACCTCCCACAGACCTCCTCCTGGGAGACCCTCAGGGTGCTGTGGGAGAAGGCAGCAGGCCAGTCTCTGATGAGGATGAAAAGGCAAAAACCACAAGCTGCTGCCTGCAGCCAGTTCAGCTCCAGAGGCCTGGGCTGACCCAGCACCACTCTCTGGACCAGCAGCACAACGGGAGCTCTGTGGAAGGAGCTCCACGTTGAGAGCAGCCAGCCCCAGCCCTGCCCTGAGCAGAGCAGCTCCCCCAGCTCCCTCTTTACCATCTCGTGGGCCTTCCTCTGCTCCGGGTCGAAGGGGTGCAGCACCTGGAGGCCGCAGATCTCGCAGAGCTGCCCGTGCAGGTAGAGGCAGCGCTCCCCGAAGTGGCAGGCGCCGGCAGCAGCATAGGGACAGAGCTGCTCCGCGGCGGCCGGGCAGCCGCCGGGCCCCGCCTCCTCCAGCCCGCTGCAGATGGCCTCCAGGTACGAGTGCGGCTTGGCCTCCTCGCTGTCGCCCGGCTCGCTGCAGCACGGCACGGCCCCGGCCGCGCTGGGCCGCGCCTTCTCCTCGCTGGAGCCGCACAGGTCTGCGGGGACAAGCACGGGGCGCCGCGCTCAGCCCCAGCGGCTCCTGACTCGCCTGGCTTAAAGGTTTCTGCCCAGGGCAGTCTCATCTCTAAGCCCCCTCTGCTCGTGAATCACAGGGATCTTCCCAGGCTGCTGCTCAAGAGTTCAACTGCAGCGCTCAGTCAGGTGAGCTCGGGTCACAAACCGACTGAAAACCACAGAGGGCTGGACAACACCTCCAAGGGCATCAGGTCTGACCCACCACCCCTCTGTCACCCAGCCCAGAGCCCTGAGCGCCACCTCCAGGGATGAGGACTGCCTTCCAAGGCCTGACCACCCTCTCCATGAAAGAATTCTTCCCAGGCTTGAGGGATCACACACTCCTGCAGTGCTGCGGCCTGTCCGGGAGCAGAGCCGGACACTGCCCGGACAGAGCCCTCCCCTCCCGCAGGGAGCAGGACGGGAGCAGTCACCTCAGGGAGTGTCTGCAGGAGGGAGGCTCCAGGAGAGCTCAGGCTGGCCTTGAAACTCCGATAAGCACAGGGGACAGCACCTCCCTCCCTCCCTCCCTCCCTCCCTCCCTCCCCACGGCTCCGGGCCGGCAGAGCAGCCTCCCACTCACTCCTGTCCCGCAGCACCAGCGTCCTCTTCTCCCTCCGGCTGCGCGAGGCGGCGGGGCCGTGCTCGGGGGGCACCCGGGGGCTGCCCGGGGCCGCGGGGGGCGGCGGGGCCGCGGCTCCGCCCGGAGGGAGCCTCACGTGGTCATACCTGGGGGGGAACCGGCATCAGGGCCCGGCACCGGGACACCGAACCCACAGCTGCTCCAGGGTGGGGGGACGGATCCCGGACAGCCCGAGGGACCGGGACACAGCCCCGGGAAACCGGGGACACACTCCAGAAGCAGCCAGGGGAGGGAAGAGGCTGCTCCATGGACACAGCCACATCTCCAGTATTTTCAGGAGAACAGAAACATTCCCCAGCTGTGTCTGGAGCTGGACACGGCCCCAGAGGCCGAGCCCCAGGCAGGAGAAGCACAGCCAGGCCCTCCCCGAGCCCTGCAGGGGCTCAGCCACCCACAGCAGCCCCAGGGCAGCAGCTGATGGAAGCACCGATGCCAGGGCCTGACCCTGGCCTGGCACACGGGTCAGGCAAGGCAGGGAGCTGCCAGGGGAGCTGCTGCTCCTCAGCCAGCAGGGAACTCCCCCAAGAATCAATCAATGCCCGGTTCTCTCCAGAGCATTCCCCTGGGAGAGCTGTGGAACTGCTCAGCCCTCCCCCAAGGAGGGCACTGCCCCGAGGCAGAGCAGCTGAAAGTCCCCAAAACTGTGTCCTGGGATGAGCAGGAGGGAGCGGCACCAGGAGCTTCCACCTCCAACTCTGACTGCAAGAACTGGGTGGGAAACACACCTGAAAACAAAAGCTCCATTCCTACAGAATAAAACAACCCCCGACGGTGAGCCAGAGCAGAACTGCACGGCTGGAGGTGAAAGCTGCTTTAGGCTCTGTCAAAACTCATATTTAAGAGATGGTTTCCTTGCCCAGGTGCTCTGGGCCTGCCCGGGAGCCCCCGCGGTGCCGGGGCACGGCGCTTACCTGCAGCGGGAGCCGTAGGCACACTGCCCCTTCTGGTAGTACTTGCAGATGGTGGAGGATTTGCTGGTGGCCAGGTCATGGGAGAAGAGGCACTTGCTGCCCTCCCGACACACGCCCTGCAAGAAGTACCTGCGCAGAGAGTGCCGCGGCTCAGGGCGGGCGCTGCCGCCACGCTCGGCTTTGCTGTGCTCTGTTTGTTCGCACAGACCCAGCGGGGCTGGCAGAGCCCTCCCAGCCCTCGGCTCCGAGCTGTGCCCCGTGCCCCCGGGCAGAGCTCTACACAGCCCCCGCCAGGGATGGGCACTGCCCGGCGGCCCCTCAGTAGCCCAGCGCCCCTTCACGAACAAAACTCCCCCGAGGAGCCCTGGAGCAGCCCTTCCCTGCTGACCCCGCCTGTTTCCCGAGCAGCCCGCGGGCCGGGACCCCGGGCAGCCTCCGGGGGCAGCGCAGGGCTGGGGACAAGGAGGGGACAAGGGGGCAGCCACGACCTGCAGCTCGGCACGGGCCAGCCCCGAGGGCGTGTGGGGGGCGGGACAACGGAGCGAAGGGCTGCGAAGGCGCGGGGCAGGGGCCGGGGCGGTGTTTGAGGGGTGCGAGCGCTCCGGGCCCGGACGGAGCGTGCGGGGCGTGAGAGCGGAGCGAGACGCTGCGGAGGCGCGGGGCAGGGGCGGTGCCGGCGGGGAGCCCGAGAGCCGTGAGGGCTCTGAGGGCTCCGGGGCCGGGCCGGGCCGCGCTCACCTGCACGTCACCTGCTTCGTGCTCATCGTGCCGCCGCACTGCCCGGCCCGCCCGGCCCCGCACGCCGCGCACAGAGGTTCCGCGGGGCGGGGGGGGCGTGGCCGCCGCCCCGCCCCGCGGCCGCGTTTCCGCCCGGACGGTTTTGGCCGGCGCGCCGGGGCCATGGCGGTGCTGCGCGTGCGCCACTGCCGCGCGCTCCTGTACTGCCGGCGCGCGCCGCCGCGCTGCCCCGCGTGCGGAGGGGAGCTGCGCGCCGCCGGGCTGGCCGCCGCGCCTGTCCGCCTGGAGTGCCCCTTCCGGCACGGCCACGGGCAGCCCCGCGCCTTCCTCATCAGGCCCACCCGCGGCACCTTCCTGGAGTAACCGCCAGGGGGCGCTGCGGGAGCGGGGACGGGCGTGAGGGGAAATGGCGGGAACGGGGCGGGACAGGGGGAATGGGAATGGGGAGGGGAAAGGGGATGGGAAAGGGGAGGGGAAAGGGGCGGGGAAAGGGGAGGGGAAAGGGGCGGGCACTGAGAGGGAATGGGAGGGGAAAGGGGATGGGAAAGGGGAGGGGAAGGGGCGGGCACTGAGAGGGAATGGGAGGGGAAAGGGGAGGGAATAGCGATGGGAAAGGGGCGGGTACTGAGAGGGAATGGGGAGGGAGAAGGGCAGGGGAAGGGAATGGGTGGGGAAGGGAAAGGCAAAAGGGAAGGAATGGGGAAGGGAAGGGAATATAAGACAGAGGAAAGGGGAAGGGAATGAAATGGGAAGACAAGGGAAGGGAATGGGAAGAGAAGGGGAAGGGGAACAGGAAGGGCAGGGTAGGGGAGCGGCCGGGCCAGCGCTCGCAGTCCCCTTACGGTGTCGGGGCAGCTCTGCCGGGCTGTACCGGACACCGCTGTCCCTCAGCAGCCGCTCTCTCCTCCTGCAGCGCCTACGCCGGGCACTGCGACCTCCACGTGGGCATCACCAACTCCCAGGGTGAGCAGCACCTGCGGGCCCTGCCCCCTCCAGGAGCCACCCCTGCTGCCGCGGGCGTTCCAGCTCGGAATATCCCGGCCTGGGGCCATGGGGAATGATCTCTCCTTGCAGCACAGCTCCAGAGCAGATCTGTTCCACTGAATGCATTAAACAGGCACTGAATGGAATAAACAGGTGCCTTCCACCCGTGAATGAAAGGCTAGGCTTGCTTTGAAGGAATTAGTTTAGCAAAAACTATGTTAAACTCAATTAATTCTAAAACACCCCTAATTAAAAAACATTTTTTAAAAGTCACATTAAAAATCCTATGGGGTTCTACCTAGAGTAGGCCCCGCAAAACATCATTTCAGATGTATATGTCATACAAAGCCAGTCTCCTTTGGGGGTTAAAAATGAAGCCTGATTGTCCTTCAGTTGCTCTGATTGTTAAAGAGCCAACCCTTTTTTCAAACCACGCTGTGAGAATGAGACCAGGTTTTTGCTGGAAGCTAGGGCTGCATTTCCTACCCTGCTGGTGGGAAGTGGAGTCAGAAGAAAGCCCCAGAAGGGCTCTGTGTGTGTTGCCCACGAGCCCACTGCTGTGTTTGCAGGTGCGGTGTACAACTATGACCAGGAGGGCGTGCACAGGGATGGCAGTGGCTGGGAGCAGTGCATCAGCATCCCCCTGGTGCAGCCAGACATGTGGGAGCTCCTGCAGCAGTGGGACAGCCTCCTGGAGGAATTCTCCTTGGAAGAGACCTGGCTCCCTCACAGGTGTGTGGGTAACAGCTGGGGTGAGTTTGGGGTGGGGTCTGGGGTCACTCAGAGCCTTCAGGACACCTGCACAGAATATTCTGAACTTTAAGTAAAACTCAGCTGCTGGACCATAAAAGCTCTAAAGCAAGAGGTGGCTTTAGGGAACTTTGCATTAAAGCCCCAGTTCAGTGAACCATTACCTGCATGCTGCTGAGTACAAAAGTCCAGGCACAATTCCATAATTATTTTCCTAGCAGTTTGTGGTGTGTTTGCATTTAAAGGCTGAGCACAGTGATGGATTCTTGCCCCATTTGAAGTAAGCAGTGAGAAATGGAAAGCAGGCTGATTTGTGCTCTTGTGGTGACACAGCAGCTCTCCAGGAAAGCAGCACTCCTGGGATTGTCCCTCAGTGAGAGAAGCTCTACCACAGAGCCTGCCTGGGTGCCACTGAATGAATGCAACCATAACAGGAAAGAAAAAAAACCCATCAAATCAAAAGCATTTTTTAGCAATTCTGTATGTGCTGACTGTAAAATTTCAGGGATCAAACATTCCCCCCTAAAGAAGATAAAAATTCTACTCAAAATCAAATTTTCTAATATTTACAGAGCTGGTAAAACCAACAGAACTTGTGTCACTTTTACAGTTCCCAGTAATATTAAAATTGCCTTGACATCAAAACATCACTGGCAGAAGGGCAGAGATGTGTGCATCCCTTCTCCTGGCCTTCCCTGGTTTCCACCTCCTGACACAGTGACATTTTTCCACAATCACACCAGCGACCACTGAACTGAAAACAACTCTTAATTAAATCCTCTGCTTATTTTTTCAGTGGACAGGAAATGCACTGAACTAATCCTGTAACTCCTTTGGGTTCAGGCCAAGCCTAATCTGGTTTTCTTGAGAGCTTTTCACTTACTGAAAGGTGGTAGAGAAATCACTGATAGGATTTGAAATGAGCTGCCACTCACCCGTGGTGGCACACAATTAACTCTGGGACTGCAGGAAAGGGCTGCTGACAATAGCTGGAAGAGCAAAGGTTCACAAGGTAAAAGCAAAGAAGTATAAAAAATAAGAACTGCTTTTGGTCAAGCCTTGCAGCTCTCACTTTTACACTCAGAGTTCAGGCTGGGAGGTACCACTTGGAATGGAATGGAATCACTGGGAGGAAGGGGGAGTAACTGGGGAGTATTCCTGGAGTAAACACTCCCCAGGAGTGGTTGTGGGTGATGGCACTGCCCTGCTGAGTGAGAGGTGCTGGGTGATGGCACTGCCCTGCTGAGGGGGTCTGGTCAGTGACACTGCCCTGCTGAGGGGGTTTGGTCAGTGGCACTGCCCTGCTGAGGGGGTTTGGTCAGTGACACTGCCCTGCTGCGGGGGGTTTGGTCAGTGACACTGCCCTGCTGAGGGGGGTTTGGTCAGTGGCACTGCCCTGCTGAGGGGGTCTGGTCAGTGACACTGCCCTGCTGAGGGGGTTTGGTCAGTGGCACTGCCCTGCTGAGGGGGTTTGGTCAGTGGCACTGCCCTGCTGCGGGGGGTTTGGTCAGTGACACTGCCCTGCTGAGCGGTGTTTCCCCAGGTACGAGGAGCAGCAGCACAACTGCTACACCTTCGCCCTGGCCTTCATCAACCGCGTGCGGCAGGGCCGGGGCGGGGCCGCCCTGAGCAAAGCTGAGTTCACCGAGCGCTTCCTGCTGGCCCGCAGCCGGGAGGCCGCGCGGTACCTCAGGCTGCAGCAGCAGCTGGCTCACAGGGACGTCTACATCGTGCCCTTGGCTGAGCAGGAGCAGGAGAGCGTGGATGGAAACCAGAGCCTGCTGGAGTAGTGATGGCAAAGGAAGGCTTGGGGCTCCACCTCAGGGGTTAAAGTTTAATGTGGTTAAAAACATCCTAAACTTCACCCAGTACCTCAGGGAGGATCAGGATACTGAGCTTGCGCATTTCAGGGAGTTACACATACACACACGATGTACGCACTACAGAGAATTTCCATGGGAACTATTCCTGTGGAAAAATGTTTTGTGATTTAAATTCACTGTGTGCTCTGTTCTGCAAAGACACTTCGCACCAGAAATCAGAACTGCTGTGGAGTTCAGGGATTTACAAATGAACTGTGGGAACTTCAGCTGTAGGAAACCAAAATGGCCTTTTCTGTCACGTTTGTTTACTGATGAGTGAAAAAAGGGAACATATACTGGTGTGCTGCTAAATCCCATCCCTGTCTGGCTGTTAATTTCCTTTCCTTTAATTACTAATAAATCTACCAACAAATAAATCCAGCCTCTTTGCCCGTCAGATTTCTTTTTCCGCTCTGAACTGCAGGGTAAAGGAAAGAAGCCAAGGTGGAGTTCAGATACCTGAATGTGAAGCTGCAAATCCCAAGGGAAGAAACATTTCTCACCCAGAGGGGGAAAGGTGCCCAGGCCCCAGAATAAATTTAAATTCTGGGAAGAGTTCCTCAGTTCTGAGCTGTGATTGCAGAAGTAAGTTCCAGAGTCCCAGCTGCAACAACCAAACCTCTCCCCAAATCCAAGACTGTGAAGTCAGGTTTGTGCTGCCATAATATCAGAAATACTGTTCCTAATGACTGCAGTGTATCCACCACTCAAACACGCACCTTTTTATCTTTTATATTTTGAGCTGGGACACAGCTTTTCATCTGTTCAGGTACATTTTTCAGTAAAACAATCTCTCCAGTAAACACGATACACCTCATTTGAAACAGCATTTATACACACCATTTCTGAATTGGTAGAAAATGTTCTGGGCCAACAGTTCACACAAGATCAGGTAAAAACCAACAAGAAGTGGTTTTTAACAAGTGAGGCTTTCTTGTGCAGTCAGTTAAAATTCATCGGGCTCGCTGCGCTCACGGGAGGAAACCCAACGAGACACGATCAGCTCCTGAAATAAAGGCCAGCAGTTAGGAAGGAAAAACCCCAAAAGCTGCAGAAAATCAGGGAGGGATGGGGACTAGGTCTGTAAAACTGATGTGTATTATGTGGCCACTGAGGTGTTTTAGTAGATGACTTTGCTCCTGAAGAGAGCTGAACTCTCACACACCTTCCCCCTTTTATTTCTGACCTTACCTTAGCCCTGCCATCTCCACAGGTTTTAGGAATCCCTGAATGCTTACATGCACAGTATCAGCAACATTCCCATTCAGACAGGAGATGTTAAGCTTACAGAGATTCTGCAAACCACTTTGCATGACTTGGGGCATGAAGGAATTTAATTTTATTGCAGGCACATGTGCAAAACCCAAATCAAGGCAAAGAAGAAGGCACAGTTGTCCCAAGGAGTAAAAAGGCAGGAACCACTCACCTGAACCTTGATCCTCTTCATGCACTCTGGGGTTGCCATCTCCTCTGCAGTCATGTCAGAAGGTCTGATCAAGTAGCACAGCATGAGCTCCTGTGGGCAGCCAGGAAACACAGGAATCTCAGGGGATTATGGAGGCACCGTGGAGCTCACACTAAAAATCTCAGGAAAATTTCAGTCTCACTGCTCAAAGGAAAATCCTGCGAGATGGAAAGGGCTTTAAAAACAGAAGTGGCAATCAGGAAACAAGGGTCCCTCAGGTCTTGCTGTTCCTCACATAACTTCTAACATTCTTAAAAGTGGCAGAACTTTCATAATTATTATTATTTAACAACAATTCTCCTAGGAATCACCTGGATATTGACAAAGGAAACTTCTCTCCCACTGGGAGATCAACATATTGTTCAGCAGAAGGATTCTCTTCCCAGCCTCACTCCAAGTCCCTGCCCTTTGGAGCCAAACCTTTATCATCCCAAAGCTGGTTTTACCCCGAATTTGTACCTTGGAAGCATTTGCATTTGTTCTGTTCAGCCCAGACAGTGACATCCAGCTGAGGGGTCTGCGAAGGGAACCCTCAAAATTATCATCCACCAACTCAGCAATGACAGAGTAACTGGAAAACACAGCAGGCAGGACAAGTCACAGAAAGGAAACTGGAATTTTCTGAGGACAACTCAAGAACTAGGGGCTAAAAACTGGCATTAAACATTCTGCCAGCTTGCAAGCTATGAAATTGAGTTTTTCTATAAGGAAAAGAGGAAAAATACTAAAGTTGCGGATGTGTCCAGTGGTGCCTTCCATCCCCACCCTTCTGATGTTTGTAGCATTCCCCTTGTTAATGCCAAGCTGACATTTATAACCCATTTATTACCTAGGAGTTCAACCCGACTAGCCAACAAATAAAGACAATTATCATCCCTTAAAAGTTCTCCCAAATTACATAAGTTACCCAGACCACGTGTTTTTTTAAGTCAATATTACAAAATCCAATTATTTTCCTGAGTCCATCATCATATAAGTACTAAATCCACTGCAGCCTGTGATTTTGAATGCCTGTTATTTATACTCAAAGAAGTGGTGTCATTTAGCTCCTCTGCTGAAAGGATTTTCACATTCCCAGCGTGAACACAATGTATTTTGAGTGATGAATACGTGCTGAACCAGTGAAGATGCTAAATTGGTGTGAGTGAAATATAACTTAAAGAAATGAGCCAGAAAGAGGAGTGTCAAACCTGGCATGGTAGAACGGGGGCCCTTTCCGATACAGCACTGAAATGAAAGAGAAACACCTCAGTCAAATCAGAGTTAAAATGGGTTTAACACCAGGGCCCATCAATATTGTCAAATGTTCTATAAATTCTAATTACAGAGAAAAAAACTTCAGCTCTTCTGAATCCTGCTCAGAGCTAGGTTGTTCCAGCAAGTGGAGAGAGGGAAGAGCAGCAGAGTGACTCAGGGCAGGGCAGGTCAAGGGTAAGGCACAAGAACCAGAGGAATTAGCAGTTGTTGTAGGAAAGAGTTAAGGATGGAATTTTCTGGCAGGGATGATGAATTCAGCCAGAGCTACACCCTGACCTAAAGGACTTGCTCAGCACACCCCCCAGGCTGTGTCACCACTTCAGCAGCATTAAAACACCTGCTGGGCTGCACACATCCAAAACCACCTGATTCAGTGCACGTTCTGCTGTAATAACAGGCACTGCTGCACTGCTCATGTTGACAGGAGCCAAATGGAGCTCTTGGGCTCTTTAGCAAGGACACCACTAATTTCTTCTGGCATATTAAACCTCCAGCCAGTAACACAAAAAAGCCAAGTCCATTCTCTAGCTCCCCCAAACCCCACACAAATAAACAGTCCTAGCAGTGAGTTCAGCAGAAGTCCAGCTTCTCTTAAGTGGGATGAATGAGGTGCATGAACTTTATTGGGGACTGGGATCTGGACTCAAACCTGCTATTCTAGAGAGTGTTACGTTAACACTGCAGCAGATGTGTTTAGGAGAGGACAGAGAAAGTTGGGAAGGGAATTTCAGTGCAATCCTGTAGGAATTATGAACCTCATGAAGCAAACCAGACCTTCCAAGCTGTCTCTTCACCTCCTGGATATGGGATGTTCCTTTCCACTCACATCCCAACTTCACTGCTAACCCAAATGTCCTCTGCCAACTGCAAGCAGCAAAGGCTGCTCCAGTCCTGCAGCTCCTCATGGAACTCCTCTCTGGAGTTCTGCCTTGCCTGGTGGAGGGGTGGGCAGGAAATGATCCCATTTTTGGGGAGGTACTCACAGAGATCCGTGCCATACTTCAGCCCCACCTTGGGCACCCAGCCCTTGCCCCTGAAGTAGTGGTAGGCCATGTAGGTAGTTTTGAAATCAGGCTTCACCTCACTGAACACTTTCCACAGCTTCACGATGCTCAGGGGCTCCTGCAAACCACAAAGCATGGTCACTGCACTGAGATAAACCAGCCATGCTCTGCTGCACAGCACCACAAATACCAAACACCACATAAATACCACAGGCTGCTGCACAGAGCAGGAACTGCAGACAGTAAAACAGAACCCCTGAATTCAAGGCAGGAACCTGCTGCTCACTTAGTGGCTCTTTTAGGCAGTTCACAATCAGTCCCATACCACCCCTGTTGGAGGAAAGGCTGATAAATCTTCATCTGAAAGCACAGGTTTGCATTATTATGGCATTACAGTAATAATAGCTTGACAGAATTAATGCTTAAAACTCCAAGGAATTTTGCCATCTCAGGTGTGATTATTTACCATATTATTTCTCCTGTATTTCCTGCCTAAGTTACAACAGAAATCCTTTCTCTGCAGACAGAGCTTAATTATACTGGTCTTGGTAAACTTAAAGCTTTCAGACCTGTATTTCCTAAACAGAAATACCATTACTTGTAAGAAAATCTTCCCAGTTCCTGTGTTTGGAATTTCCTCCTCCAGAATTAACAGCACAAATCACTGCCATACAGGTGAAGATTCAGACCAAACCATATCCAGAGAAAAAGCATCCCCAGTAATCCAAAATTAATTCAATCTCTTACCTCACCATAATAAATACTTAAACATCCCAGAGCATACACCAAGAAAAAAGCCTGAGAAAACAAACAGAGGCATTTTAACTGACAGCTGCATTCCTCCTGTAGTTCATACACAGAGCCTTGCAAGAACAAAGGCTTCATTCATTGATTTTCTACAGGGTCATCCCTGCTGAAGGCATGGTGTTAAAACTGACATGTAAATATAATGAGAAGCAGCAGCATTGAAACAGGATTCATATAAATGTTGTATTCAAGTCCTGTCACTGGTCTCTGTGTCAGTGGGATTACTCACCTAAAGCAAATAGGATTGCACTCTATTTTTTAACCATCTCATGTAATTATCACAGCATATTAAAGCTAAGTTTAATGACTAAGATAATCCAGGTACTTAGGAGACACAGGACCCTGTATTTAAGAAACATATTTGAAATGACAGTGTAGCATAGATTAATGTTTACTTCTTCAGATGAAAAGCAAACTAACTTGCACTGTGCTTGACACATACCTCTTCCAAGCTGAGCTGTAAGTACTCAAAAATCCTAAATGGGTTTTTTCTGCATACTAATACTTCCTTCTTGACAAGCTACAAGAAAAATGGACTATTATTACAATGTTAAACTGGAAAAAATACTGAATTCTGCAAGTAGCTTTGTCTAAAAGATTAGATAATTTTTCTTACATTCTCTTGTGCACGAGTGGAGTCATCTTCAGGACAGGAGCTGCCTTCCTCCTCTTGCACCAGCACATATTCTGGAGCACATTCCCTTGAGTCCATCCCCTCCCAAGCCCTCTGCTCAGGGCTCTGCTTCCCCTCGCAGCCCCAGAGCACAGGAGGGTCCCTGTGGCAGGGCCCTTCAGCCACTTCCCTGGGATGCCCCTGCTCCTGCTCCCTGGAGGCACTCCCAGGATCCAGGGCTGCATCTCCTCCCTCCTTGGAGTGCTGGTTCTGACCCTCAGGCCTTTGGGCTCCCTCCCTGCCAGCAGATTTCCTGCACAGTTCTGCATTTCCTGGGCCCTCAGTGGTGCAGCTGTCCCCAGTCTGTGCAGCCCCATCCCCTCTGCAGAAGGGCAGCCCCAGGGGCTCGGTGTAACTCTCCAGGATTGTGGTGATGGAGCTGCTGTCCAGGCCCTGCTCCTGCAGCACACTCTGAGCCCACTGCACACGGCGCTGGTACCTGGGGAACACAGACATGAGGAATTCCAGGGACTGCACCCTTGAATTAACACTTTAAACCCCAGAAGGTTCCGCACAGTGCACAAACACCCCCAGCAGCTGGGGGCACCAATGGGATCCATGCAATGGGCTCCAGTTGTTTAGGGAGCCTCACGAACACCAGGATTCTGCTGCCTGCTGTGCCTTTGTTTGGCCTTTTCAATGTCCCTGGCAGCAAACAGCACTGCTGAGCCCTGCCAAGCTGCTGGGCAGGTTCAAGGAGCAGCAGCTTCACCAGGCACAAAGTCCCTTCTCCCATGAAAGCCTTAAGCCTGAGTTCCCCACAAATTTGGGATTGGAATTGCAGGATTAAAACATGGAACAAGAGCTCTCACAGTTCAGCTTATACACAAGGACTAAGGGCAGGAGCTGCAAAACTCTGCTTTAACTGCCCTAGAAACAGCAATGGCACAGCAGACCAGCAGAAAATTCTCCAGCAGAAACCACCCTTTGGAAGCAAACTCCTCAGTTATATCCCTGAGAAATGACAGCAATCCCACCACAGAGATATTTACAACTTTCAGCTACTATTTCTAATAGCTTTCAATCACAGTGCCTTTTCAGTTCCTTCTCTTGGAAAATAACCTGAACTAATTATTAGTAACATTTAATGTTATTAAACCAACATTAAGTCAGTTGAAACATGACTCTTCACTCTGTGAAGGTGAAAATCTTGTGCAGCATTTTTAATTTCCCTGAACAAAATCCTCAGGCAGCAATTTCAGCCCAGGTAACAAGGACATTAAATGCAAATTCCATGTGTCAACACAAACACAAGTCCCCCTGCAGGGTCCTGATAAAGCTGGATGATTCAGGGCTCTGCTCTTTGTTATATAAAGGACACTCCTCTCTGTCCTGTTATTTAATTACCATTTAATTTGCACTTGCAGGTCTCTACAGAGGCAGAGCATTTTGTGCACCAATAAAATCACACTTTTATTATGTTCAGCATCTGTAAGTAGCAGTAACTGTAGCAGCATTAGAAATAATATGGTTACTGCTTTTCTTACCTAAAATTGAAGGCTGCAGGAGCATAATTTTCAAATTCAAGTGAATTTTTTTAGTTATCATATAATTGAGTGACTCACCTGCACATGCTTAATAGTTTATACCCTATTTAAGCAGAAAAAAAAATATGTGGTCCAACACTGTTTAGCCAGGTGTACAAACTACCAGTGTTAACTGAGACTTAAAAAAGGTAAAATATCAAAGTATTGTAAATGTTCAAGAGCTGCTTCAGCTACACCATAAAAACCCAATATGGAAATGGAAGAGATATTTTAAATAGCCTGCCCCAGAAACTTCGTTTCCCGCTCCTCACCTGAAGAATGCTTATTATGCTTGTAATTGTTATTAATTAATTACCCATTCTGTGCATGCACTCAGCCTTGGCTTCTATCCAGCAATCAACACCTACAAGCTTACATGAACAACCACCCTGAGGATCACCCCCTACCCCATCTCTACTTCTTATGAAGTGATTTATAAATGAAATAATGAGAAAAGAAATGGAAGCAAGTCACCTTCATTATTTATACAGCTAGCAACCTGAAACCCAGTGTGAGAAATATAAACCACAACAATTTCTTTCTTAAAAACACCAAGAAAAAAGCAAATTCACTTACTTTTGAGATGTAATAATGGGCATGTTTGTGTTGACACCTGTGTAAAGAAAAACCATACATTGTTTCATCGATATAAAGATGGTTTTGAGTGATTTTGGTCACTGGGGTGATCTGCAGCCCGGGAATTGTCCCCATTTTCAGTCCTCAAAGCCATTTTGGTCCCACTTTTCAAGCAGGGACTCAGCAGAACCAGGAAAGGTACAAATGTAACAGCCGGCACAGAGGAGAATGAAATACACTTTTCTCCAGACAGTTATGGAGGGACAGGATAAAATCCAGTGATGGCCTCTGGGACTTCACTGTCACGGCAGAGGTGAGTAAAAAATGAGGTTTTACAGAAAGAGCCAAGAGCAGGCTGGGTGTGACTGGCTCCAAGCAGAGTGAAAAGTTAACCAATCCTTCCCTCATCATTTCAGGGACACCAAAATCTGCAGATTAAACCCAAAGAAAATTAGGGGAAAAAAGATCCCATTACTTCATTCTTCCCAAGCAACAACTCAGTGAAGGTTTGGGAGAATGCACTAAGGAATTATCTACATGGATTTCAACTCTTGGATTTCTCCTAGGCAAAGAGATGGGGAGAGACAGATATCCTTCACCTGATCCAATCCAGCAATTATTCTTCGGCAGGTAATTTATACAAATACCCCTTCAAAGGGTGAGGAAAGGTGAGAAGAGCCCTCAGAGCAGTGCAGAGTTAAAAACAGCCCTCACTCACCTCTCCACTTAGCTGCCAGCTGAGGATCTGAAATGGTGAACACCGGCCGGCTCCTGGAAAGGATCCCTTTGCCAAAATAGCCCTGCAAGGGACAGCAAGCCCAGCTCAGCTCATGGCACACAATTAACTTCTTCCCACTTGTCTAATGTGGACTGGTGAGACCAGCTGGAACAAACAGCTCAACCCCTGCAGCATGTCAGCCCTGCCTAAAGCTTGTTTGGCTGCTGGCTCAGTATTTTAAACACCTTATTTAACCAAGTGTTTAAATCCCATTTAGCCTGGAGAGTGTTGGGTCTTTTTCCTGAATTCTAAATATTTGTCAGCTAAAACCTCCCAGCAAATGTTTGAAAACACCTGAAACCAAGGAGATATCACTGCATTGGAAAGGTACTCAGACACAAAAAAAATGAATACAGCTTGTTTCACACAGGAATAAATCACTCTGAAGTTAAAAGAATTATACAAGCACTTATAAAACATTAATATTCCAACCCCCTGAGCTTTAAAAACAAGAAAATGCTTTGAAAAGTTGCACGAAATGTTGAAAGGAGACATAAACATGAAGGCTTTGCAGCTGTTTCTTAGCTCACAATGTCACTTTGTTCCAAAATTTGCTTGGATAAGAAAGACTTTTCACATTTGATCCAGAATTGATTTTTTTTGTTACTGATTTCAGGAGAGAAGGGAAATACGGAGAATCGCAGGAGGTTGAAGGGGCAGGAAAGATAAAGGTAGCAGATTTGAACCAGTATCATGTTTTACCTGCATTTAAAACACTACAAATATTGTACAAACAGGGTGCAGCACCTTGTTGTAGAGCTGTTCAATATCCTCGGGGTTCCTCACAATCACATTGTTGTTAATGATCTCAGCCTGGCAGAGTCTGAAATCCTTCCCCCCCACATCCACAGGAAAGGGGGCCTTGTAGGACTCGAAAACTTTTCTTTTCCTTTTTGGGGGGTGAAAAACTGCTTCTGCCATGTCTTAATTTATCCTCCTAAGAAGTGGAAAGAAAAGATTTAACACCCGGGAATTAAGGTTCACCCATTTTTCTGTATTTCAGCAAGACTCCTGCTACAGCAGCACATTCTCAGTGGATGCTGCAGGGTAACACAGGTTTAATTCTGCAACTCTGTCACCAAACAAACACAGGCAGGGATGTGCTGGAGATCTCCGATCTGCCTCTGGGGCATCCCCTGCAGAGACAGGGCTGCTCCTCAGCCCAGAGCCCATGAAGGAAACTCCAGCAATAAAGGAGTAAAATACATCCAGGAACAAAGCAAAGCAATGAGGACAAAAGCAGAAACCACACAAGTGCTTAAATATGAGCCGTTCCGAACAGCGTGAGCTCCAGCAGCGCTGGGGCAGCGCTCCCAGCGCGGGGTGTCACCGCGGGGCCGTGCGTGCGGGACCGGGGCTGACCGGGCGATCCCGGGCTCCCTCCAGCTCCGGCACCCCGGGGCTCGGTCACTGCAGGAGAGCCGCGGCTGGCTGGATTCTCCGCCTGACACCGGGATCCGCCGTGCCGAGGGACGGCGGGCAGCGATCCCCTCAGGGATCCCCTCACGGCTGCGCCGGGATCTCCTCAGGGCTGCCCCGGGAGCCCCGCCGGGACGGCCGGGCCCTGATGCAAGACCCGCACCAAGACCGGGGTGGTTCCGGGGTGTCCCGGTGGGTTCGAGGGGCAGTGTCCGGTCCCGGGGTGTCCGGTCCTGGGGTGTCCCGGTGGGTTCGAGGGGCAGTGTCCGGTCCCGGGGTGTCCGGTCCTGGGATGTCCCGGTGGGTTCGAGGGGCAGTGTCCGGACCCGGGGTGTCCCGGTGGGTTAAAGGGGCAGTGTTCGGTCCCGGGGTGTCCCGGTGGGTTCGCACAGACCGAGCCGGGCCGTTCCCGCCGCCCGCGCGCGCCACGCACCGTCACAGTCACCGTCACTGCCGCGCCGCCACCGCGCCTGCGCACTGAGCCCGAGGGGAAATGCCCCGCCCCGAACCCGCCCGGCTGCCCCGCCCCGCCCCATCCCCGCCCATCGGTCCCGCTCTATTCCCGGTCCCTCTCCATCCCCGCCCATCGGTCCCGCTCTATTCCCGGTCCCTCTCCATCCCCGCCCATCGGTCCCGCTCTATTCCCGGTCCCTCTCCATCCCCGCCCATCGGTCCCGCTCTATTCCCGGTCCCGCTCCATCCCCGCCCATCGGTCCCGCTCTATTCCCGGTCCCGCTCCATCCCCGCCCATCGGTCCCGCTCTATTCCCGGTCCCGCTCCATCCCCGCCCATCGGTCCCGCTCTATTCCCGGTCCCGCTCCATTCCCGCCCATCGGTCCCGCTCCATTCCCGGTCCCTCTCCATCCCCGCCCATCGGTCCCGCTCTATTCCCGGTCCCGGTCTGTCCCCTGTCCCGCCCCGACCCCCGTTCCGCTCCATCCCCGGTCCCGCTCCGCCCCCCCCATCGGTCCCGCTCCATTCTCGCCTGGGGGTTCGGTCCCGCTTCATCCTAGTCCAGAGGGAGATCCGGTCCCTGCCGGCGTTCCGGTCCTGCGTCGCCCCGGTCCCGCCCCATCCCCGGTCCAAGGGAGGTTTCGGTCCCGCTCCATCCCCGCCGTGCAGGCCCGGTCCCGCTCGGGTGTCCCGCCCTGGCAGAGGTGAGGCCGCGGTGTCCCGGCCCCGGCTGCCGGCCCCGAGCGAGAGATGCTCCCGGCAGGGAAGGACGGGAAATGTGCTCCCGGCTCCGCTGCGGGGCTGTCCCTCCCGGCATGCGGTGATGTCCCCGCCGGGATGCGGGGCTGTCCCTCCCGGGATGCCGTGATGTCCCCGCCGGGATGCGGGGCTGTCCCTCCCGGGATGCCGTGATGTCCCCGCCGGGATGCGGGGCTGTCCCTCCCGGCATGCGGTGATGTCCCTCCTGTGATGCGAGGCTGTCCCTCCCGAGGACAAATCACGCGCCGCTGGCGGCTTTAGTGTAACCAAAGTGAGAGAAACTTTTGGAGTGAGCGATGAGCTCCTCCATGAGCAGCGGCATGATTAATTAGCGGTGGGGATGCCGGGACATCTGCATCCTCATTCTGCTCATTTGGCTCCGGGACAAAGCCCGTGGCTCGGCGGCCACCCGGGACGAGGCACCGCTGTCCCGCCGGGTGAGGCTGGTCCCGCAGCTCAGAGCCAGCTCGGCAGGACGGGCTTGTGCAGCTATTAAATAAAAGCACCTGAATAAAATACAAAGTATTTTCACTATTTGGGACCTGGCATCTCTTTTTCTACAGTTTGAGCCCTGCTTGTCCAAGCCATGGTCACACCTTCACCCACAACACACCTGCTGCTGTTTGAGGTTATCCTGGAAGGTGCCACTGTCACACAAAGAGGATCGAGACAATTTGGCTCCAGAGTCTCAGCAGAGATCAGGGAATTCCCGGATGAAAAGCTGTAATGATATGCCCTTCTTAGGAGGTATTTTATCTCTCACTCCTGTTTTTTTTATGGTGAGCCAAAGGGCAGGCAATTGTGATTGCAATTACAAGGCCAGACAGGAATTATTGCACAAAACATGAGAACACTCAGCTTGTGTTCTTACAGTTATTGCCTACAGAGGTGTGCTTGATACACCAGCTCAGCACTTTTAATTTGTTTTGATGCTGATTTGCACAAAAAGTGTTGAAGCCAAACCTCAGAGGGGCCTGTTGTGTTCCTGTCACCAAAGTACAGAGATGCTCTGGTAACTTCAGGTTCATTCTCAGAGCTCTGCCATTGAAATACCCAAATTAAAATATTCCAGGCAACAAAATGAAAGCGACCCAGCATCAAAGATGTCACTCTGATTCAAAATTCCTTCCAAATTGGTCAAACCAAGTCTCACTTGAATGAAAGCGGGTTTATCTCTGCTAGCTATATCTGGATTTTCTCTTTGTGCAGACACATTTACTATGAGGCGTTCCCTGCAGGGAGAAGCAGACAAAACACGAGGAGCTACAGGCCACTCACATTTCTTTATCAGTGTGCAGCCTTGGAGAGAACCCATGGCCAGCCCCTCAATTAAGTCACTCACACTCCTGTTTTTTCAACCCATTATCTGCTGCCGTCCCTGATAAGCCCAGATCAAGCTGCAGCCAGAACTTGCTGTCTGAAGGACAAGCTTTGGATGAGTCACACCACGTTTGTTTTATCTATCAATTCCTTCTATCGATAATTGTGCAGACACTCTCAGCTATGTCTGCATGTCCCTGCTGATGATGAGGCAGCAGACGAGCAGGCAGCACCTCGGTGACAGGCTCTGAGCTGCAGCCCTCGAGGTCACCAGCCAGCCAGGAATGTCCCTCTGCTGTCAGGAGCCACGGGGAGAGGCACAGTGTAAGAATCCGTGTCTCAACCCAACAGCACCAAGCTGAAATCAGCCAGTCTAGAAGTGGTGAAGTGTACAGAACGGACCTGCATGGTCCTGCAGGACCACGGGAGTACGGGAGGAGCAAAACAGCCTTGTACCTGTGAGTGCGGGCAGCGCTGAGCATTGTACCGTGTCCATCACCGGGGCTAAACAAACACTCGGGAACAGTACAAATAAAGCCAATCCTGCCTCGAGACGCGGGGCTGCGCTAAAAGCCCTGCAGATCCCTTTGCTGGCAGTTTTCAGGGTGGGTTTTGGCTCCCCGGAACGCTCCAGCCGTGCCTGAGTGCGGCAGAGCCGAGCTCCCCGTGCCCTGCCGGCTGCAGCCCCTGCCCTGCCACCCCCGGCTCTGCCCTCCTGCGCTGCGAATGGCTCCGGGAACGGAGAATTCCCTGCTGCCTCGGGATTCAGTGCTCTCAATCACAGCATTCAGTTGCTCACTGAATCACAGAATCACAGAGTCACAGAATCAGAGAATCACAGAATCACAAATCACAGAGTCACAGAATCACAGAGTCACAGAATCACAGAATCACAGAACCATAAATCACAGAATCACAAATCACAGAATCACAGATTCACAGTATCCCAGAATAATGAGGTTGGAAGAGAGAGACCTCCAAGATCATCGAGTCCAACCTGTGCCCTGGAACCTCACCTAGACTACAGCACCAAGTGCCATGTCCAGTCTTTTTTTAAACACATCCAGAGATGGTGATTCCACCACCTCCCTGGGAAGAGCATTCCAGTACTTTATTATTCTTTCTGTGAATTTTTTTTTTCCTGATATCCAGCCTATCCCTTCCCTGCTGTAGCTTGAGGCTGTGTGCTCTGGTTGTCAGTGCTGCCTGGAGAAAGAGCCCAACCCCAGCTGAGCACAGGCACCTTTCAGGGAGTTGTAGAGTGATAAGGTCACTCCTGAGCCTCCTTTTCTCCAGGCTGAGCACCCCCAGCTCCCTCAGGGGTTCCTCACAGGGTTTGTGTTCCCAGCCCCTCTCCATCTCGTTGCCTCCTCTGGATGCTCTCAAGCATCTCAATGTCCTCCCCAAACAGAGGGCCCAGAACTGCACACAGCATTTCTTGATCCTGGGCTGATTTATTGCATTATTAAATTAAGGTCTAAGGCAATGTCAGCTTCCTGCCAAGGCTGACAGGACTCTTCCCTAAATCCCTGTGGCTGTAACCCTTCAACCCTGGCACAGTTGCCTTTGCTGCCTGACTCTCAATGCCCCATTGTCTGCGCTGCCAGCCCCAGAAATTCCAATCTATATGGATACAAATATGGATATGTTGTGGTATCCATGTCAGATCCAGTGCATCCACAGGAACCCCTCTGAACTCCCAGCGTCTTTCCAGGGGGAGGATGCTCCTGCTCTGTGCTGTCCCAGGATTTCTCAGGCCCTGGTGGAGGAACAGTTCCAGTGGCAGGAGGTGATCTCCCTGCCAGGCTCCTTGAACTCCTCCTGTGACCACACACGTGGTGATTTCCTCTGAAATCTGTGCAGCATTTGCAGCGCTGTGCTCTCAGCCTGCCTGTGGTTTGTGTCCTCCCACAGGCACCGTTTCATTGTGAAGCCCATCTGGAATCATTTGGAAGAAATATTCCCCTTATAAAACAGGAGCTCATTTTATATTAGATGAACTAATATTTAGCAGCTAATATTAATGAGTGGCTGTGCTGTGAAGTTTCTACCCCAGTGAAATGGAGTTGCCATGTGCAGGAAGGTACAGGGGGGTTTTGTTATCCAGGGTGGTTTTTTTGAGTGTTTGGGGATTTTAGAGGCAGTTGGGAGTTAATTCTCAGTCCTACCTCAGCCAAAACATACAGGCCAGGTACTCCTTAAATACATATTTTACATGCTTGGGCTTATTAAAAGAAACAGAAATGTCAGCCTGTAAAACTATTTGCCCGTGTAGAAGGCTACTCATAAAATCATAAAAGAATGATCTGTTCTTACAGTGTCTTTGGGTAATTTTGGAATCCGTGCCAAGAAATAAAAGGGTTTTGCATGGAGTCCCGTGAAATTCAAGTCATGATTTGTCATTGTAATAATTTCTGCCTGGCCTTGACAGAATGTTCCTGTAAAATGTTGTTATCCCATCCGAGTTGTAACCCACAAAGCCCCCATGATGACACTCTCCTTTCTGGATTTTCTTTCTCACAAGGTGATGCAGACAGCAGTGGGAGGATGGGCTGTAGTTATTTACATTAGCCAGTTCCAGCTTCCCCAGACTGACAGAAATTCCCATGGAAATTCTGGTTACATTAACTTTGACAGAGATATGGGACTGTTTTTGGAAACTTTAAAAAAAAAAACAACAACAACTAGGGAATACTTTTCATTTTTATTAACATGCAGCATCTTAATTTTGTTTATTAAAGAAATAAATCAAGGTTAGTTTCTGCTTAGTTTCAGATGGTTTTCACAGGAGACAAAAAAAGAGAAGTCAAATATTGGCCTAGCATCAACCCAGTGAGGAATCCCATAATAGCAGCAATCCCGAGGAGGGTGGCAGTGAAGGGAACAGCATGAGAAAAGAGGATTTTAGAGATGGGAATGGCATGGGTGTATTTGCTTCAGACATGGACAGTGACTGAGTGTTCTTGGAGGTTAAACACACTTGGATGTGGAATTGTTGCAGGATCCGTCCCATCCCATCCCATCCCATCCCATCCCATCCCACTGATCCCATCCCATCCCATCCCATCCCCTTATCCCATCCAGCCCAATGCCACGCCCATCCCATCCATCCCCATCCACCATCCATCCCGCATATCCCCATCCCATAATCCCATTCCCATCCCATCCACCATCCCATCCCATCCCATCCCATCCCATCCCATCCCATCCCATCCCATCCCACCCATCCCATCCCATCCCATCCCATCCCATCCCATCCCATCCCATCCCATCCCATCCCATCCCATCCCATCCCAGCTCTCTGAGGGCATCCCAGTCACTCCCTGCCCTCAATTTTTGTTCCAGGTGTATTAGAAAATGATGTGAACATTAATTAACTGAGAATGATTGCACAATAATTAATTACCTGAGAATGATGGGCACATTAATTAATTACCTGAGAATGATGTGACCATTCATTTTCTCTGCACCCAGCCTCCCCAAAGCCCCTGCTTCCCTTCCCCCCCTGCAAACAAAGCCAAAGCTCTGAGCTGGCCCCTCCAGGGGAATTGAGGGCACTCAAACCCCCTGATTTCCAGCCAGCCCTGGAGCTCCAGTGCCAGATTTATTTACCTTTTGCTGCAGAGCCATTTGTTTCTGCCTGGCTCATTAGTTTTTCTGCTCCACCAGTCCCCTGGGTGAGCTGCTCAATGAGGCAAAGCCTCTTTTGGCCAAATCACCTTCACCTCGTGTGCCTCAGCGCCGGGCTGGGCACAAACCCCTCCAGGTTCCATCCAGATGAGCAGCTAAAGTTCATTTTTGGGGAGCTGGCAAGGGCACAGTGAGGGCTGGGTGTCTCCACTAGGTGTCCACGTTTCAGCAGTTTTCATTTAGGGCTCCACTCAGCCCGAGCAGAATCAGAGCAATTGTCCTGCTCCACTGCCAGGGGGAAGTGGGAATAGATTTTTCACCTGGGCCTGCACTTCAAAAGGCACAAAACACTCAAAACCACCTTTAAATTGCACACCTCAGACACTCAAACCAGTCCTGTAAGGGCTGGCAGACTGTGGAGACATTGATTATCACCTCTCTTGCTTTTCCTAATGCATTCCAAATTATGACATGCTTGGTAGTGACTCCTAGGAACAAACAGAAAAAGCTTTCCCGATTTTCAGTGGGTTTTTAAATCCTGTTTTTCTTGACTACCTCTTTATCTCTGCAGAGCCTTTTTTGCATTCAGGTGAGCGCAGAGCCCTAAAGCAGTGACTCAGAATTTTAGGAACACCTGCTTAATTGTCAAATAACTGCTCTGCTCATTACATTTCTCTTCAAATATTGATGCCTAATATTTACCTACTTTTCCTGGCTGTCTAATGGATGCTGGCAGGCAGAGTTTTGTGCCCTGAGTGAGCACAGGGACTTGTTCATGCTCCCAATTTTAAACAAACTCTAGGGTGCAGCCTTTGGTGCTCATTTATTGAAGGTGTTTTTCACTGCTTGCTTTTGTCATTTGCAGCCCCACTCACTAACAAAAGACCAGAGAGCAGGGACCTCACTCGGATATGAGGGAATTCCAAGGAGCTGGAAAGAAGGGTTTATTTAACATTACTGGATTCCCTTCTAGGAATAACCCAGCAGATTGTTGCTTCTATTATTTAATTTTAAATTGGGGTTTTTATGTAATTTTCGGGTTTTCTTTTATCTTTCGTTGTTCCTTTTTCCTTTTTCTTTTTCTTTTCTCTTTTCTTTCTTTTCTTCGTTCTTTTCTTTTTTCTTTCTCTTTCTCTCTTTTCTGCTTCCTTTTTCTTTTTATTTCCTTTTTCCTTTCGTCTTTACTTTTCTTGTTCTTTCTCTTTTTCGTCCTTTTTCTTTTTTATTTCTTCTTTTTCTCTTTTATTTCTCTTTTTCTTTCTCTTTTTCTTTTTATTTCTCATTTTCTTTCTCTTTTTCTTTTTTCTTTTCCTTTGCTGTTTTTCTTCTGGTTTCCCAGGCATTTTCAGTCAGTTAAATGTAAGGGATAGAATATTTCATATTTTACAATTTTAGGGAATGCTCTGTGCCAGAGCATTTTGAGGCAGCTTCCAGGACCACATGCACACGAGGCTCTGGTGATTTATGATTCCCACAGCTGTGAGTGCAGCATCTAAAACTGAGTTTGACTCCAAAACTTTTACCTCATTTACAATGCTAAGGCAGCAGAATAGGTTCTTTTGTTATAGAAAAAACCCAAAAATCTGGTGTCACTCCCTCTGATTTGGACTGTGCCTGATCCAGGAATGTGCTTTAGGATTTCTCTGCACAGGAACAACCCCGTGGAACTCAGATTTTACCTGAAATGTGTCTCAGAGCTGATCCCAAAGGCTCTCTCTGGGTTCATGTGTCACGGCTGACAGAAGGACAAAATAACAAACAAATCAAGGAAAACCCCTAAATCATCACATTCTGAGAACTGAAATAAATAAACCAGCTTGTTGCCAAAGGTATATATGTTTTTAAATTTAAAAAACAAACCACCCAGAACATCCTCTTATGGAATCTATCCCAATGTGGAATATTCACTTTCCGTTTGTTTAATAACAGGAAAAGCCTTGTTGCTTCTTTTGCTGAGTTTCACGTGTCAGCATCTTAATATTCCTCTGGCATTCTTGAAACTTTGACCAGGAAGCAAACAGTGCCCTGGCCTAGAGTAGGAAATGTTCTGTTTATTTGGAATGCCTTTATGAGCACACAAAGGCAAACAATTGCTGCCATCAGCCCCGGGATGGGAGCAGCTCCTGGTGCCCTGCTGGTCTCATCTGCCCTTCTTCGTGCAGTTCCTTGGCTCTGCCCTTCCTGTGCTCTGCTCCTCACCTCTCCCTGCACCTCCTGAATCACAGGGCAGGTTAAATCCCCTTTTTCCTTAACCCCTGGTGCCCGGAAGTCCACGGGGCCACAGGAAAGACAGCGGGCCGGAAAGCCCGGGGCCCCCCAAAGCCCTGGGCCCTGCATCCAGCCGGGGGCCCCGCACAAGCCCGGTGGCCTGAAAGCCCTGGGGGCCCGGAAGGCCCGGGCCCGAAAGCCAGGGGGGCCGGAAAGACCGGGGCCCGGAAGGCCCGGCCACTGGGAAAGCCGGGGGGGCCGGAAAGCTCCGGGGCCCTAATAGCACGGGGTGGCCGGAAAGCCGGGGGGCCCCGGAAAGCCCGGGGGGCCGAAACCAGTGGCCCGGAGAGGAGCTTGGTCCCGGAAAGCCTTTTGTTTCCTGACAATCCGTTTTTCCCTAATTCCATTTGTCCCCTGGACATCCCTTGTGCATAATTCCGGTGCCCCGAAAGTCCATGGTGGTTACGTAAATGCCGGTACCGGTGGAATACTTCCCGTGGACCCTGAATCCCTTGGTCCCGTAAGGCCCTGTGCCGAAAATCTGTTGTGTTGCCTGCTGAAATCCCGGATTTTCCTTAAAGCCCGTGTTCCCTTGAATCCCTTGGGTTCGTAAACTTCCTTTTCCTTTAAATGTCCCCCTGGCCCCGTAAAATCCCTTTTCCCTTAAATCCCTTTTTTTTCCTTAAATCCCTTTTTCCCTCAAATCCCTTTTTCCATTTCCCCATCACCTGCTGCTCTTGCTGTGGGAATGTTGGGTGGCAGGTTTGTCACCCACCTGCTGCTGGATCCACATTTGGTGGTTCCTGTGGGCCCTTTCCAGCTCAGAATATTCTGAATATTCTGAATATTGCCACACACCTGGAACTCAAGGGCTGATTTTTAATTACATGACCCAGGGACTGGGCTCTGGAAGAAATAATGGCAGAGAGCTTCCAAAGCTCCTTAAAGCTTCTCACGGAAGTGTTTGCACTTGTTTTGGCCCTGCCTGTTTTATTGTGGCAAAATTGGGCCTGAACATGTCAAAAAAGGCAGTTTTATTTCTGTAGGACACAAATAAAATTCACCTATAAAGTGAATAAAGCAGGCCAGCTCTCTTCCCACAGCTCTGTGTGCTCTGGGTCTGTTTGAACAGTGACTAAACCCCAAACAGCCACTGGCTGGATTCCCCAGGAGCACAACTGTGGGCACAGGAGTGTCTCAAACCCCGGCTCCAGGTTCAGAAAAATCGTAAAAAAAAAGGTAAATAACTCATAAAAGGAAGTGCAAACAGCAGGGAAATCTCATTTCCATCTCTCAAGCTGTGTAAAGGACAGGCAGGCTGGAAAGAATGGGTGGTGTTGTGGGGCTTTTTGTGGGGTTTGGGAGCATCTCACATCCCTGGGTGTGGGCTGGGGAGGATTTGAAAAGATTAAAAAAAAGCCACTAAAAACCTGGAAAGCTTTTCCTGTTTGTTCCTACAAGTCACCACAAAGCACACAGCAGTTTGGAATACATCAGAAAGAGCAAGAGAGGCAACAGTCAATATCTGAACAGCCTGCCAGCTGGTTTGAGTGCCTGAGGTGGGCAATTTGAAGGTGATTTTTGAGTGTTTTGTGCCTTTTGGGGTGCAGGCCCGGGTGATCTCCACCTGGGGCTCTTCCCTGAGCCACACAGCAAAATCAGAGGTGAGCATCAGGCTCAGAGAGCCAGGCTTAGTGCCTGCCTTCCCCTTCTGTGGGGCAGGGGCTGTTTCAGACCCAGCAGAGGAAACCCTTGGTGCTGCTGGAAGCCCCCAGTGCTGCTGCCATGCAGATTTTGGAGCAGGCTTGGCATTTCCACAGGTACCCAGTGGAAAGTGTCACCGAGCCCGAATTTTTGTAAAGCTCCCATTCCTGATCTGTGGAATTCACAGCAAAGGTGCTGAAATGCCAGAGGCTGTGCTGACTCACCTCCCCAGGGAGGGCTGCTGAGCTCAGAGGTGCCACCACGGCAGCACGGGGCACAGAGCTGTGCCACGCACACCACCCTGAACTCTCAACCCTGCTTCACCCCCAGATTCTTTCTCAATGTGCCCTGCAAGCCCCAGTCTGTTGGAAATGCCACTTGCCTTTATCATCTGCTCTGACTCAGATGCTGACTTGGAGTGGTATTTACAAAATATCTGCGTGGCCCCGGATTTATCTTGCCAAGGGAAGTTAAATGGTTACAGATTAAAAAGATTTTATAAGCACGATATGCCACGGTAAACATGGGTGAAAGCTGTTCTGAAACTATTTCTGTCTTTTGTGGGGAAAAGAAAGGATTATTGAAGCTTGAAGGGGAAGGCTGCTGGGTAAAAGGAAGGAGAATTAACCATAGTGAGGTTTGAAAGGAACTCTGGTTTGCTGATTGAGTGCTTTTCCCAGAAATGCAACTAATGTTTCCTCCTTTTTTAACTCTTCAGGCAGGCCCTAGTGCCAGCAAATGCCTTTTTTACTGTGTCTGGAGGTTTATTTTTAGTGCCAAGAAGGGGGTAGACAGCAGGCTGGAAACCAGGAGGTGTGCAGGCCAAATAAACTTCCCCACACTTGAACTCTGGCTGTCAGCTCATCCATCTCCTGTGGCTCAGCTCCCTTCTGGCAGAAAGGGCTCTGCAGTCCATCTGCCCAGCCCCTGGAGCTCCTCACAGCCCGGGCTGCTCTCCTCTTGCTGAAAGCATCTCTCCCAACTTGTGCAGCTCCAGGATTTTCATTTCCTGGCGTGAGACTCAGAGGCAGCAGGGATTTCATCCCCTTGCCTGGCGCAGGTCTGGCAGCAGAGCTGCCTGGCACAGGGGGGTTTCTATTCCCTGTGGAGGTGGGCAGGGTGGGCACAGCCCCCAGTCTGCCCTTCCAGAGGCTGTGTGACACAGGGGACAGCTCCCAAGGCTGTCACCAAAAGTTTACCCCCACCAGATGACAGCCTGGCAACCAGGTGGGAAATACAGATCTATTTTTTAGGTGCCTGCTGGGCTGTTGGTGCAGTTTTTCTGAGCAGGCTGTTTCCCCCTTATTTTAAAAGCAGAGCTCCAGGGGATGCAGCTTTTACCTGCGGGGTTTTCCTCTCCTGGGGAGGATTTTTGTTTGCCCAGCTCCAGCCTCTGCTTTCCCCTCCCGTCCCCATCCTGGTGAATCAACACTCCGGTGGTGCAGGCAGTGCTGGGGTGGTCAGCCCGGGGTGTGTGTCACACCCTCAGGGCACAGAACACCCTCCCTGCCATCACCTGGAGCTCACAGTGGGTTCCCCAAGCCCCTGAGATCCACTCTGGAGCTGCTTGGTTCAGCTCCCCTCAGAACTGAGACAGCTCCCAGTGCTGCTGCCTCAGGAGAGCTCTGGCCTCTGCTCCTCTCAGCCCAAAAAGGGGATTTTTGTTCATTCTCTCTCATAAGGTAGAGCTGGCACAGCTCTGAGCCTGCAGACAGAGCAGTTTGAGGCAGCCACACCTGCACAAAGTCACTGTGGCAGGCGGGTCACCAGCCTTTGCTGACATGGGCACTGCATGGAGGGCTCTGAGGGACAGCCTGGCCCCTGGAACCTTTTGGTTTGGGGCAAGGAGCTTGGAGAACTCTGGCTCTGGGCCCCAGGACCCAAGTTAAACTTGCCAGCCTTTGGCAACCAAAACATTTCTGCAGTGTCTGTAGTCAGTGCAATTTCTTGTACACATAAATCTGGGATTTTTGCCCTGCAGCACCCATCTCAGTGATGTGTCAGTCACTGCAGGAACCACACAATGGAAATAGCCCTGGATTCAGGAAAAATCTTGGGATGTGAGTGCTGGGTCAGTGTAATTTCTTACACACATAAAGATGTGATTGTTTTCCTCATCTCAGTGATGTGTCAAAGTGTTCAGGAACCACACAAAGGAAATATCCTTGGATTCAGGAAAAATCCTGGGGTGTGAGTGCTGGGTCAGTGTAATTTCTTACACACATAAAGATGTGATTATTTTTCCTCCATCTCAGCGATGTGTCAATCCTTGGATTCAGGCAGAACTCTGGGATGTGAGTGCTGGATCCCATCTGTGCTAGCAGCAGGGTCACCCAGTGACAGCCTGATGGCAGGAATGGGAATTTAGGGAAACTCTTGCAAACTCTGACCACAGCTCATTGCAAGAGTGGAGCAGGATTGCATCAATTGCTGCAACGGGTGCCCGAGCCCCCAGGAGAGCAGGCTCTGATTAAAACATGGCTGGTGGCTGCACTCCAGCATTGGGATAAATAAACCAGCAACTGCCTCTTGTGCAAGGCCTGGACACTTTCCTGACAGACTTTCACAAAAATGCCACATTTCTGACACCTTTCCAGCAGGCTCTCACAGGGTCTGGGCACAGGGAACATCTGAACTGTGGGTCCTGTTGCCCCTTCTGACAGGCACTGGGTGAGGAACAGCTCAGCCGCTCACTCCTCTGTTTGCAAAAAGGAATGAAGTCACTGCCATGCCACCAGCTTTGGTATTATCAGAGAACAGGGGTGTTATTTGAGACCTATTATTTCTTACAATTCCTTTTAGGACTCCTTTAAAAGCAACTCGTTGCCAAAAATTCATTTCCAAGTGGTTATGTACCCACAGCAATAGTAGCATCTATCTAAATGCAAATTTACTCCTGCAACCTGTTAACTATCTAATAATGACCATTTCAAATCTGTAATGAACATTTAAAATCTGTAATGCACATTTAAAATCTGTAATGAACATTTGAAATCTATAATGCACATTTCAAATCTATAATGCACATTTCAAATCTGTAATGAACATTTAAAATCTGTAATGCACATTTAAATCTGTAATGCACATTTAACCTCTATAATGCACATTTCAAATCTGTAATGAACATTTAAATCTATAATGCAACATTTATCTATAATGCACATTTCAAATCTGTAATGAACATTTAACCTCTATAATGCACATTAACCTCTGTAATGCACATTTAACCTCTATAATGCACATTTCAAATCTGTAATGAACATTTGAAATCTATAATGCACATTTCAAATCTATAATGCACATTTAAAATCTGTAATGCACATTTCAAATCTATAATGAACATTTAAAATCTATAATGCACATCTAAAATCTAAAATGCACATTTAAAATCTATAATGCAAATTTAAAATCTGTAATGCAGATTTAAAATCTATAATGCACATTTCAAAACTGTTATGCAGATTTAAAATCTGTAATGCACATTTAAAATCTGTAATGCACATTTCAAATCTATAATGCACATTTAAAATCTGTAATGCACATCTAAAATCTACAATGCACATTTAAAATCTGTAATGCAGATTTAAAATTTATAATGCACATTTCAAATCTGTAATGCACATTTCAAATCCCCATCAGCCTCCCTGCTCCATAAGGAAAGCTCTGCTCTCCTGGTGAGCAGCAGGAATTTGAAAAGGCTCCCTAAAGCACTCTTAACCAAAGTCTTCCCGTGGAAATCCACATTTTAATGGATGGCAAATTGAAGTTTCCAAATGTGCCAAAAAAAGAAAAAAAGAAAAAAAAAGAAAAAAAGGAAAGAAGAAAAAAAGAAAAAAAGAAAAAAAAGAGAAAAAGAAAAAAAGAAAAAAAGAAAAAAAGGGAAGAAGAAAAAAAGAAGTCAGGAATTGCCAGACTGTGCCAGGCCCCACACCTGCAGTGTGAGCTTTCCTCCTGCCTCAAAGGAAGGGGTGGAAAACGAATGCCACATGTTGGATTTCTGCAGAAGTTTCTGTCTGCTGGAAAGGGAACCGTGGCTGGGGGACAAGTGGGTGACATGGGGCAGAGCTGGAGTGCCTGGCTTGAGCTGGCTCTCCCCCAGCAGCCAGGCCACCCCACCTTTCAGAGGGGACAGTCCCTGCCCTGCCTGCCAGCTCTGAGCAGGAGAAGCTCTCCCCTTCCAGCTGTGCCCACAAAGGATTTGGGATGGATTTGGGCATTCCAGGCGCCTGAGAGGTGCCTGGCACTCAGCTCAGCTCTGCCTCTCCTTTTCCAGCCAGGAGATTTGGGGTCAGGGGAGATCTGCAGCCCCTCACTGGAATTTGGACTGCTCAGCTCCATCTCCCCCCTGCTCCTTCCCCATGCCAGGAGCTCCAGGCAAACCCCTCTGCTTGGTCCCTGCCACCTTGCTGCAATGTTCATCATGGCAGTGCACAGGAATATCTGGGATTTATGGGCTCTCCTGCTCAGGAGGCACCAACAGCCCCTGTCTGCCCCACGGGATGGCCAAGGCCAGGCTGCTGAGCTGGAGCTCAGGGGTGGGCTGTGCAGGATGCTCTGGCAGACAGCATTTTTTCCCAGTTAAATCCTAATTATCAGTGAGGAAAGCAGGCAGTGGGTACCCAGTTATCCCAAGGAAACCAGGAGTGTGCCGCATCTTATCCTTGCACAGCCAAAACAAAGAGGAGGTGCCAGAGCAGGAGCTCCCTCTGAGACAGCCAGAGCTGACCTGGGCAGTGCCAGGGACACACTGGGACAGAAAAATCTCCTGGGGGCATGGCCAGGACCTGGCATTCCCTACCTGCTGGCAGGATTTCCAGGCAGCTCTGGAAACTGGAGCAAACCCAGTCCTCAGGGAAGTGTTGGTGCACCAGCTGCCCTGAAAAACCCAAGCAGGCACAGCCAGTGAATGCTTCAAAGCACAGAACAAGGTGAATAGCATCAATTCTGGGAGATGTTGTTCCAGACAAGGGTCCAGAATGTTCATTTTATGGAACCAGTGCTGCAATGTTTACAAGCAGGAAAGAGGTGAAAGGGATAAAAAGGGTTTTTAGCCCACACAGGGCAGTTTTCTACAATAAAACTGCTGGGTCTCTTTAGGTCTGTCCTGATTATTAATGTCAATATGTCCTCAAAATAAATTTTATGATGGTGCTGAAGAGAATTCCTCCCTTCTGCTAAAATTAGGAAAATCACAGAGGCCATTGAAAGCAAACCTGATCTGTGTCACCTCCTGCTCTGCCTTTAGGAAATGTTTTTGAGCTTCCTTCAAGCCTCCAAAATCTGCCACGGTGTATTTCTTTGACCTGAACACAAACAGAATGATAAATCCTGGAAGTGCTCCTTGCCACAGGGAAAAACTCAGCGTTTCTGAAGCTTTCTGGAGTTTGTGCCCTCGCTCCCTGCAGCAGTGGGACACAGGCAGTGCCAGCAATCCCACCCTGGGGCCCTTTACCCTTCCTGGCTCTGAAACAGGGATGTGCTCCTCTCATGGCTGCCAGGAAGGAGGGAATAATCTGAGGGAAGAGAAGTGTCAGGAATTCCATGCAATGGACAATCCCCTGACTCCTCTTCAGGGCCTTCTCCAGCTGTGAGAAACTCCTGTGCAAGAAAGAGGCACCTCAGGGAGACAAAGTGACTTTAAGGTTTACCCTAAAAACCAGGGGACATTTGCCTTTCAGATCCCAATAAACAGAACTTCATGGAAAAAACCATTCCCTGATTTCTGGTCTTGCAGCGTTCCCTGATGTTTTGGACCCAGGTTTTTTGCCCTAACTCCTTTTTGTGCTCCATTGTTTCCAGTGGTGTTTGCAAGCCCAGTCCCTCGTGTCCCTCCCCATGGGAATGTCCCCTGACCTCTCAGCAGGGAACATTTGGTCACTGAGCTTCATCCACAGCCTGGCAGAGCTGGGGGGGCTCACCTGGAGAGGAGAAGCTCCAGGGAGAGCTCAGAGCCTGCAGGGGCTCCAGGAGAGCTGGAGAGGGACTGGGGACATGGATGGAGGGACAGGGCACAGGGAATGGCTCCCACTGCCAGAGGGCAGGGCTGGATGGGAGATTGGGAACTGGGAATTCCTGGCTGGGCTGGAATTGCCAGAGCAGCTTCCCTGGGTGGTCTCCAGGAACCTCTGGCAATGCCAGCCCTCCTGTGACCCATGGAGAGCAGGGTCTGCTCTCGGGCCTGAGTCCTGGGGAAGAACAAACCAAACTACACCAACAGCAATGAAAAACAACCAAAGCTAAACCAAGTGAGAAAAAAAAAAGAGTCATTGGGACCATGGGACATAACTGGAGACAGAAATAAAATCCATGAGAACTTCTGGCCTCTGAGTCGTGGTGACCATGACAGAAGCAGTGCAGCAGGATTGATTCTGTCAGTGGGTGTCAGTGAGTTCTCCTCAGCTGAACACCATCAAATCCCAGTCCTTCTGCTTTCTGCCTGTTCTTTTACTGGTTTTGCTGTTGTTATTTATTTTTCCCCCTTCTCCTTACAAAAAAAAAAAAAAAAAAACCCTGAGAACTGTTTCCAAAACCTGCCCAAAGTCCTCAGCTGCCCCTGGATCCCTGGCAGTGCCCACGGCCAGGCTGGACCCTGGGACAGTGGGAGGTGTCCCTGCCACGGCAGGGGTGGCACTGGGTGGGCTTTGGGGTCCCTCCCAACCCCACCCTGTGGGATTTCTGTGGTTCCCATCACTCTGCAGAGCTGGGAAGGCCACCAAGGGCAGGGTACCCCCAGCAGCAGCAGCTCTGCCCAGCCTGGAGCTGCCCCAGAGCCCTGCTGCTGGCAGAGGCAGTGAGGTTTTGTCTGCTCCTGGGGTGAAACTTTCCCTGGCTGTTTCAAGCAGCCCCATTGCAAGGCCCTGTTGCATCAATGTGAGGTTTCAAAACAGAGTAAAAACCAACTTGGCTCTCGATGGTTTCTTTATTTGGGACTAATGTCCAAAAGAGCAGCAGCATTCCTGACAGCCAGAGGACTCCAAGCATCTGTCCTCAGCTTTCCAGTGACCCTGGGGAAGCAACCCCTAATCCACATATTTGAATTGCCAGAGGGCTTTGTGGGCTGTGCAGGGGTGGGAATGTGGGCAGGGATCTCTCTGGGTCTGTAATTAATCCTATTTGCTGCACAAGTGTGATTTATGGGGCAGCCTGGGCGCTGGGGGAGGAGGGAGGGAGCTGCTCCACAGAGCTGGAGAGGGCTGGGCTTTGGAGGCAGGAGAATCCAGAGCAATCTCTCTGTTTGATAAAGCAGTTTTGGAAGGGCTCTCACAAAGTGCAGTCCTGCCAAGAATTATCCCTTGGTTTTTCTGCAGCACCGGGATTGTTCCAGGAGTGTCCCCAGAGGTTTTGGGTTTTGGGCTATGGAGTTCAGGATTCACCAAGAATTTCAGGTCAGGACTGAAGCAGAAGTCTCAGCTTGCTCAGCTGAGGCTCTCAGCTCTGACCAGGGCTGGAGCAGAGGCAGAGGATGCCCTGCTCACCTCTGCTCCTCCCTACAGGAAGAATTTGCCCCCTTTTCCCAAAAAAACACCAAAAGCAAGGCATGAACACAACTTATTTTTCCTGCCACAACTTTGTTGTCCTGCCACAACTTATTTTCCACTTTGGCACGAGCAGATCAAGCATAACCAGCTTGTTATCTCATGCACAGCCTCTTGTAGAACTCCAGCACCTTTTGAGGCAATATTGGATCATTTTACATTTTGCTGTGTGAACCCTTCAGCTTCTTCCATGAGGATTCTTCATTACCAAGGGCTCTGTATCCAAGTCCAGGATGAACCAGGCCACCCAGACCAGCCCCCCAGAGCCCTCGTGCCATCCCTGGGCTGTGACCAGCACCAGGGGTCACCTGACAGTGCTGTCACTGCTGCTCCATCACTGCCACCCTGTCCCCTGCTGAGTCACCCCTGTGGTGACAAGGCTCTGCACCCTCTGGGTCAGCAGGTTTCACTTCCAGAAGTGCCTGTGGAAGATTAATTCTGCTCTCCAGGCTCAGGGCTTGGCGTGGGGCAGTTGCAAAAGGAGAATTTCCCTCCTCTGCTGAGTCAGGGCACAGCAGTCCCTGGGCCTGTGCTGGTTGGAGGAGCCAGGCTGCTGAAATTCTCTGCATTTAAACTGCTGGGTGCAAAAGGAAGAGGAGACATTTGTCACCTGTCCCCTCAGCCAGCATCCTGCCATCCCCACTGATCCCTGTGAGTTCTGGCTCTGTCCCAGCCCCCAGTTTGGATGCAAAGCTCTCCTCACCACCATTGCACACAAGCAGCTGTCACGTGCTGAGACAAGGAATTATTCCAATTATTCCATTCCTTCTTCTGTGAAAGCTTTAAAAGGGCTCTGGAATCAGCAGGCCAACCCATAACTATCTCTAACCAGCAGCAGCTCAGCTCTGCTGTTATCTGCAGCTTCTGGAACCCAAAATTTCAGGGTCCCAGTTCAGTGCAGGGGAGCCTGAGCTGGGAAATGCAGCAGAGGCAAAAGGATTGCAGGAACTGCACTGAGTTAAACTACAATCATTCCAGCACTTGGAACATAGGCTGAGGCTGGCCTTGCTTCAGGAGGCAGCTGTTATTTCTGCTTCACAGAAATGCTACAAAAAAAGGGGGGAAATTACATGAAAAAAAAAAAAAATTCATACAAATGTTCCTTGAAAAAAAATTCACACAAATGTTCCTTGAAAAGACCCCCATGTGTTGGAGATGAACCAAGAGATGTTCCACAGCAGCAAAACCATTGATCATTGCCCAGGGGATGAAATATGGGCCCAGCCAAACTTAGAGCAAGCAGCCTGGCTGCAGCCCTGTGCTGCCAGCAAGGGAGCAGGAATGGAGTGAGCTCTGCTGTCAGTGGGCTCGGCAGGGGCAGGAGGGAATGACTGCAAATTCTGGATGAACCTGGGCCCTCCAAGTGCCTTTCCAGGCTGGTTTCTGCAGAGAGAAGCCATGGACCAAGTGCTCCACTTCTCAGCCAGCCTTGCTGCTGGATCCCACTGCTCTGCACTTCATTCTCCAGGGATTTGATCCCTCTCACCTGCATAAAAAGAGGAGGAAACAAAGGGGTTAGCCACAACCTGGGTAGGATTCAGCCCTTTCAATCCAGCCATTCTCCTCAAATCCTTGCAGGGGTGTGGCAGAAGCAGCTGAAATAATCTGCTGACCCCCCTGAGTGCATTTCTCAGAGCTGCTCCTTGGGAAAATACAACAAAAATTCTTCCTGCCAGGCCTCCCCAGCTCCTGGGTGGTTGTGAGGTAGAGCCAGGCTGTTAACTCTGGAATACTGGAGATATCTAGAATATTAAATCTGGAGGACTGGAGATATCTAGAATATTAAATCTGAAGGATTGGATATCTAGAATGTTAAATCTGGAGGACTGGAGATATCTAGAATATTAAATCTGAAGGATTGGATATCTAGAATGTTAAATCTGGAGGACTGGAGATATCTAGAATATTAAATCTGGAGGATTGGATATCTAGAATGTTAAATCTGGAGGACTGGAGATATCTAGAATATTAAATCTGGAGGATTGGATATCTAGAATGTTAAATCTGGAGGGTTGCTGATATCTAGAATGTTAAATCTGGAGGTTTGGATATCTAGAATGTTAAATCTGGAGGACTGGATATCTAGAATATTAAATCTGGAATATTGGAGATATCTAGAGTATTAAATCTGGAGGGTTGGAGATATCTAGAATATTAAATCTGGAGGGTTGGATATCTAGAATATTAAATCTGGAGGGTTGGTGATATCTAGAATATTAAATCTGAAGGATTTAATATTAGAATTAATATCTAGAATGCCTCCGCCAAAGATGCCCCCAAACCCCCCAGGAGAGCTCTGTGTCCTTCTGGGGTGGCACAGGTGGAACCACATCCAGGACCAGGCTGGAAAGGTTCCCCAGGACTCCTGAGTCCCTTTGGGAACCCACACCAGGGTCCCAATAAATCCTTTATTGTGAGGCACCCACATCAGAGCACTGACTGCAGAAAATGCCCCAGAGGCCATGGGATGGCACCAGAAGTTTAAAATGAGCTGTCCTTTCACTGAATTAGGAAAAAATGGGAAATATTTCATGGAGCAGACGCTCCAGTTCTCATCTTCAGGAGCAGAGCAGTGGCACCCAGCCATAAATTCGGTGGTGCTCACTCCCCAGTGTCTGGAGAGGCTTTTCCTGCCCATAAAACAAAAGTGACACTGAGTGAGCAGCCACCAGGAATTCACAGGCAGAGGAGGAATCCAGGGATCAGGGCAGCTTAGCCCACTTAGGATGTTTAGATGTCAGCAGCTGCTGGAAATGCAGAGTCAGGAGGCAGGAGAGGAGCTGCAGGGAGCTGCAGGGAGCTGCTGGGAGCTGCAGGGAGCTGCTGCTCTGCTCAGCACTTCCCCAGCTGTCTGTGGAATTCTGTGTGTGCAGGAATTCCCTGTGTGCAGAGCAGCACCTCGGCAGCAGGGCTTTCCCTGTGGCTGTCCCCTCTGCTGTGCCAGGACAGCTCCTGTGCCCTGTGAGCAGGGCCAGGGCCCCAAAGGGGGGGACAGTGTGCCCAAATCCCCTCCGTGCACCCCCAGGAGCTCCCTGGAGCTGCTGCCCTGGCTCCCGTCTGCAGAACGTGGCTGACAGTGCTCCTGCCATCATCTGAGGATGGCCAGGCAGAACAAATGGCATGTGACCCCAGGCCAATCACAGCTGGGAATTTGGATTAAAAATAAAAGAGGAATGGGAACATTTGTCACAGAATGCTCTGTCCTTCAAGGAGAGGGAAATTTTCTAGCGGGGAATAAAAACAGCATTTATTTTTATTAAAAGTGCTCCTGTTTCACTCCATTTTTTTCTGACCCTAAGAGCAATTCTCCCTCCTGGGTTTGGCTTAGTGAAGCCACACAATGTCTGTTTTTGCTCAGCCTGGGAATGTGCATCCTCACAGGATGTGCCTGTGGGGAGCTGCCTGCACCTTGCACTTCTGAGCAGGGTGAAGAAGGAATTTGGATTTTCTGTGCCCGTGGGGCAGAGCCCCTGCTGCCAAACAGGGCCAGGGCAAGGAGGGAAGGCTGGGTTTGCTGTGGGATTATCTCCTGGGGCTGACTGCCAGGCAGGGAGGGAAGGCTGTGCTCTGGGCTCACATTGCCCAGCAGGAACTCCAGGGAGCTCCTGAGGGTGCAGAGAGGGGGTTTGGGCACACCTGGGCACAGCCTGCAGGGCACAGAGGTCCCTGGCTGAGAGCTCTGCCCTCCTTTAGCAGCTGGAGGGGAGAGCTGCCATCGGCGTGGCAGGGGCACTCTGCTCTCAGATTGTCCCTCTCAGGTTGTCCCTCTCAGGTTGTCCCTGTCAGACTGTCTCACTCACAGGTTGTCCCTCCACCCTGCTCTCAGACTGTCTCTCTCTCAGGTTATCTCTTTGATATTGTCTCTCCACCCTGCTCACTGATTGTCTTTCACAGATTGTCCCTTCACTCTGCTCAGATTGTCTCTCAGACTGTCCCTCTCAGATTGTCCCTCTCAGATTGTCCCTCTCAGACTGTCCCTCTCAGATTGTCCCTGTCAGATTGTCCCTGTCAGATTGTCCCTCTCAGACTGTCCCTCTCAGATTGTCCCTGTCAGATTGTCCCTCTCAGACTGTCCCTCTCAGATTGTCCCTGTCAGATTGTCCCTCTCAGGTTCTCTCTCAGATTGTCCCTCACAGATTGTCTCTCACAGATTGTCCCTCCACCCTGCTCTCTGATTGTCCCTCTCAGGTTCTCTCTCTCAGATTGTTTCTCACAGATTTTCCCTCCACCCTGCTCTTGGATTGTCTCACTCACCGATTGTCTCTCTCAGGCTGTCTCACGCTCAGACTGCCCCTCCACCCTGCTCTCAGGTTGTCTGTCCCCTGCTCTGTCCCTCTGTCCTGCCCTGCCCCATCCAGCCCAGCATTCTGCTGGCTCAGCCCCACCCTGGGGCTCTGCAGAGCTCTGTCACCAAATCTCCCAGAGAAGGAGAAACGTGCTTTAACCAGATCCCCTCAGGATTGCTCACACCCCCCATCCATCGAGGACGAACAAGAGGAGGGATCTGATTGGGATCCCTCTCTGCTTTGGCTGTAGTAGAGCCCATGGATGGCAGGAGACTGGAATGCTGCTTTATTTTCCCACCTGCTGGGCTCTGTGAGGCTGTGGCCAGCCGTGTGTGAGGCTCAGAGCACTCCAGAGCAGAGCCCAGGCACTGTGGGGCAGCCATGGAATGACACTGGATTTTCTGGGAGGCTGGGGGCTCCCTTCAGCTGTGGGGTGTTGCACACGCTTCTCAGGCAGCTGATTGCAGGGAGGAGAGCTGTGCTGAAAAAGAGATAAACTCTGATTTCCCTGGCTCCCTTCAGGAGCACGGAGTCAGGAGAAGGATTCCTTTCTCATGGTTCTATTTTCTTTCTGTTGAAATGGATTACAAATCAAAGATCTGGGGTGATTTAGACTGCAGCCCTCAGCCTCTGCTGACCCAGCTCAGTGTTTCTATTTTCTGTTGCCTGAAGACAGAGATGGTGAGGAAAACCCAGAGAAAGACAGGGTGTGAAGGCAGGCTGAAGGTGGGGAATGAAGGTGTTCTCACCTGCCTGAGGGACAGGAGCTCCCAGAGTGCCAGAGAACACCTGGGGGCTCAGGGAGGGATGTGAGAAAAGGCTGGGGGCTGCTGAAGGGCCTCGAGATCCCCGTTAGAGCAGAGAATGAGGAGAAAAGTGTTGGAAGGGGACCGGACCTGATCTGCTCTCCTGTCCCGAGGAGCTGAGAGGCTTGAGCTGCTCGTGGAAGAATATAAAATGTATAAAATATAAAATATGTAATATAAAATATATAACATATAACATATAATATGTAACATATAACATATAACATACAAATACAATATACAATATACAATATAATACATAATATATAATATAGAAGATATAATATATAATAGATAATATATAATATATAATATATAATATATAATATATAATATATAATATATAATATATAATATATAATATATAATATAATATAATATATAAAACCTATTTATATAATACATATAATAAATATATAAAATATATATTTAATAAAATATAGACCTAGATATTAAATAAATAATAGAAATAATTATACAAATATAATAATAATAGACACATAATAATTATAGTATATTAGAATTATAACTTTAATTATCATAATTACTAAATATAATTATTATTAATAATATTAAATACAATGTAGTATTATAAATATTTAATTTAATTGTATTAAATATAATGATTAAAATAATTCTATAATAGAATAATTACAGAAATATAATAAAATAAATAATGATAGAAATAGATATTAAATAAAATATAGAAATATATACAATATATTAGAAATATAAATATATTACATAAATATAAATATAATATAAAAATAATAATATATAAATATTATAAATATTATAATTATAATATTTATGTGTATAAATAGATATAAATCTATAATAAATCTATATTAAAGAAAAATATATGATATTATGAAAAAAATATATATATATTTTAATATAAATAAATAAAAAATCTATATATCATTTTTTCATATATGATATATATGAAAAAAATGATAATATAATATAGTATAATATAATATAGTATATAATATAATATAATATAATATAATATAATATAATATAATATAATATAATATAATATAATATAATATAATAAATATAATCTGATATATAACATAAATAGAAATAGAATATATAAATATTTGAAGATGTAAATAGATATAAACATGTAATAAATCCATAATAAAGAAATATATAATATAATAAGTATAAACACATCTAAGCAAATATTTTTCTCTTTGAAAGCCATAAAACTCCAGCTCGTTCCCAGGGAGCAGCAGTAGCTGAAGGTGTGGCCTCTGCTGCCCAGTTCCACCTGGGAATGCTGCAGAGGAGCCATTGGAATATTCCAGCATCCAGGTCCTGCCTGGCAGACCCTTCCCCTTCTGTCCTGGCTGCCCCAGGGGAGGTTTCCAGCCCAGCCCCCCCTGGTTTGCCAACCCTGCTGCTCCTTGCAGCCCTGATTGCGTGCTATCCCCATGGCAGATCCATTGCCTAAGAGAAACAAACATTGGGAAAGAATTCCCTGGATTGCTGCTGCTCCTCTGACAATAACTGCAAGAGCAGGGGAACTGTCACCTGGAACAGGCAGTGCCCGGCACCCCGGGCTGGGGACAGGGCCAGGCAGGGGGAGGCTGGGCCAGCCTTTGGGAAGGCAGATTGGAGCCGTTTTTGTTGGATGCTTTGGTAAATGTTGGCATCAGATCCCACCTGTGCCACGAACCCACCGAGCTCCTCTGCTCTGGGGGGATCCACACCCACCCTCCTCGCAGCCCTTTTGGTCTCTGAACATTCTGGAAGCTCTTCCTGTGAGCCAAGAGCCAGGGATGGCAAAGATCCCCCCCAGGGGTCTCCTGCGGGCTGGGACTGAGCAGATCTCAGCTTTTCCAGCAAGGCTTTGTCCAGCTCCCAGGAAAAGCCAGGCACAGATGCCTGCAGTGCCACAGCAGCGCTCGGGCACCCCCAAGGCTCAGGAGGAGCCTTGGCAGCCCCATCCAGCAGGGCAGAACCCAACACAGCCACAACAAGTGGGGGTTTTGTAAATTAGAGTAAAATTTGAGATTTTTTTTTTTCAGCCAGACCTAAAATTTCTCATGCCTCAGGTTTGGTTTTTTTTTTTTTTTTGGCCTAACACAAGGTTATTTTACAGAAGGTGAGGAGGAAAAGAGAGAAGAATGAAACAATGCTGTGAGCTTTGCTAGGTTCCAGGCATAAATGACATTATCGAGTCAGAGTAGCAGGTTTCTTTAAATGCCATCCTTTGAGTGAGAGGAAGAAGCTCCTGCACACGGCTGGAAAGCAGATCTGGGGTGGCACACGGCTCTGGAGGCTGGGGCTGGACTCGTTTTTATTCAGTCACCCAAAATGTCCATGGAGAGCCTGCAGAAGGAGCAGCACCTGCAGAGAAGGGGGCAAACCCCAGCCTGAGCCATCCATCCCTGCAGGAATGCCAGGCCGAGCTCCCCCAGCCCAGAATGAGCCTAACTGGCTTTTGGACAGACTCAAAGGAAGGATGAGGAGCTGAAGGCATGACACAAATGCACATTTTTGCTTTGCAAATAGCCAGAGAGTTAGAGGAGAGGATCTGGAGGGAGCCTAGGAATTCATTCAGAACCAGATGATGGCAGAAAAAAAATAAATCTGAGTCTCTTTGGGGTGACCTAAACATCCTTTTTTCCTCCATAAATGAAACCCTGATAATTGGGACACCTTTCCAGTGCCTTGTGCCACCCTTTTTTTTCTGCAGGGTTCAGATCACTGATGCCCATTAACTCCTGAAATATCTGAGACAATATTAAGGGGGGGGGAAAAAAATAACCCCAAACTTCTCTAAAAGGAAAAGAATGTTATGAAAACAAACTGTGGCTTTTTAGGACTTTTTGCAATTTCCTGAGGCTTTTTCTTGAGCTGGGGAACATCAAGTCCTCCCTCTGCAGGGATTCGTGGGAACGGTGGGAGTGCAGGAATGGCTCAGCCCAGGGAGGCACGGCCACACTGGGGCCATCCCTGGGCTCCAAAGGGCTCCACCAGGATTTGGGGCTGCCAGGGGCTGGGAATGGCACAGGGAAGCCCAGGCTGGTTCCTTGCAGGGCTGGAAGGGTGGGTGGCTTCCCTCAGGAGATCCCAGCCTGGCTGAGGCACCAGGGCTTTGGGAATTCCCAGGTCTCCTTCTCAGCCCTGGGGCTGGCAGTGCCCTGAGCCAGCACTCACCAGCCATGGGCAGGGCCAGCCCGGCAGGGCTTTGGCCACCAAGCCAATGTTTTGGCCACCAAGCAGAAGCTTTGGCCACCCAGCAGAGGCTTTGGCCACCATGCAGATGTTTTGGCCACCATGTAGATGTTTTGGCCACCAAGCAGATGTTTTGGCCACCAAGCAGAGGTTTTGGCCACCACGCAGATGTTTTGGCCACTAAGCCAATACTTTGGCCACCAAACAGAAGCTTTGGCCACCAAGCCAATGTTTTAGCCATCCAGCAGATGTTTTGGCCACCATGCAGAACTTTTGGCCACCTAACAGAGGTTTTAGCCACTAAGCCAATGCTTTGGCCACCATGCAGAGGTTTTGGTCACCAAGCAGAGGTTTTGGCCACTAAGCCAATGCTTTGGCCACCAAGCAGGTGTTATGGCCACCAAGCCAATGTTTTAGCCACCCAGCAGAGGTTTTGGCCACCAAGCCAATGTTTTGGCCACCAAACAGAGGTTTTGGCCACTAAGCAGAGCTTTTGGCCACCCAGCAGAGGCTTTGGCCACCATGCAGAAGCTTTGGCCACCAAGCAGGTATTTTGGCCACTAAGCAGAGCTTTGTCCACCAAACACAGGTTTTGGCCACCAAGCAGAACTTTTGGCCACCAAGCCAATGCTTTGGCCACCCAGCAGAGCTTTGGCCACCAGCCCCCCCTGCTCCGTAGCCCCAGGATGTGCTCCCTGCCCCCTCCTGTCCCCCCTGGCTGGGATGGCCGGGGCAGGGCTGCTGGCCCAGGTGAAAATTCGGTGATTAATTAATTAATTAATTGATTCTTTCCTTGAAGAAAAGGAGATTTGCTGGTGTCCTGCAGAGGATCCTGTGAGAAATCAGTGATTAATTAATTAATTAATTAATTGATTGATTGATTCTTTCCTTGAAGAAAAGGAGATTTGCTGGTGTCCTGCAGAGGATCCTGTGAGAAATCAGTGATTAATTTGCTACTTGAAGCTGGAATAACCTGTAACTGTCTTGGTCCTTTCTCAAGAAAGAAAAACGTGGAAAACTTTTCCTTCCTGGGTTCTGTCACTCTACAGAGAGATTAATTAATTAATTATTAACGGCTCCACGGAGCTGAGGTGACTTAGGGGACCTGGATTTGGGCACCCTGGATAACACCCAGGACATGAGGAAGTGACACTCAAAACCACCAGGAGGGGAAAAACCAGAGATAAAAACCTCAAACCCCAAAGAGCTGCTCAGCTCCAAGTGAAAACAGAGCTGGGGAAATGGAATTTTAAAGGGAAAAAAAAAAAAATCCCAGTTTAGCTTTCTTGTTTGTGAAGAAATGAAATGATTTCTAGTGGTGCTTTATAGTGGATTTTTCCTTGGGAAAAAGGGAATTTTCTGGTGTCCTGGAGAAGATCCTGTAAAGAGGGGAGCTGAGGATGGGCTTTGTGTGCCAGCTTTGGGTGACCTGAGGCTGATCCCCTCCCTGCAGCCTGAAATAAAGAAACAACACTGAAATAAAGAAAACTAAACACTGAAATAAAGAAAATTAAACACTGAAATAAAGAAACAACTCTGAAATAAAAACATAACACTGAAATAAAACTGAACACTGAAATAAAGAAACAGCACTGAAATAAAGAAAACTGAACACTGAAATAAGGAAACAACGCTGAAATAAAGAAAATTTGCCCTGATTGATGCAAGGTTGGAGAAAAGTCAGAAATTCCTGGTGCTGCCAAGCCAGGAATGGCCAGGCAGGACCAGGAGCTCCCTGGGGTGAGGGTGCAGCTGGCAGGCTGAGATGTTATCCCTGCAAACCACAGCTGGGGGCAAAAGCTCTCAAAAAAAACCCAAAGCTCTTCTCCTGCACCTATCCAAGGGAAATTTCCAAGAAAAAAAATCTTTTTCCACACAAAGCACTTCCCTGCATCTATCCAAGGGAGAATTCAATAAAAAACTCTTCCTCTGCAAGGAAATTTTCCAAGAAAAAAATCTTTTTCAACAAAAAGCTCTTGCCCTGCACCAGTCCAGGGGAGATTTTCAACAAAAAACCTTTTTCCATAAAAATCTCTTGCCCTGCACCTATCCAAAGGAGATTTCCACAAAAAGCTCTTCCCTGCAATTATCCAAGGGAGAATTCAACAAAGAACCTTTTTTTTTCACAAAAAACTCTTTCCCTGCACCTATCCAAGGTGATTTTACACAAAAAGCTCTTCCCCTGCTCCTATCCAAGGGAAATTTCCAAGAAAAAATCTTTTTCAACAAAAATCTCTTCCCTTGCACCTATCCAAAGGAGATTTTCCACAAAAAACATTTTTCAACAAAAAGCTCTTCCCTTGCACCTATCCAAGGGAAATTTTCAAGAAAAAATATTTTTCCATAAAAATCTCTTGCCCTGTACCTATCCAAGGAGATTTTCAACAAAAGCTCTTCCCTGCAACCATCCAAAGGAGATTTCCACAGAAATCTCTTCCCTTGCACCTATCCAAGGGAAATTTCACCAAAAAATCTTTTTCCACAAAGAGCTCTTCCCTGCACCTATCCAAGGGAAATTTCCACAAAAAGCTCTTCCCTGCAATTATCCAAGGGAGAATTCAACAAAGAAACTTTTTCCACAAAAAGCCCTTCTCCTGCACCTATCCAAGGGAGAATTCAACAAAAAACTCTTGCCCTGCACCTATCCAAGGGAGATTTTCAAGAAAAAACCCTTTTTTCCACAAAAATCTCTTGCCCTGCACCTATGCAAGGGAAATTTTCATCAAAAAACCTTTTTCAACAAAAAGCTCTTGCCCTGCACCTATCCAAGGAGATTTCCCACAAAATCTCTTCCCTGCACGTATCCAGGGAGGTTTTGCTGCCCTGCTGTCAGGCAGGATGTTCCCACTGATTTAAGGCTCACCAGGCATGCCAGGGACGTGTCAGGCTGCTGCTGGCAGCGGGAATTGTGTTTGTGTAAGCAGCAGCTGTAAAGCCCTGCCAGGAGCATTGGCTGATCTGCAGCATGGGACTCGTTGGTTTGGTTGCTGTCATTTTGTACTGAAAAGGGAAAAAATAAAAATAAAATGCGCGCAAGGCGTTTCTCCAAAATTCTGGAGGGCGCTTTGGAATGTCTTTAAAAAAAATTAAAAAAAACCCAAACCCCAAACCCAAGCAAGAAACAGCGTGACAGATTGGGTAAGAGGTGCATCCCCTCCTCCTGGAGGGCTGGCTTGGTGTGAAGAGAATGTTTGTTGTGTCTCCTGGACGCTGCTGTCCCTGCACTGTGAATTGCACAAGGGTTTCAACACCACCCCCAGCACGGCAGGAGCTGCAATGTGCATTTCAGCCTGCACAGCCCAGCCCTGCTGCTCTCTGTGAGCCCTCCTTGGGAAGGGCAGGCTCAGAGGGGCGGTGAGGGAAGCTGCAGGCACAGGGACAGGGCTCTGTCACAGACATGTTCTATGGAAAATCCTTTCCTTGGGATTTTTCCCTCCTGAGGAGCTGAGAGGCCTAGGAACAAAACACAAACAAAGATTCTCTGCTGCTGTGGGATGCAGCAGGTGGGTCTGGGATTGGTCTCTGTGGTTGTTTCTCATCAATGGCCAATCCCAGCCCAGCTGTCCAGACTGTCTGGGTCACAGACAAACCTTTGTCATTCATTCCTTTTCTATTCTCAGCTTCCTTCTGATGAAATCCTTTCTTCTATTCTTTTAGTAGAGTTTTAATATATTATATATCATAAAATAATAAATCAGCCTTCTGAACATGGAGTCACCTTTCTCATCTCTTCCCTCCTCCTGAGACCCTGCAAACATTGCCACAGGGCTCCATCCCTGCCCTGGCACCTCCTTTGTGCCAGGTGCCAGAGCTCCCTCAGGAGAGGCAGGGGCAGGGAATTGCCTGCAGTGAGCACAATTCCAGGGCTGGGGCTCCAAATCAGAGCCTGCCCGAGCTCCACAAGGGCTTTTCTTGGTGCAGTTTGGATCTGCCTCCTGTCTGCCCCAGAGCAGGCTGAAGCCTCATTCTGAGGGTTCTCCTGCTCCCCTCTCAGCAGGGAAAGAGCCTGGGAGCTCCCAGCTCCCTCCCTCCCACCCAGAGCTCTGGGAGAAGGTTCTGCTCCTGCTGGAGCTGCCCAGATGCTCCTGCCGAGGTGCCCAGGGTGGCTGGGGAGGGCAGGAGCAGCTCCCTGCCCTGGCACAAGGCTGGGCAGGGAAATCTACTCTCATTTCTGTCCTCAGCCCCCTGGCAGCACCAAAGGGCCAGAGCTCTGAGCAGGACGGGCACTGCCAGCAGCAAGGGACAGCAGGAGGCAGGGGACAGGGACTGGGGACAGTGGGGACAGTGGGGTGCAGCAGGAGCTCGGGCTGGCCCCTGGCTGGCCCTGGCACTGCTCCTGTGCTGCTGGGGTGAGCTGAGCCAGCCAAGCAGGCAGAACCTTGGGCCAACAGCTCCTCTGCCCCTCTCGCCCTAGCAGTGCCCACAGCTGAGTGACAGCTCTGCAAGGGGAACTCTGAGGATCCTGGCTGCACAGAGAAACTTCCCAGCCCCTGGGATTCAGGGAGGCTCAGTGCAGGATCCACACTGTGCTCGTGGCAATCCCTTTTCACTGGTTTGGTGCCTGATTTATTCCTCAAATCCCTTTGCCTTTACTGTCCTTCAGACATCCCTCCTGTGGTTTTGGGGCAGGTATCCCCAGTGCTCCATTCAGGATCAGACCCTGCTCCCTTTGGGCACCCAAACCCTCCTCCCTGGGAACATGAGCCCCATTTGGCTCCATGGGGCCAATCCTACAGGTCCTGGGCAAAGGCTTCTCCTGGGAACCTTCTCTGAGCCCAGAGCAGGAGCCCCTGAGTGCTGCCCCTCGGAGCACAAATGGGATTTCTCTCCAAATGACAGCAGCTCCCCATTCTAGGCTTGATGCCAGACCTGCACTGGGCAGTTTCCAGAGGAGCTCTGGGTTCATTGGGTGCCAGCCTTGGTGCTGGGTGAGCACAGCTTTATTGTGTACCAAAGGAAGTGCTGAGCAAACAGGGAGGAGAGATTTTATAGAAAATTCCTAACTGGGTGCTTTACAGCCCTCTGCCTCCTGCTTCACAATACATCCCTGGCCATGGCAGGGCAACTGGAATTAGATGTTCCCAAAGGTCCCTGGCCAGCCAGCCCTTCCTGTGGCAATATCTGGGTTCAGTTGTATCATTTCCACCACTGACAATTTCTTGTGGTACCACTCATGGACACCTCACAACCTGCTGCAAGGAGCAAAGGAAAGGTGATGCCTTTGGGAACCAGAAACAGCTGCCACCAGAAAATCCCCTCTTGGTGACCCAGAGCTTTCACTGTGGCTGCCACCAGTGCCCTCTCCAGCACCCAGGTAACTCCTACAAGCCACCTTTGCAACCCTGCCACGCTTTCAAAATCCATTCCTTAGCCTTTCTTCACGCCCTCTCACTTCATCTGGGTGTGATGCCACTGTCCCCAGGGCCATTTGAGCATTGCAATGACACTTGCAGGCAGACTCTGCCCCGTGGAATTGCAGTGGGAAATGCAGAGTCCTTAGTGCAGAGTCCTCCCAGAAAAGAAGGTGAAGAACTCCCAGTTAAATTTCCACCACCTTCTTTTATTTTTATTTTTTGCCGATAACAACTGCAAAGTGAAATACGGCCATTGATTTACTAAGAATTAAATAAGTTTTATTTTTAATATTTAGAACAAACCAGTCTCTGGTAGTCATTTTTCATTGTCTTTTTCCACAGAACTGCAAGTGCAAGCTTAATAGGAGGACTCAGGGAATTTCACTCCATGAATTGATCTGGCAAAGTCAAAGCACCTTGGAAGTCCCATCTTCTTTGAATCTGGCTTCATTACCCCTGTTTATATTTTACTGTAAAGATGCAGAGACTAAAAATCTCAAACATTTTACTCAAGCTGTTCAGGCAGAGTCCAGACGCAGAGGAACCTGCACATCCCTGTGCCTTTCCTGCCAGTCTAGAATGAGTCACATTGATCCACATTAAAAGTGAAAGCTGTAGAGGAAAGGAGTGTAAAAGAAGAAATATTCAGCTGGGGAAAGAGTCAGCTAAAGAGCTCCTGGATCTTCTGACTGGAGCTCAGCTAAGAGACAGCAAGTTTAACATAATCTGGATTCCAACAGACAGCAGCAAACCCCTTCCTTTGGATTGCACCTCTTCATTTCCTCTGAGCATTCCTCTCCTTCCATTTACTCTGCTTTGAGGCTGAGCTGGGATGGGATTTTGGGAGTCTGCATTCTTCCCAGAAGGACCTCCCTGAGCACAAGGATCCCAGCTGGAGCTGCGGACGTGAACAGCCTTGGATCTGTGTCCCTGCACAAACCTTCAGCGTTCTGCTGGGGGGTCAGAGCTCGGGTTTGGCTTCTGTGCCATGGAGGGGAACCCAGCAAGCAAAGTCCAGCAGGAGTAGCTGATTCAAGGAGATCTGACTGATCAGTCCCTGATATCATCCTGCTACCCATGGAGGCCCAAATCCATTTTTTAAGGTCTAGAACCCAAAGCTTGCCCTTGTTGCAGGGGCCACCTCCTCCACTCTGCTGAGATTTTTCATTTCTTGCAGCAGGCAGAGGACAGACCTCCCTTGCCAGCAAGCAGATGTTCACCAAGAAGGTTTTACAAACTGATCAATTGCAAAACCCCTCGCTGCAATCCTTCAGAAAATCAGATGCCCTCTGTCCTTCCTCCCACTCCAGCTCAGTTGCCAAAACTTACATACAAAATTATTACTGTAATGTTTTATAGTCACTGGGAAAAAAAAATATCCATTTGGTCTTACAGAATGATGTGAAATGAATCTGTGGCCTCAAAAGGCAAAAAAAAAAAGGTCTATTAAAAGTAGCTCTTTTTCCTCCCTCCTCCCTCTCCCAGGCCCCTTTCACTCCCCTCCCCCAACAATAAAGGATGTTTTGGAACAGCCTTTTCAGGAAACATTTCCCCAGCAAAATGCAGCATCATTTATAATATTTAAAGCTACATTTTTGTTGAGATGGCTTGGCAGGCTTTGCTTGCAAATCTGGCAGGATATGGCCAGCTGAGAGTTAGCACTAACAGGCTGAGGATATGCTGACACAACAGAATGCTTTAATCACCCCTGCAGCAGCAGGACAGGATCCTCTCCTGCACTGCCAGCTCTTCCCAGTGTGAGAACCAATGGTGCTGCGTGCTCCTCCTTCCCTCCCCTGCCTCTGGAGACTCCAGCTCTCCCGTGCTGTCTCCACTGAGCTGAAAAAGCCTCCTTGGGTAACAGCACAGAACAGAATGAGCAATGGATATTCCTCTTGGCCGGTGCCGTGCTGAAAGTGCTCCCCATTTGCAGCACCAGGAGGGAGCTTAGGAATTAAAAAGAAAGCCCTGAACCAGTTTGTGTCCCAGTAGAAGGGCTATTTTCACTGGCAGCTAAAGCTCTTCCTTGGCTTTGCCCTTTCCTGAAGCAGGGCTGAGAGCCACGTTCAGTTTGCAAAATCCCAACTGGGAACTCGTCCCGTTTGAGGGCTGGGAGCTGATCTCAGCCACTCGCAAGGATCTCTCAAAGCAAATCAATTTCACATTTCAAAGGAGTCCTGAAGCGTTTAACCCCAAAAATCTGAGAGCTGCTGCCTTGACTAATGCTGGCCCAGAGCAAGACCTGTCCAGAGAATTCCTGCTGCAGGATCCAGCCAAGCTACAGACTTGCAGCTCTTCACTATTCACACACTGAGCAATAAAGAGATGCAGTGAAAGAGACTGGGATCTGAACAGACCTTTCCTATCCTGGGAGCATATGAATTTAGAGGTCCTGTTCCCTGGCTTTGGTGCACTAAAACTTCTTGCAGACACCAAGTCCATGGGGCCTTTGGTCTTAGGAGAAAAATAAAGGTGAAATCCTGCACACACACACACACACACACACACACACACACACACATCTAACCCTGCACATTGCATCCAAAGCTGTGGAATAATTTCCTCCTTTCTTCCTTTGCTGGGTCAGTCTTTGCCTTCTGAGTGTTTACCTCAAGCCGCTGAAGATGTGCTGCCTAATTTCCTCTGCATCCCCTGCCTGTCCAAAGGAAAATCCAGAAGTTCAGGAATTGTTTTTCCTGCAGCCACCATTTCCAGGGCTGAGAAGAGTGGAGCTACATTCCCTGTGTCCATGGGGTTGGGTACAGCCCTGGGCAGCTGATTTTTAACCCCTGCTTTTCAGATCAGCCACTTGAAATGGGATTTATGATGAGACCCATATTTTTTTTCCAGTGCTTGAATGAGAACCTGGGTGGATGTGTGACTGAGCTGCTGACCCAGGAGGGGTTTGCTGGGCTTGTTCCCCCTCAGATTTGTCTTCCTTCTTCTGTAAATTTCCAGCTGCAGCTTTGTATTGCTTGTGTGTGCAAAGCTGGTGTTACATCCATTTAAGGGATATTGCCTCTTATGTCAAGGGAAAAAAGTCCCATGGAAACGTGCTCCACCCCAAGAGAGAGTTTACAGCTACAAATCAAATACGAAATGCTGATCCCTCAGGGCTGCCTGTGCCCACAGCAGCTGGACCTGAGGTGTGGTAGCTGAGGGAAGGGGCTCAGCAGCTCCTGGCAAGCCCATTTCCCATTTTCCCATGTTTTGGAGTGCTGGCAGTAGGTTCTGTCAGGGAGGGCTGAAGGGAGGTGAAACACCTGCACCACAAAAGGGTTTTCCATGCTTTCATGGAAACTGTGACTCAAATGGTCTGGGCTGCAGCAATGGGGGTGCTGGAAATGCTTTTTGTCCTCTCAGTTTCCATTCCAGGCCCTCACAGCAGCATTTGCTGGAGAAATGGTCACCAGCATTGTCTGAAGAAGGAAACTTTCCCCGTTGAACAGGAAGGAATGCTCCTACAAGGAAGGAATGCTCCTACAGGGAATGCTCCTACAGGGAATGCTCCTACAAGGAAGGAATGCTCCTACAGGGAAGGAATGCTCCTACAGGGAATGCTCTGCTGCCTGACAGGGCCAGGGGAATGGGCTGGATGTGACAGGGACACCCAATGACTTTCCCTGGGCTCCATTCACCTGCAGGTTTTCCACAGGAAAAGCAGATCAGTGTGAAATACAAGGCAGAATGAGAGCCCAGCAGTTTCAAAGCCTGTGGGAATGGCCAGGATCCCACACCACCCCTGAGGATTTCATGATGGAGTGCACAGAGGGCTGAGGGACAGCACAATACCAGCAAAATGAAGCTCTCCACAGGCAGGCATGTACCAGCTGACTGCTTCTATTTTTGAGCTGTTAAATGTTTTTAGTAGCACTGAAGATCAAAACCCAAATTGTTCATTTATGGTGTAGCCCATTCTACCCAAAACTCCAGAGAGTCTGAAAGTATTACAACCTACTGATGAACTCCCATCAGCAAGTTTGTGTTTTTAATAAATAAAGTCCCATAGAAACAGAAACTATTTACAATTAGATCAAAATTCTGAATATAATTCACAAGAGGAAATGCTATTTTTTGAGAAGATGTTTTCATATCCTCATAACAGTCATTTGTTCTAAATTAGTACACAGCAATTGTCCATTAAATGAACATTTTTTCCCTTAAGACCTATTCTTGTAGAAAAGTATTTCAGGCAAAACTTCTTAACCATGATGTAACCGCTCAGAATCAGAACATGTCAGTGATTAGTAACTCACACAAAAAATTAACACTTTGCATGGCTTGAGGAAAACGTGGTGAATAATATCAATATGTGAGAGCAGACAGGGTGTGGGGAGAACAACAGATTTTATTAGAGCAGCTGATACAGTTGAAAGAAAAGGAGAGGCTTTTGGGCACTCAGTGCCTTCATCCTCATAAAGGAAAACACCCATTCCTGCAAAACTCTTCTGATTATGACTCTATCACCACTCTCAAAACGTAGGGATTTTGGACGGAGTGGCTTAGGCACTGTCACTGCTGAATGGACAGTTTCAGAAACATCACCCCTTGCAGCAGTGGGATGGAGCTCTTTGGTTAATGCTGCTGGCTTACACAGATCTTTTTCAGGGCTTTACCAAAGCACTGAACTCAATTTCCCTGTCAGAGCATCTCTGCCACTTTTCCAAATAATTTGGAATATGACATCTGTAAGGACATGCCCTAAAATTCCTTGTTGTTTGAAGCTGCTTCTGGACTTCCATTCCAAGGGGAGCCAGTGGGAAATGGGATTGTTTGAGACATGCAGGCTCAGACTCATGGTTCTGGCTGGGTGCTGCTGTGACAGGAATTCAGAGCTGGAGCTGGGGTCCATCCCAGTGCCAGCTCATCTCTGACCGTCCCTCCACGGGAGGAGCAGCTCTGGGAATTCTCCCACTGAGGGATGGAAGGCCACGCTTCCAACGAGCAGTGGCAAACAGCTTCAGAGGGAGAACGTTCCCTATTGCATTGTAACAGCCAGGAAAGTGTGGATGCAACTCCTGCCAGGGCCACACTCAGCTGGAACCACCCGAGATGTGCAGCAAGCTGCAGGGCTGAGCATGAGCTGCAAAGAGCTGCATGAGCTGCATGAGCTGCATGAGCTGCATGAGTGAGCTGCATGAATGAGCTGCAAAGAGCTGCATGAGCTGCATGAGCTGCATGTGCTGCATGAGTGAGCTGCATGAATGAGCTGCAATGAACTGCATGAGCTGCATGAGCTGCATGAGCTGCAATGCTGTGTGTGCTCCAGGGCCATCCTTCCCGAGCCACCTGAGATGACCTCAGTGCAAGCTTGGCAGGATCAAAGCTGCTCTCTGCAGCCTGGCAGTGACTTCATCTCAGTGCAATTCCACCCCTGGGCTCCACACCTGGAGGTGAACGATCCAATTCCCCAAACTTCCTGGTGGGAACAGCGCTCACTGCTGACCTCAGGCCCAGAGGTTACCTGAAATCTGCAGCAGGAAACCCTTCCAGGTGCAGCAGGCATGAGCTGAGGATTCATTTGAATATTTACCTCTCTCAGCTCCTTTATTGCATAATTTGCATTGGCTTAAGAGTTTCAAGGCCTGCATTAGGAGCAAAGCCAATTTCTTCTCCCTGAAGATCCTGCTCACACCTACATCACCTCTTTGTCCACTTGGGAATCACCACTCCCCTTGTCTCACTTTAAGGCACATTTTTTGCTACATAAATAAAATATAGACACGGGGAGGACACCAAGGGTGTTGGGGACCTCTCCTTATTTTGATATCTGAGTTACAAATAGTGGCTTTCCCCCCAGTATTCCCTCTCCTGCTTGATGTATTCAGGGGTGACCTTCACAAACTATCAAAGGTGGCCAGGTGAAATGTGAATCTCTCACCTCAGTACCAAGAAGACCCCAAAATGACATTGTTAGGAAATTTATCTCCTGTTAGATTTGCTCACTCTGCTGTGCTCTGCTCCCTGTGGAGCTCTCAGGTGAAAACACAGGGCACCATGTGCAAGAAAGCCAACAACCTCAACAGCAGGAACACCTCCTGGATGAACACCTAGAGCTCGAGCCAAACCCAGGGTGCAGAGTTTCCATCACAGCTTTATCTTTACACAAGAATTAACCTAAACCTTGCTTTTGCTTAGGAGTTCATTTGTCACAACTTCCCAGTTTTCCATGACAGTTTGACTGCTGTTCAGTGGCAGTTTATCAAATAACTGGGGAAGGTCTTGGGCCAAGAGGTTTGTACCAGCCCGTTCCAGCCCAGTTTGACTGCTGTGGGGTTACGGATTGGAGTAGCTGCTGCTCCACCTGCCCCACACTTGCACGAGCAGAGGAATCCAAAGGACTCAGTTTCCTAGCAGTGCTGGGCAGTGCACATCCCTCCCTTCAGGAGTTCTTGAAATGGCATCTGATTTCTCAGTTTGCCCCCACAGGAGTGGCCTGGTCTCTCCTCACAGAGCTCTGCCAGGCTCCAATCTTATCGTGGAAGGCACGAAGGTTGTCAGACCTGACCCTTCTCCCTTTGGCCTGGCAGACTCTCCTGGGAGGTTGCACCAATCTGTGACTGAATTTTACTGTGCTGCTGCCTCAGGAGCACCAAATGGAACGTTAATGCTTCAAATATTTCCCTGGGAATGCTCAAGGAGAAAGGTTTTTATTTAGCTGAAAATTTAACTGCATGCTTGAGTGAAGCATCGATCATACTCGGACAAGCGATTGTAAGAAAGAACGTAGTTAAAAAAATTCATTCTGAAAATACTGCCAACAATTTCATGATATAGATACTTTTAATATTAAAAGTAAATTGTAAATGTGTCTTTATAAACAATATGCATAAAATAGATCTACTATACTAAGCTCTCTCTTTTTAAATGCTGTTTCACAGTAATCTCTTAGGTACGCCGAGTTTCTCCCTCATAGAAATAGTGCAATCTGAAGAACATACATCATGTCAGGGGATTAACAGCTGCTCTGCTCATTAATACAGGTCCTTGTAGATCTCCTGGAGCAGAGGATGGAGGCTCATGTCCGTCTCGGTTTTCTTGATGACCTGCAGGAGCTGCACGTGCTCCGTGACGATCTGCCTCAGGTCCGTCATTTTCTGCAGCAGCTTTGCAAACAGCTGAGAGGACTCGGGGTGGTTCAGCTTCAGCTGCAGCTCCAGGGCTTGCAAAAGGTTGTCCTGAATGTCTTCAATGGGCTTCACGTTTAGCAACCCCGGGCGGTCTGGGGAAAAAAGGGTTGGGAGTTGATCAGCATCATAACATCGATTTTCTGTGTTCATTTCTTATGTGTTTATCAGCAAGTTCAGATGGCATTGCCTGAGTGCTGTCTGGCCATCAGGCAGTTTGTAAGGTTCCCTGGGATCTACTCAAAGGAGTTTTAGGATTTAGATTTAGATTTAGATTCCAGTTTTAGAATTGGAACCATTTCCCCTAGGTGGTCTGGGGAAAAAAAAAAAAGGTGGGAGTTTATCAGCACATTAATTTCTTACACATTTCTTAGCAAATGAAGCCTTTACACATGGCACTTCCTGACAGCTGTCTGACCATCAGGTAGTTTGTAAGATTTCAGTGGGATTTGCCCAGAGGGATTTTAGAACTAGTTTTATACCCCAGAACTAGGTTTATACCCCAGAACTAGGTTTATACCCCAGAACTAGGTTTATACTCCACTACAGCGGATTTTCCACAGTAAACTGGGAGTGTGTGTGTGGGAAAAAAGAGTGAGATAGTTGGGGAATAAACAATCTCTATCAGGTAATTCACTTCTGGAAAATCAATATATACTGATGGATTTGCATGTAGCTGCTGCCACTAAAAATGTTTCCTGCTAAGGTGGATGTGAACCCATCAAAATTAAAAAAAAAATTAAAAAAAAAAAAAGCATAAACTCAACTTCTGCAGTTTATTTGATTCTCCAGCACTGGAAGTTAATGAAATGTTGAATGTCTAAGCAATGAAAGATGCTTAACTTTGTTGAATTCTCACATGTGACAATGACCACCATGAATTTGTTACTGCTGAAATACTGGGTAACACATCCCAAATACCATAATAAATCATGAAAAGAGGCAATAATTTAAATAAAATGTGCTGTGTAGCTCTGACATTATTTTCACCGTTTGATCAATGAAGAGCAGTGCCTACTGCAAGCCTTAAATCCCTTCCCTGAGGCAATAATTCCATTTCAGCAAGGAAGAGGGGCTGATCTCCATTAAACCCTAACAAATAAGCTGTTATTTCCTGTGATCTTGGTAACCTTTCTGAGCAGAGAGTTCTCCTAGCTCAGCTGGAGTGGTGCTGGCAGAAGGGCTGGGAGAAAACAAAGCTCTTTATAAATACATGGCTTTACCTCGTGGGGGAAAACTGCAGTGTCAACGAAAAGGCAAAGCTGGCAGGAAAACCAGTGGGGCAGCCATGAAAACCAAGGTCACTGATCAGGAAAGGACACTCAGCTCTCCAAGAGGGGAGGCTTAGGCAGAGCTTCTCCAAGACAGGAATAAAAGTAATTTTGAGTGTGAACCTGGATATTTGTTTGTCAATGCACTCATCTTGCAGACATCATTTATTTATCCCACCCCACTGATAACACCACAAAATCAGAAAGTCTGGCAGTAAATATAAAAAAAGGTTCCTTTTTATGAATTTCTGAGCAGTTTTTTAAGGATATCTAAAGAATTTTTGATAAATATTGGATATTTATTTTTCAATTACCTGAATGCAGGTAATTGAACTGCAGGTAAATCTGCAGAACTGAGTGGAAGTCTTTCTGAAAATTGCCAAATTTCAGCCCTTCAAAGCTGGTAATAATTTGGGGTTGTGCTAGCTTTAAATTCTCCTTGTGGGCTGCAGCTGAACTCTGAGCTAGCTGGGCATGACTCAGTGTGCAGGGACAGAAAAAATCAGAGAGCACAAAGACGTGGCCCTGATTTCCCCTGAGATCCAGCTCCCTCTGCCCCCTGCTCCTTTGGGGTGGGAGTTTTTCAGGAGCCAGTCCCAATTCAAATATTGGCCTTCAGAGTCCAGGAGGAAACTCCACTGAGTCTGGAATTTATCAGGAGCCCCATGAATTTGGGTGCCTGGGACTGCAGTGGCTAAATCCTGAAAACCCCCATGGAAACCCCAATCTGAAGATTTTTTTAGCGACCCAGTGGGACCAGAGGCAGAAAAGATGACTCTGACAAAAGCCTAGGAGATCATCAGATGCTATTTTTACATAAGCCAATTCAAGAGGAAGGAAAATTCCCATTGAAGGCACGAGAGATTTTTCATGAATGAGAACTTCAGGATATGGGCAGTGTTTTTTGGGTGCTGACAGTTTGCTTTACTTTCTCAGTAAAAACCTCTTACAGAGGGAAATGCTGCTTCTGTTCCAAGAAACTTATCTAAATCAGGAAAAAAAGGAAATAAGAGGCAAAAGCCTAAACATCCAGCTATTATGGTATATTTCAAGCTGTTAAAATGCTCTTAAATATAGATCTGCTCCAGCCCAATTAGGTTTTGTACCAAAAGGTGAATTTTTTGCAGTGGGCAGCTGCAGAGGGATGTGCCTTGCAGCAAAAAGAGCACCACAGTTCCCTGCTATTTATTATGTTTCTTTATTCATATTTTCTCTCTGTTTTCATTCATTGTCATACAGCTGCTTCAATTGTTTTGAAAACTGTTCTAAAAAGTGTTCACAGTGATTGGGAGAGGCCACTACCCCCAAAGTTCTGAGAGCAAGCAGTGCCACTTTGTGTAAATTGATATTCTACGCTGTCTCAGGGGAAAATACTTTATTTGTTTGTCCACTTACTTATTTGGATGTCCCCAGCAATAATTACAATCTTTTTAACCTGGTCCTCACATATGAAATTGCCACCTGCATGTCTTTACATTTTACTATCTTGGAATAAATGCATTTTGCTTTCAAATGCCCATTTTAAACTCTCAATGAAAAAACAAGCAAAGATCTGGCTGGGTGAGCACATGTGCTCCTTCTTTTTCCTTTTGCTGAGGCAGATGTGACTCAGCACTCTGAGGTTTGTCTTCTGAGACTGTCACATGTGCTGCAGTCACCAGGAGTTTGTCAGAACAAAGAAATGCTTTGTAATCAGAGCAAGAGCTGCAGATCATCACTGAGGCACTGAACCACAGTGCAGGATTTGTGTGGCACTGAAACAGGAACTACTTCTTGGCAATAGTCTCTGAAAAAACTTCAAATTCTGCTGAGCTGAGAATGCAGCAAAATTATCGAATACAGTTTTTACACCCAGAAAGGGGACTTGTGGCTTAAAATTTAAGGTAAAAAACACACAGAAAACAGAAAAAGTGACTTTAGAAACATTTCTGGATTTAAAGACCGGCTTGACAGCACATGGACTGGCAGGGTGTGGGTCTTTAGGGGGAAAACCTTCCCCAAACACTGCTGGATCCAAATATTCCTGTATCCCAACACTCCTGTATCCAAACATTCCTGCATCCAAACATTCCTATATCCCAAAATTCCTGTATCCAAACACTGCTGGATCCAAACATTCCTATATCCCAAAATTCCTGTATGCAAACATTCCTGCATCCCAAAACCTGTATCCAAACATTCCTATATCCCAAAATTCCTGTATCCAAACACTGCTGGATCCAAATATTCCTGCATCCAAACATTTCTGTATCCTAAAATTCCTGTATCCAAACACTGCTGCATCCAAACATTCCTGTATCCCAACATTCCTGCATCCCAAAATTCCTGTATCCAAACACTGCTGTATCCAAACATTTCTGAATCCCAAAATTCCTGTATCCAAACATTCCTGCTCTATCCAACCACAGCAGGAGATAGTACACAAAAATCCGAGTCCATCCATGCTGTGACATTCCCTTTTGAGCTTTTTCTCTGACAACAGCCTGCTTGAGAGAGTTTGCTCAGGTGACAGATGTGAATTATTCCAGTGAGGTTTGCAGTATTGTCTCTCCTGCCCAAACAGAGCCATCCAACTCCTTCTCCCCAAACCTCGTGGCAGAGCTCATTTGCAGCTCAGGTGGATGGGATTTTTAAAGATGCCTCAGTTCTTTCCCATGTGTAGCAGAGCACTCACTACTGACTGAGGGTGAGTCTCAGTGGCACAGAGGAAGGAAATCTCCCAAAGGAATCTTTCCAAATCTCATTTAACCAAAGGGTGGTGACTGAGTCACCACAGCTGGAAGGATGCTGGAAGGAGGGTTTGCTGCTGCTGCTGCTGGCCAAAAGCATTTCTGTGGTACAAACCAGGTGAAATCCCATGCTCACACACAGCCTCTCTGTCACACCAGCATTAAAATCAGAATTCAAGACTTTGTTAAATTCAGAATTCAAACTTTGTTAAATTCAGAATTCAAGACTTTGTTAAAATCAGAATTCAAACTTTGTTAAAATCAGAATTCAAGACTTTTTTTGCCACTGACTTTGTTTTACAGCACCAACAGTAAGAGCAGCTCTGCAGAAATGAGTTCAGAGAAACGTTTGGGATACTTGAGGCACAGAGGGGCTGCACTGAGCAGCTCAGGAACAGGAAAATCCACTGTGGGAGTGTTTTCCATCTGTTGCTCTTACAGTTAATTTGTCAGCTCCTTATTGCTGTGATTTGGGCTTTTTGCCTTTTGAGATAACATGCAAAAGCAGCTGTCTGGTTATCAAAAGGCTAAAGAGTTTTACAGGATTTGTGGCAAATTCCAAACCCTTCCCAAGGAAAAGCTTTCCATGTGTGATGTTCCAGCTGGAATTATCTTTCTCTTCCCCTTCTCCCTTTCTGTTAGAGCTGCCCAAGAGCCAGACCCCTGAAGCCAGCAGAATTAGCATAATTTCACCAGGTAATCACAGATCCACTGACATTCAGAGCCCCTGGCTGGGATCTTTCTGGGTTTCACAAAGTGGTTTTGGGTTAGAGATGTCTGTACACAGGATTTCCTGAGGGAATTGAAGCATTGCAGGGCTCCTGCAGCAAGTCAAGTCCTCGAGGTGCTCTGCTTTTGAAATCCTGTTCTCAGCGAAATCACCCTGCTGTATTCAAATAGTTCTTACACAAATACAATTGTGCAAGGGTGTTGCTCTTACAGAAACGTCTGAGACAGCTGAGAAATAGGACTCAGTTTTATATCACACAAGAGATTTTAATCCCACAGAATGCACCCAGCTCAATAGATATCATTTCTGGCTGCAAATTCCATGATAAAAGCTTTCTCTAATTGGCAACAAAGCTTAATTGTTTTCAAAACATAGACTTTTTTTTTTTTTTCCTAGCAGCTATCACGTTTTTTGGAAAAAAAAAAAGAAGTTCTGCAAAAAGATAGCGAGGTCTTTGTTGAAACTAAAGGATCTTCCTAGAAAGGACTGATTTATATTTATATGGATTTATATGCCTCCACAGATTTGTTTCAGAGTTTTGTTCAGTTACTTGATTCAAATTCATTAGTTCTTTACAAGTCTCTGTTTACCAATTATCCTGGAAAAAAAAAGAGAGACATGCTGATAAATCTGGCTCAACCCAGACAATCACTGTGGTCCTGCAATCTAAAACCTGATATTGGGTACATCATTCCTATTTCCTCTGGTGGACACCAAACACTGCTGAGGACAGGGCTCTGCTGAACCCCAGTTCCCTTGTTGCAGTGAGGGGGGAATTTTGAGAGGCCTTTTGCTCATCTGTCACATTTCATTATAGCAAACCCCACAAAATATTGGCATGTTGTCAGTAGTGCCCTGAGAGGTTTGTGCCATGTCTCCTCTCCCATCAAAACCAACCCAAAATTACCCCAGCAAGGTGTTTTCCTTCCTGAAGGAATGCAGAGCCCTGGGGGGGGGGATCACAGTGCCCAAGGTCTGCACAAGGAAATTTCTGGGAGGAATTCTTGTCGAGAGCGGAACCAGCGGGACAAATTCTACCATGACCCCTTATTTTTCCTGAATGAAACCCAGTGCCAGGAGGAGCTGGAGGTGAATTTAAAAGCAGATATACCTCAGAGTGCCCTCCCAGCAGCAGGGCTGTGCTTTTAGAACAATACACGAGGTTGTGTCTGATTGCCTAAATGTAATTTAAGAACAAAATCCTCGGCTGTTCTGTGGAGGAGCTGAATCCAGAGCATTCAGCACATTCCTGCCATGGATGTGTGCAGCTCCACCTTGGGCCAAAATACACACAAATCAGTAGGGCAAGATTTTATTTGTGCAACATCACTGCCTTGGGAGTGCTGGCCAAAGGAACTGAGCTTCCATGTGTCTGGAATAAATCTGGAGGTGTCTAAGTGAAATAAATCCTGGTAGGCACCACCAATTCCCCAAACAGAGCAGTGACATCACCTCAGGAGCAGAGAACACGCTGGCTGCCTGCAGAAAAGCTGAAATTCAGTTTTTTCAGTGAAGTGTTGGATGTGGGCAGTGTGATACCTGGGATTTCAGGTTCATGCTTTGCTCAAAGTGTGATGTATGAAGACACAGCTGAGGAAAGCTGAACAAGCACACAATGCCTGGGTTGTTGTTTTTTTTTTTAAGACACCATAATTTTCCTAAAAAAATGCATTTCCCCTCCTTTTAAAGGCAAACAAAACCTTGCATGAATGGGAGAACAATGCACCATAAGTCTGTAAGCCCAACACCACCTATCCTTTGGAATTGTCCTGGACTCAAAGCTGTTTGTGGTCAATTAGTAAGCCACACAATCTAATTGAGGGTTTAAAAACCAAAAAATCTCCTGCAGAATTTTAGCTCCTGGTAGCGAAATTCCACCCTTCCTGTTTTCCAAGTTATAGCCCTGATTTTGTTTTCTGCCTAAATGAGCTGATGACTCAGCAGGCATTTCCAGCTCCATCACTAAGATCGGAGCATTTCCATTTTCAGTTTCTGTCTGGAACTGAATGAAAGGTGAACAACAAAAAGAGATTTGAAAATGACTAGAAAAGCTCTGTGTAAATGCACTCCCTTCCAGCCTGCAGTGCTGAGCACTTTGCTGCTTGGGCAGAAGTTAAAGGTGTCAATTCCATAAAATCCCATATAACTTCTATACAATCCCACATAAAAAAGAGAGCACTCACCTCCACTTAGGATAATGACAGCTATAAATATTGCCAGGTCACTGTCATCTAATTCCAGTGCATTGAACTTCACAGCAAACTCAAACTTGGGCTCCATAAAGTCACAAAAAGGTTTCCTCAGGCTCTTCAGGAACTCCCGCGTCATGAACCCTTGTCCATCGGATATGAGAACCCCATCTTTATTCATCAGGGAGGCCAGCAGGGTGTAGATGATCTCGTGGACCCCATATTTCAGCAGAGTCACTTGGTCGTTGAGGTCGAGGTTGACAAAGCCCGGGATGTTCTTGGCGAACTCGGTGATCTCCTGCACGGCCTCCACGGAGCGGAACTGGCAGCGCTGGAAGATGCGGATGGCCACCTCCTTGTTCTCCTCCTGCAGGGGGGACACGTGCTTGCACTTGATCTGGTCTTCCCCCATCATCAAAGAGTTCATGTCATAAATAACGAAGGGCTGAAATGAAGGGAAATTCCAGTTACTCCCAAACGTCCTCCCCGAGCGTGCCGGACTCCGGAGGAACCCCGAGAGAACTCAGCAGCAACTCCTCAGACACCTCTGAGAAACCTGCCAAGGGTTCCCAAAGAGTATAAGTGTCCTGAGGAACATAAGGGGTTCCCAAAATACTTAAATTGTCCTGAGGAACCTAAAGGGCTCCCCAAAGAGTTAAATTGTCCTGAGGAACCTAAAGGGCTCCCCAAAGAGTTAAATTGTCCTGAAAAACTTGTTAAGGGTTTCCAAAATAGTTAAACTGTCCTGGAAAACCTATCAAGGTCTTCCCAAATTGTCCTGAGGAACCCATCAAGGGTTCCCCAAAGAGTTAAATTGTCCTGAGGAACCTGTCAAGAGTTCACCAAATAGTAAAATTATCATGAGGAACCTGTCAAGAGTTCACCAAATAGTAAAATTATCATGAGGAACCTAAAGGGCTCCCCAAAGAGTTAAATTGTCCTGAGGAACCCATCAAGGGTTCTCCAAATTGTCCTGAGGAACCAATCAAGGGTTCTCCAAATAGGTAAATTGTTCTGAGGAATCTAAAAGGTTCCCCAAAGAGTTAAATTGTCCTGAGGAACCCATCAAGGGTTTCCAAATAGTTAAATTGTCCTGAGAAACATAACAAGGGCTTCCCAAATAGTTAAATTGTCCTGAGAAACCTAAAGGTTCCCCAGAGAGTTAAACTGTCCTGAGGAACCCATCAAGGGTTCCTCAAATAGTTTAATTGTCCTGAGGAACCTGTCAAGAGCTTCCCAAATAGTTAAATTGTCCTAAAACCTATAAAAACAAATATCCTCACAATGTTAAAATGGTTTCCAGAAAGGCCAAGTAAAGGGGGGAAAGGAGCACGATTTTAAAGTGTCCAGAGTTTTGCCTTTTGCTTTGTTCGTTTGCTTTTTGCTTTATAGAATTTTCTGTAATTCCAGAATTGAAAGTTTGGAATGTTGAACAAAAGGTTTAAGTGATACTACTTTTACTGAATTATAACAGCTTCTAAAAAAGAGAATGTAAGGAGAGGAAAGGAACCTTCTTTTTTTTAGTAGAAAGACAGAGAATATTCTCATTTTGATTCCTTTATTTACTTTCATGTTCCTTTCATGTTCTATCCTTGGAAACACTGCAAGTAATATCAACTTTGTGGTATTGATTAACTGATAACTGTAACCTTTTGCTGTTAACTCCTGTAAAAATAACAATGTTAGGATATGTTTAGACACCCTCAACTTGTGTTTGAGAAAGAAAAAACAAATACCATGCTACAAACTACAATTCAGAACACAAAAATGAGGCTGACTGTGAAATAAACTCAACTGGAACAAATCAGTTTTGAAAGCAGCTTAGCAAAAGTGGTGCCAGAATACTTGCATTAGGATCTGGAAACAATCTCTTCTAGAATATGCAAAAGAAGTTCCTGGGTTTAAAGAAGTGGTTTTGTGAGGATTTCTCAAATTCATTTGGAGAATCTTCCCCTCAAGAAGATTAATGACTGAATAGCTCATTGCTGCACTGAACAAATCTCACTGATAGTAATGTTTGTTAACATACTTGAATAGTTACTTAAAATACAAGGGATCATACTCCAACAATCAAACTAAAGAAATAATTGTTTAAATGGCAGATCATTTATGACTGCAGATTGTAATAGGGATGCTGATTCTCGTGGTTTTATGTTTACAGCTCCAAACCACCACATTCCAGGAGGGACAGAGGGAGGGATTAAATTATTTTCCCACTTGCACTGAGGATTTTCAGTGTGAAACTGAAACAACAAACATGCTGTGCTGAGAAAAGCCAGGAGAGCAGGAATGTTTCAGGTAATGACATTTTGGCAGCAGCAAAGCCATTAAATACCTATCTGCACATATGGATATGCACACACGTGGAACAGCGGAGTAACTTTCAAAATGCATGTTTTGGTTCTAGTGGGCAATTTCTTCCTGTTCTTTCTAGTGGGAGCACTAAGCACAAGAGAAAGTCATTATCAGACCATGCCCACGTGCTTTAGAAAGCTGATATTGCACCACTGGTCTACCCATGAGAGATGAAAAATCAAGAAAGAGCTCAAAATAGCCGAAGATTTTTTAAAATATAAGGACTCAGATGAACTTGAGAGTAGAAGCTGATGTCAAATGAGCTCTGTATACCCCAGGAGATGGTGAATAACTCATTCTAGTTTTGATTCACTTGCATATCCAAACACTTAAAATTAATTCAGGTCATGCAGTAACTAAAAACTAACATGAATTTAAACTATGCCCATAGAAAACTGTTTGATGCTCCAAGCACCAAATCCATTGACAAAACCATGACAGTTGTAACCATTAAATCCAGAATGTCACTCTTGCAGAGGTATCTTCCAGAAAAACTTGAAAGTTGGCAGCACTGAAAAGCTGGATTCTGTCTCCTTTACTGCCGCTTCTAATGTGTCAAAGTTTAAAAACTCCCAAGAAAAAAGGAGAATTAATTGATGCAATTATACATTTACTGGGGGAGAATTGCAGAGGTGGAACTTTCAGGCATGAGCAGGCTGCACATCAGTTTCTGCAGAATAAATAAACTTAGCTAATTCAAACTTTGTGCGGAAAAGTTACTCACACTGTTAGTGCCCACCACATCTAAAGCTTTTAGGTGAGGGCTACAACCAATTTCTGGACAACATTAAAATGATTATTTTAATTGCCTTTAAGGAAAGGAAGAAATACCTTTTTGGAGCCTGAAGTACTTCTGAGTTCTTTGCTGTCCTTGAAATTATTAAGGAAAATAAAATACACTCGCTGTTGTAATCCTGACAATAAAATTTCTGCCAATGATTCTAGAAAATACATCAAGCTAAGAGTTATAAGTTGTGGAAAACGATTTTGTTCTTTAGGTATTAAAATACTGTTACCAAATGATCAGATATTATTTATACTCCTCTCACTGATACACAAGATTATTATGGATTGCAAATGAAGTTTCCAAGGCAGCCCACAAATCCACTTATCACTATTCCTTATTTTTCCAAGATTTTCCTGCCCATTCTCGTAAAATTCCAACTGCACCAACACAGGGCACTGAAGTGATCTGAGATAACCCAGAGAAAAGCAGGAATTCATCAGAGCTTCATAAGAACGAGCATCACATAAGAATGTGCTGGGGCTGGAATCATTTGCCACTTAGGAAAAGGGATATTGCTCAGGGAACAGCAATTCCTGACAGCTGGAGAGCCACCTTAAACAGATAGTGTGGGAGATAACCTCTGGGCAAGGAGAAGGAAAACGGGAAGAGAGGATCAGGGAATACAAAAAGGTTAAGGTGACCTTCAAATTCTTGTCCTGGTTTCAAGTATTTTATTAGGTGAACTTGGAGTTTTTTCAAATAATGTTTACTTAACCTATCTAAAAACATTTCCTGTGTTTCAGAGGCAGCTTGAAATGTGTCACTGCCAACAGCAAAGTGGGGTTTTTTGGGGTTTTTTTTAGGTTTGGTGTTTTGTGTTTTGGCTTTTTGTAAGAGCTGCGTTGTCAGCTCGGCGAATCATTTACTCGGAAAAAAGGAAGAAACAGAAAGAAGAAGGAACTGACTGATTTGTCTGTCGTCTTTCCTGTCAGGATGGCCCTCGCCTTGGCTTTGGTCAGAGGGAAGGACTTGATGTAGGAGTCGTAGAGGTGCTTGGCCAGGGCGCGCAGGTCGGCGGACTCGGGGTTCAGCTGCTCGATGTCGCTGGAGATCTCGGCCAGCAGCTTCTCCTTCTCCGCCTGGGGCATCCGCCCGAACCTGATGGCTGAGAGCACCACAAGAGTTACACAAACCCACCCTGCAGGGCCTTCCCTGCCACCTGCCTGCACCTGCACTTGCACCTCAAGCAGCACCTTGCAGTTTTTGTTGCCTTTCGGTGCTGAAGTTTGGGGTTAAGAGGCTTTTCTGCATTTAGTCAAAACAGCTGGAGAGCTTTAAAGGAATGGAAACAAACAAATCTCACCCAGGAAATCATCTCTGTGCCCATTACCATACCTTGCTTAGAAAGGCAAACCTCCTGGTTCGACCTCCAATCTCCATAAAATGCAAAGAATATTTAAGATATTAAAGTTCTGTTGGCTCGGGGTGGGAACCACCATTGAGCCTTGTGTTGTTCTGGGCAAATCACCACACGGGTCTGAGGTTCTTCATTTGTTTAGAAACAAAACCCTCACATGCCTTGCAGGAAGGAATTCCTAAACAGCTCAGGAGAATTGAAGGTAGCAAGTGCTATCAATTGTTACCATCAGAATGAAGGAATGGGGAAGGAGGTTGTACAGGGAATAAAAAGCTGGAAAAGGCTGAGTTGTTCGTGGCACCTCCATGCACGTGCAGTAGTGAAAAAGCAGGAAATGGTTCTACCTCATCAGATGAGCTCAAAATTGCTCAGATCTCCTCTGCACCTCCTACTTTTCCATCGTGTACTTCCTAACCAAGACTGTTTATCCACGTGGGGACTGACTGCAGAATGTTTCAAATGAGCCATCAAAGTCAAGACTGATTTATCACATGGTAGTTCAGTAAACAGAATTTATTTTGCTTTATGAAAACCAAACAGAACAAAAGAGCATCCAAACAAGAAACGGAAGGAAGAAATCAAGGTTTGCATTTTGGCCCTAGGGGGAAATAGAAATATTATGAATATTTTTTCAGTGATTAGTGTGTTCCTTGGACAAAGGAAAAGTGCTGCTAAGATCATATAGGGATGATTTTACTGGAGATGTTTATTTTGGAAAGAAGCAGCCACTTTTCTGTGAGTTTGCTGCAATGTGCTGATGGGAAAACAGGACATTTTTTTTCCAAGAACAAATAATTATGTTAGAACACATCCCCCCTCTCCATTTTTCTTATATTTATTGATCAGTTGTCTTATTTCATGTCTGTAGAAACAAAGTTGTTTATTTTTATGACTGAACTCTTCTTTCAGCAGCCTCAGCCTGGGAGTGAGACCTGCTGGATATTTCACAATTACCTGGGTGTCCTTGATATTAAATTTTACTGAACACCAGCAGGAAATGATTCTGTTGTGGGCCTGCTCCTGAGAGCTGAGACTTGCAAAAAGAGATTCACAATCTGGAATCCCACTGGCTATTCCATCAAAAGAAAAGGTGATCAGAACTCAAATGCATTTTAAATGCAACATTTCATTATAAAGTATATTTTAAATATCACAATTTGTTAACCACAAGGAGGACTTGAGTCAAGAACTCCTATCTTACAATTTCATAGATACAGGATTTATTTTTTCATAGAATAAATTATTCTAACTGTATTTGGAATATATTTTATTGGTGAGAGATCAGATGCAGCAGATTCTGTTCAGTGTTTGTTAGCATTGCAGGCAAAATCTGGGGCAAAATCAATTTTGTGGGACTAGCCTAGCAGTTTCCTTTTGTAAAAATCCTTGTCACGGTCATTTTCAGGGGGCTGAGACAAAAACCAGGAGAGCTCAGGCAGCGAGAGGCTGATGGGAGGAATTGGGAAAGGGGGATTTTGGATGGGAGGAGAAGGAGGGGCTGATGATGATGGCACTGCCAAAGGTCGGGATGGGAAAGGAGAGCCTGGGGAGGGATCAGCAGGGCTGGGAAAAGCCTGGGAGAGCTCTAGAACCCCGGCTGGCTGAGAAGGTTCTCCTCCAGCTTCTCTCCCAGCAATCCCAGGCTCTGCAGGTCTGGGCAGGAGCCTGCAGCTGGAGCGTGGATTTCTCTCTTTCCTTGGGCAGTTCCTCCCTTTCCTTCAATTCCAGCACTCCCCAAATGTCAGGAGCAGTGAACACAGTCAGTCCCTCGTGCTGCATTCTGTCCTTTCTGTGGGAGAACTACAATATTAATCCTCAGCCCAGATTTTACCTCTTGGAGAAGTTAAATGTGAAAAAGATGATTGTTTATAGACTCTTCTGTGGGGCACAGCTGTTCTGATTGTAGGGATTATTTCTGGGCATAAAGGAGACCCCAAACAGCCCATCAATGCAGTTTGTTACATTAGAAAACACAAGGCAGAGTCAGGCTGGGTACCTGGCTGATTTTGGTGGAGATGTGCCCAGACTGAGCAATCCCCTGCTCCCAGAACTGATGACAAAGACATTGCCATGTGTTCTTTTTTCCCATTGCAGTAGCTGAGCCAATACCAGCAGCACTTTTAGCAGGAGAGAACAAAATAAATGACATTTCAAAACAAAAAGAACCAAGCTGCTGCTCAGTGGCACTTGAGAGCCCAGTCTGCACCACTCAGGGTTAAGGCCAGAGCAGCACTGTGGCTGGAGAAGGAAAGGAAAACAATATTCCAAGCATGAGAACACCACTGTCTTTTTTAACCTTTAGCCAAGTGGTGTGGAGCATTTCTACGTGAAAAAATGTGGCTGTAGCTGCTGAGTGTCTCCTTGCAGTCCCCCTTTTGTCCTGATCATTTTGCAATAATACATCCACACAGGACTGGAACCCTCAGGCACAAATAACCCACATTCTGCCTCCAAGCATTTCAGATTCTGGTTATTTCCCTACCCAAGTGGCTGAAGTGGAATCTGGAGATGCAACATTAAATGTGTCTCAGTGTCACTGGTGAAAGCCACTGGTTCCACCTCCAATCTACATAAAATGTAAGGAATATTTAAGATATTAAAGTTCTGTTGGCTGAGGGTAGGAACCTGGGTAGGAGCACATCCAGTGTTGCATTTCTTTATGTTTCTGGGTCCTCAAAGTTGAAATTCATCTCTCTTTGATAAATTAGTTTATAAATTATGATGGAATGAGGGTGTTTTGTGCAAGGCAATGTAACCAGAGCAGGCAAAATAAAAAAGGCAGGTGTAAAAGGCAATGTTTGAATAGAAACACTGAGTCCTGGTTGGAGCAAAGGAAAATGTTCCTTGGAGCCCTGGGGCAAATGGCTTTGCCCTTTTCCTGCCTCCCCTCAATCCTAGAACCTTTTGGTGCCTCAGCTTCTGCCTGGGCAGTGGCTAAAGAGGAAAAATGCAGATGAAATGTGAATTTTAAAGCTGTTCTAGATGTTGTAAGGCAGAGAATGGTCTGGGCCATCCCTTCCTGATGGAGCTACCCATGGATCCCACAGACACCACTGGGAGCTGTGCTGCCAGGCCAGGGGAAAATCTGGCATGCACCTTGAAAAGAATAATAAAAACCCCTCCTGAATTACTATAAAAATACCCACAGTAGCATTTCAAAATTAGATTTATTTTTAAGTGTTACTGTTGCATCCCAGGAATTTGAAAACCATATTTTCTATTAGCAAAACATTTCCCAGACCAATTTACATTCAGTGCATGTATTAACTTTGCAAACCACAATCCAGCTTTCCTCTTGGGGACAGCACACTCATTTTTTATATTGAAAATAATGAAAGTTCTAAAAAAACCACAGAGAAATTATTTTCCCAGTCATGTTTGCAATTCTTTACCCTTAGAATTACATAAGTCTCTATGTTATGACATTTAATTCCTGTTTTTACTCAGCTTTGCCAAAGCAAGGCAACAAAGAATCTTCATTATGTCCTTCTGCCCAAACATTCATAAGTATTTCCACATGAATTGCTCTGGTAATTTTAAAGTTCTGAGGGATTTTCTCCTAGAGCAGGACTGTGATATTCTTCCTGCCATTACTTATGGTAAAGGAGGCGACCACAGATGGGGGTGCCCTAGGAAGGAGGAGGATGGGGGTTTTTAAAACTGTACAGTTCATGAAAATGAAGATTTTCATTTCAATTTGTTGTGTTTCAGTATGAGAAGTGCTAACTCAGTGATGCCCTTGGTAAGTGACCTGTGCAGCAAATTCCAGTTGCTGTTATTCTCAAAGCTTCAGATTCTCTAAGCCATATTTCCTAATGAAGTTTTTGGCCTCCAGGAAAGGCATCTTGAGCTCCAGCAGGAAAAAGGGTCTGGTCAGAAAATGACACAGTGAAGTGAAAAATAGCAGTTACCCAAGGATATATCCAGGAGGAGCTCCCAGTGAGCAGGAACGATGGAGAGTAAAACCAACTGATGGTACACTATGCATTAAAGCAAGAGAAGCAAATCTCCCCCATCTGATTTTGATGTGAAAGCAATTTTAAACCACGGAGAGGCTCCTACATCAGGGCAGTCTCTCAGACATGTCTGTCTAAACGGAAGATGTGGGCACGCCAGCAGCACTTTGAGGGGCTGTGCTGATGTCCCAAGCAGTTTGCTGGCTCAGAGTCCCCATCACTCACCATTGTGGGACATCCCAACAGCCAGGCACTTCTGGAACCTGCAGTACTGACATTTGTTCCTGCTCTTCTTGTGGATGCGGCAGTTCAGGTCACACCTGTCGTAAATCAGCTTCAAGCGGATGGTCCTCCGGAAAAATCCCTGCAGGGACCAGGGAAAGGAAAGGGTAAAACCAGGGAACAGGGACAGGGAAAAACCAGGGAACAGGGAAAGGGATGGACCCAGGGAACAGGGACAGGGAAAAACCAGGGACCAGGGAAAGGGATGGACCCAGGGAACAGGGAAAGGGAAAAACCAGGGAACAGGGAAAGGGAAAAACCAGGGAACAGGGAAAGGGAAAAACCAGGGAACAGGGAAAAGGAAAAACCAGGGAACAGGGAAAGGGAAAAACCAGGGAACAGGGAAAGGGAAAAAACAGGGAACAGGGAAAGGGAAAAACCAGGGAACAGGGACAGGGAAAAACCAGGGAACAGGGAAAGGGAAAAACCAGGGAACAGGGAAAGGGAAAAAACAGGGAACAGGGAAAGGGAAAAACCAGGGAACAGGGAAAAGGATGGAACCAGGGAACAGGGAAAAGGATGGAACCAGGGAAAAGGGAAAAGGATGGAATCAGGGAACAGGAAAAAGGATGGAACCAGGGAATAGGGAAAAGGATGGAATCAGGGAACAGGGAAAAGGATGGAACCAGGGAAAAGGGAAAAGGATGGAACCAGGGAGCTGCCAGGGCATCCTGACCCTGCTCCACCCAGCCAGGACACCTGAGAGATGGATCTCCAAAGGAAGCACAGCTCCTGTCACCATCCTCTCTGCTCCTGTTCACCCTCGTTGTTGTTTCGGATCCCATTCAATAGAGGGATAAAATTCCCAAAAGCTGGAGAAGCTTTAGGGAATCAGTGGGGTTTAAAGGACATTAGGGTTGGCATTTAATGGCACAACTCCAAAGGAAGCAAAGCTCTGTTTGTAGCACTGCTTGTGGGACAATTATTATGAACCAAACGGAACATTTCCAAAATTCAAAGTTTTACTACCAATGTAGAAAATTTGTTGTAAATGACAAACCAAAAATTCTGCCAACAGCAGTTCAATTTCTGGTAAATGAAAATGGTTCTTATTTCTCTTTCTACAGTTTAAGGATGTTTTTTTGGATCAGTCATAATTAATTAATAAAGTTTATCCAAAGTTATCTCCCTTTTTTTCCTTGTAAAAATTATTTTTTCCTCACAGGGAATAATAACAGTAAAAGCATGATGCCAACTTTTATTTATATAATTAACTGTAATTTAAGTAATGTACTTTGTACTTTTTGCTTTATGTGTGTTCCTAATTCACTGCTAAGAATTTTATTTAACCTCTGGATTGGTTCTTTCCTTTTAGTTATTTTCCTCAAGATACTGAAAATGGAGAAGATAGGAACTTCACATTAGGCTCTAATGTTTTTCTTTGAATTCAATGAAATATTAATAATTTAATTCTCTGACATTTCTTCCCTCATTCCTGAGGACTGCAAATTTTACACCATTGATTTGTCCTTTACATGTTACAAACACTAAATATCACTGACATAAAAAATCAGTGAGGTTTTAAAGCAGCAAGCACATTCCTCAATACCATCAGACTTCTCTGTAGTCACCTAAAATGTGTTAAATGGGTAAAAACCCTCTAATTAATCAGAATAACAGAGCCTGAATTTTAATTGTTCAAGGCTTTGGAGTTGGGCATGAGTTTGGTGTGTTCTAAGAATTCGGATTTTCTGCACATGATGCCCAGGGAAGGGCATGAAATATGCTTGCATGATTGGAAGAAAGGGAAGAAATGACCAAAAATTTTAACAGAGCAATACAATCAACAAGAAAAAAGCAAGGTTTTGAAAAACAAAGTTTAGAAAAAGCAAGGTTTTAAAAAACAAAGTTTATAAAAAGCAAGAAAAGCAAGGTGTTAAGAAACTCCTGCTGATTATCCCATGAATTATCCGCAGGAAAACCGACACAAAGACCTAAAACTTTTTTTTTTAAAAAAAGCACCAAGGTGCGATTTTCCCAGGTGATGATGGAGATGAACACAGTACCAGATGTTAGTCCAGGTGCTCTCTGGAGCTCACCTTGCAGCCCTCGCAGGCGTGCACGCCGTAGTGGAAGCCGGAGGCTTTGTCGCCGCACACGCGGCACTCGATGGCCATCAGCGAGTTGGACACCTCCTCGTGAGCTTTGTTGTACAGCTGGACCTTCTCTGAGAAATAGGGGGGGGAAGGAGGCTCCAGCTTGATGGCACCTGTGCACAGGGGAGAGGTGAGGGGTAAACTCCAGCTGAATTCATGCAGGGGGTGATGCCTTGTGCAGGCTGCCCTGGAGCAGAGGCTGGACAGAGCTGAAGAATAAAGCAGGGATTGATTCCAAGGATCTCCTCCATGGATCCACCTGGGGCAGCACCAGAGCCCAGCCAGGGCTGCCCCCAAGATAAGCCAAAATGGCCCCAAAATGGACATGGGGTCTCTCCCTGGGATCAGCTCTGCTCCATTCCCACCTTGCAGTTCATTGTCCCATCCCAGCTTTAGCCCAGGCAGTCCCACCCTTGTTTTTCTCTCTCCAGCCCACGGGGTTTGTGCTCCTGGGCTGAGATTGGGATCATTTGTCCTTGGTGCCCAGCTGGAGCAGGAATTGTTTTGTCTCCCTGCTCTGTGCAGAGCTCAGCATCCCCTGATGTGAAGCTCAGCCCCACACACTAAAGCAGCACAGAATGTGAAAGTAGAAAAGCCAAACCCTGAGGCAGCAGAAGCAGTGAGGAATAGGCACAAGGGATCCCAGGGATGCTGGGCTGGGATGGCCAGGACTGCTCCACAGCAAAGCCAGCAGCAGACCAGGGCTGCAGAAGGAGCTGGAGCTGCATTGCAGTGGCTGCCAAAGCTGGAAGGGGCAGGTTCTGCTGGACAGAGGGTGCTACAGATCCAGCTTTCAGCTCTGGGCTGTGCAAGGGATTGAAGATGGACACTAAAAATTAATGCAAGGAGAACTCAGGCTTTACTTGGGCTCCACCTGGTTTATTCCTTCAAGGTGTTGAAAACTCCTGCAGGGAGATGGGCTGGAGTGTCTAATCTAGTTTAAAACATATTCAAGTGTCTAACAGAGCTGTATATTCAGCAATATATTATTCAATAATAATGTACTATTGTATATAATAATATTAGATATTATTACATAATATTATATAATATATAGTATATTATTATATACTGTATATATATATACACACTATATATAGCATATAGTATATATTACATTATATTATTCAATAAATATCCAATAATATATCATTCATATATATATATATATATATATATATATATATATATATATATATATATATATATATATATATATAAATATATATTTTATATTTCCAGAAATTTAGCTCTCTCCTGAGGAAAACTGTTCAACTTCTTGTGCAGTTTAGAGATAAATTTTCTCTTCTGAAAGTTTCTAATTAGGAGAACAGTTTCTAATATTGAATGATCTCAAAAAAGTAAATATGATATCTTTAAATCAATCATTACTGGTCATAGAAGAGAGCTGTGACATTTAAAAGTTACAGGGCTGATGTAACAGAGTATTAAAGAGGGTGAATATTTTTATTTCTCCAGATTGGCTATACTATACAAACTAGAAATATTTACTCCTATATAAACTGGGAAGAAATTATCTAAGTAAAGATGAGGAGGATCCATGCCACCTAAACTCTGCTGTATTCTTTAAAAGTACTTGGCATGAAAGTGTTATGAATATTTCTAATTAAACAAAAGAAAAAGAAATGACAGGTGGAACAATGTCCATTCATTTATTGCAGCAGTAGTGCAGAGACACACAGCTCCTGCTGTACCACCCAAATTAAACACCACAATTTCCCTGAGAGAGTTCTTGTACAGATCACTACAAATCAAAGTGAGGCCAGATCTAAGCAGAAGCGTGTCCTCAGAAGAGTTCCAGGCACAGCAGCCTCACATTCCTACTCAGAGCAGGAATGCAGTGACAATTTATTTAGGAACAGGTCACTTCCTTTCTTCAAAGGAGGATGGAGTGTAATTTTTCAGTGCTAATGGTGGAAGCAATTTTGTTTCACAGCAGGTAAATCATCCAGGAGCTGTGATGGGGCTGTAACAATGCTGTGCCTCAGATGTAGCCAGTATTTCAACTCCATCCCTTTCTGAGGCTGTTTGGAGTTGAAAAGCTGCTCATATTAATAATTCCAGTTATGCTCTGTACGCTGGGCATTCCTCAGCATTCAGGGAGTTCATTCTGCACTGTGTGCACTGAGATCAAAGGAAAAGCTGCACACGAGGTGCGGGAGTAGGAGACAGCAGAGGGGTTCCTGTGTCTGCTACAATGTCATTTTGGACACTTTATGGTGCCTCTCCTCAGCTCCAGCTGCTGCTCTGGCAGGGTGAAGGTCTGCTGGGAGCACTTTCCCTTTTCTACATGCCCTGCAAGAACATCTCTGCTGACACAGGAGATGTGAGCTCTGAATCCCTTTGCTGCTAGCACACGTTCCAGGGAACGAAGGAAACACGGACACGAGGGAAACACTTCACAAAAAGGCAGAGCTTACTTTGGCAGTCCTGGAGCTTGATATCATATTTGTAATCCAGGCCTGACTGCTCGGCTCTGGCAAGGGGGAGATCTTCATAGTGAGGGGAGGAAATGCTGGAGAAGTCAACGGTGGTGAAGGGCTTGATGTCAAAGGAATGTGTGTGATCATCCATGGCTGACAGATCCACGGGGCTGATTCCAAAATTCAGGGGCCAAAACGGCATTTCTGTGTCAACCATTGTAATCCCTGCAAACACCAAGAAGAAAACGACATTTTAGGATGTTTATCTCCAATCTGTTCAGCCCCAAGCTGAGCTCCAAGCGTGAGCTCCATTTTCACAGCCTCCAGATGAAAACTTGAACTGCATCTCTCCACAGAACGTCAATAAAGTTAGAAGTCTTCCACAAATAATCCTCATTTTTGCAAATTCCAAGCACCATTCTTCCCAAGTGCCTGAGAACCTCAAGGGTTTTTATATTAAGAAAAAGGCCCAAAGTAGCTGGTATTAAATAGTGGTGGTTTTCCTCCAAATAACCAGAAATATTTGAAAACTGTGCTCATTCGAGTTTGCCAAAAGTTTAATCCCAGTCTCGAACCCAAGGATCGAGGAGATGTAAGTTATGACTTTTCAAATTGCATATATTTATGCAAACCTTGAAAGCAGAAAACAAATAAGAAACTTCTATCTGCAAAAATCTTCTGCAAGTAGAGTGAATTTAGATGGAGATTTGAAATGTTTTTCCAAGTCCTCTTCTGACAAATAGTTGAACCTAAATCCTTGATTTAGATATATTTCAAATATGAAAAAGTTTGTAAGTTACAGCAAGTGAACCAAAATCCTTGATTTAGACAGATTTCAACTCTGAAAAAGTTTGTAAGTTACAGCAAGTGCAAAGGCTATTTTATAACCAGTGTCTGTGTTTAATTTTCCACTATTTATAAAAAGAACATTCTACCCTAAAAATAGAAGAGATGTTTCAGAACTAAAATAGCTTGGTCACTTTGGCTGTTTAATTTGGACTTTAAACCCAATCAAGTGAGTGGCCTTTAACCTCTAGATAACAGAAACTTTGATTTGATCTGCCTTGAATCAAAACTGCTCTGTCACACAGCCAGAAGTGCTGTTGCAAAATAAAGATTTCAGAACAGAGGGCTCCAGAGGTTGGAGCTCACCTGTTCCTGACAGGTAAGTGAAGCTGTGCCTGCCCTCAGCTGAATGCCAGCCCAGAAATGGCTGCACTTTGGCTCCCTCAGGAATGGCACCAGCCTTCCTCCCACATTTAGGACTCCCAGCACAGCCCTGCAGTTCTTCTGCCTTGACCTTTACAACAAAGGCTGCAAGGAATCTTCTAAATTCTTAAATTTGAGAGCAGAGATTCTCACTGCAGTGGGAACAGAGAGGTGCTGCTGCACCCCAGGCACCCCCAGTCCCACTGGATGGGATATCAGGGATGTTCTCCTTAATGAAAGGAGGGAAACAAGAGGGTTTCTAATTGCCACAAACCCCTGGGGGAAACCCATGGCAGCTTGTCACAGTACCTTGGTGCTGTGTGTTATCTCCAGGAGCCCCCAGGGCTGCCCAGGGTGGGATTGCTGGGGTGGCTGGGCAGGACCAGGAGCTGCACTGGATGATCCTTGGGGGTCCCTTCAACTCAGGAGAGTCTCTGATTTGATGACATTTTCTGTGAGCACAAAGTGAAATCCCTGGCCATGAGCACTGGGAAATGTCTTACTAAAACATTTCCCAATGAAGCAATAAACCAGGACAGACTCCCTCTTAAGAGCCCATTTCTTGTAATGGCCAGACACATCTTTAAAACATACAGGAATCAAGAGACATTTTAAATTGGTTTGTATTCGTTTAGACAAGAGACACCAAGGGTTATTGCTTTCTGCTGGAGCTCTGCCTCAGGGGTGAAGGATGGCTACAGGCACAGGTTCATCCCAGGAATTCCCAGGTTGCTGTGTGGACAAGGAATAACTACAGGAAAGCAAATCCTCAAAAGGCAGGAGGACCCACAGCCACAGCTGCCCCTGCACAGACACCTCCCAGCTCTGAGGCAGCACCTGGAGAAGTTCAGCACCTGCTGAAAGGCAAGGACAAGCTGGGGCCACTCTCTGAGGAGAGGTGAGCTCAACCACCTGCCCCTGATCCCACTGAGAAATTAACAGTTCTCCTGCACTCTCCATCAGACCTCTGAAGAACATTCTCACAACCTGGAGACCTCATCACTTTGACTTTTCTAATTAAAAACCTCCAGTTTCAAACCCCTGTGGGCTGAACAGCAATTTGGAGCTGAGCTGGGTTTCACTTCACCCAGCCCATGGCTGGGATGTTCTGGAGAAGCCCATGATGTGTAACATGAGTAATTCTGTGACACTCCTGCATCATTCCAACCCAGAGAGTGCAGGACCTTCCCTGGGCACAGATATCTCACAGCTTAGACAAACTCAGATAAGCAGGTGAGTCCAGAGTCTGGCTTGGCACTCACAAGCTCTAAAATCTAAGGGCTTGTAGTAATTCCTTATCAGAAATCTCATTTCCCAGTCAGCACAGCCAAATCATTTCAGCAAAGTCAACCCAAAATTCCAGAGTGGTTTTGTGGTGAAAGCATCTCTAGCCTAGAAGTGTGATGGTTTAGATTTTTGTTATGTTTTAGAAGGAACAAAATAGAATTTAATCATTAACAAGTAACCTGTTGTTTAAGCATCACTGAATAGAAGGGCTTTGGCTTCATGTTTTCCCCCTGCCAGTTGTTTTTATCTCAGTGTCTGCCCAACTCACACACCTGCTCTGCGTGCTGAGAACTGAGCAAACACAAATGCCAAGATCCCACTGAAGAGAAAACCAGGGAATTGTGGCTGCCCCTATCAGCTCCTGAGTAATTCTGCTTCATCCTGCTCCTCTTTCTGCTGCAAGCTAATAAAATCTGGAGCCAGCAGCCATTTCCAAATCTTTAGTCAAAAGCTTGTAAACTCCACTCCTTCCAGAGGGTAACATCCCATGACTCTCAAGATCCCACAGAAATATTGTTCCCAAATGAGAATTTCCAGGTTTGCTCAGGTTTTGGGTATAAAACACAAAGCATCTTGTTACAGTTTTAAAGATCCAATCTTCACATGTGATTTGAGCAGATTATGGGTATCTTGTTCAATGTAACAACATTTTCTAGGACAATAGAAACAATGAATTTCAATTTTCAGATGAATTTATATTAGAGATACTCAAATGAAGGAAACACCTTCCATGCTATTTTTATTCTTGCATTATTGAAAACCAAAATATGAGGACTGTTCCTATGTTTAATGGTTATTTTACAAATACTTCTATTTTGCATATTGATTTTTCCTGTGTGCTTTGTCTTTTTTCCTCCCCAGGAAAGAGGAATGACAACATTTCCCTCTGGAAAAAAAAAAAAAATCAGCTAATTGTAGACTTCTCATGGCTTTAAAGTCACAAAAATCAACAAGCAATTTTAAAACTCCAGTGGACAAGTCCAACAAACAGACTAGAGAATGCTTTTATAACTCACAGCTGCTTGTGTGACATCCAGGTAACAGATCTGTAAGTATTTCTCTGATTTAAAAGATTCTTCTGTGCAAAACCCCTTCTCAGGCAGCAAGAGGCTGTGCAGAACAGCAGCAGAGATGTTATTTGGGAAGTCAGATGGAGGAGCTTGGGCATTTAATCCTCCCAAAGAGCAGGAGTGAAAGAGATAATGCAGCTGAGATATCATTTAATTCTGAGATATGGAGCTTGCTGAGTGCCTTCACCCTGTTCAATCTGCTCAGGGAACCAAAGGCACTGAGCTCACCTGGCACAGCCAGCCCTGGTTTTTCTGCTGCTGCTAGGCAGAAATCTCATCTCATCAGCACCTCATCCCCTGATTGATCTGCCCTCCAGTTCCTCAGACAGTTATTCCCTGCACTTCTCCTGCTAGGAGAACAGAAAATCTATCAGAGGAGATTGCCATGGTATGAAAAACATCCTGGATCACGAGCTGCTCCTTACCATAAACACTACCTGTGCTCAGGTAACCTGAAGGGCCTGTTGTGCTGCATTCTAGACACGCTCTTTCCAGACAAAACTACCAAAATATGACCCTACAGGTATTTAATGAAGCAACCAGAACATCCCAGCTGATGGGAGTTACAGAAAACAAGAAGGCAAAAATAAATAGGTCAAGCCTCTCAGCTTTGCAACATTAATAAAATCAAGGAAGGTATAATGGGATGACATGGGCAGGAATAAATATGGACAAATTGATATGTGAAGTAAAGAATGTTATTTCTAGATAAGAAACACTGATTTATGGATCTGAAATACTCATGGGCAGGCAGGTCATTTAAAAGGAAAAACACTTCAAAATCATGGGATTTTCAAAATCTGTGGGTTTTTCCTAATGAAGACAAATTTCGTGGAATGGATTGGATTTCCTCTCATGTATAAATGTGTCAGAGTTTGTCAAGTAAACTCACATGCAAGTCCTGCAGTGCTTAATGGGACTTTTCCCAACTAATTTAATTAAGGCAGCTCAGACCCTCTGTGAAATAATATCTACAAAAGTTGGTTAAGATCACACAATCATCCTCAGCTTTTAGGAAAGATTTAGAGATGGTGAAGGGGCAGCCTGATACCCCATGGATCCAATTTATTGATCTGTTTGGAAGAATAACAGCACATTTTATGTGTGCCTTGCAAAACCACATCTCCCCTAAGTGATGGCACCACATGCACTGGTGTCTCAGAGGAGAAGGGCTCTGAGAAGGGAGCAGAGAGTCTTGTGATAACTCTCTGCATTCCCCCTCCAGTGACTGACTCCTCTCGTTGCCTCTGACACAGAAATTCTGTGTGGCAATGCTGGAGCAGCTCAATTCTGCATTTGAGCAGAGCTGCTCTCAGCTCCCAGATGTGAGGGACTGGGAGCTTCAGGTTATTGAGAGAAAATCACATCTCCCTGCATTTGCTTTTTCCTGGCCAAACTCCCCCAGACTCTTGCCTCAGTTCTCTGCTTTTCCAGTGAGAGAACATTCTCTTCCCTCCATACCCTCCATTCCCTGGGCTGTCCAAAGAACATCTCTCCTCTCAGCAGGTGTGGGATTTCTCCACAGATTTGGAATATTCCTGTTTATGCCAGAGTACAGTGGAGCTCTAAGCCTTAAATTTTTAGGACATACCTTCCTCAACAAGGAAAATTACATATTTCTTACTAATAGCAACTGCCACTGTCATGGACTTTATCTAATAGACAACGTTTGTATCAAGCAGAGATAATTTTGTTTCGGATTTACCAAACTGTGAATTTTTTTGTGTCCCAAAGGATGACTCAAAGCTGCAGATTCCCGATTTCCCCTTTTCCCGGCACAGGACCCGAACCTCTCCGTGTCCTGTTGCTGCAGAGTCAGCAGAGGGAGCACAACGTAACTAAAAAAACCCCTCTTTCCAAGAACTCCGCTGGCACAGCCAGTGATGCTCCTAAACAAACAAACAAGCACAAAAAGGGTGGAGAAAGAGCCTTCGTGGCTGATGCCCCCAATTCTGAATTTGACAAACTCAGTGCTCTGCCAACTGCAGCAGGAAAAGCAAAGGAACAACAACAACAAAACCTGAAAAAGCCTTGCTTTAAAAAACCCACTACAGGACTATTGACTATTTAAAAGAGAGATAGAAAGATTTTTTTTTGTTTTTATTCACATACACACTCAAAACATTGTTAGAATGGAACAAAAAGTGTTTCAATGATGTGATGATGAACAAACACACTGAGCAGCAATATTGGTAGGATTAAAATAGTTTTCCAGCACTCATTTCCCAAAGAAATCACACATTAGAAACCACTATGGATGTGGGAAGAGGGTCCAGGCCACTGAGAGGATAAGTGCTGTTAAATTTTTGACTGTAAATTCAAGGGGTTTTGAAGGCACAGTGTTGCCCCCTGCACCCAGCCCGGAGCCAGGCACACTCCTGGGCACCACTGCCTGCATGAATTTATCAAAAACACTCACAGGAATGAAAACTGACCTCACTAGGGGACAGAAGCAGCAAATTTTTATGGGTTTGTTTCAAATAAAGAACTGCAAACGAAAGTTCCCCGTGCCTTAATTTTACCTGTGGAAACAAAGAAAATACCCAGTGTCTCTAGCAAATGTTGGGTGTCAAAAGAGCTCGATAATCAAAAGTAACTTAGGGGAAAAATGAGTTCATAAATGACCAATAATGGCATTTTTGGACATAGATGACTTTAAAAGCACTGCTGACCCCAAGCACAAGAGATGACATTTTTCTCTCCTTTCCTCAGGTCCAGCTCTGAAGACATCTAAAAATGGCCCCAAAATTTAACATGTCCATCTAAAAACCCCCAAAAGAGCCACACAGAGAATAGACTTTGGAAAGAAGGGAATAAACACCCTGTGTTTATAATCAATAAACCAGAGGAGGGCTCTGGAGCAAATGGCTTTGCCAGCCCAGGACACACCTCAAGGGTTAATCACTGAGTAGGAGGGGCAGGAGCTGAGGAAAGAAAGGCTCCTCTCCCACCCACTGCCCAACCTGCAGAACCAGCACAGGGCCCAAACTCTGAGAGCAAAAGGAAAAGCAGCGACCTGGGGCTGAGAGGAATGTTCAAGGTGTGCCAGCAAACCCAGAAACACCTGCAAACACTGCTGGGGATGCTCAGTGCTGCCCACCTCCCCTCTGAGCAGTGCTGCATGGTCCAGAAATCAAACAAACACTGCTGGGGATGCTCAGTGCTGCCCACCTCCCCTCTGAGCAGTGCTGCATGGTCCAGAAATCAAACAAACACTGCTGGGGATGCTCAATTCTACCCCATCTCCCAGTCTGAGCACTGCTGGATGGTCCAGAAATCAAACATTGCTGGGGATGCTCATTTCTGTCCCATCTCTCAGTCTGACCAGTGCTGGGTGGTTCAGAAATCAAACACTGCTAGGAATGCTCATTTCTGCCTCATCTGCCAGTCTGACCATGCTGGATGGTCCAGAAAACAAAAACACTGCTGGGGATGCTCAATTCTGCCTCATCCCCCAGTCTGACCAGTGATGAGTGGCTCAGAAATCAAACAAACACTGCTGGGGATGCTCACTGCTGCCCCATGTCCCATCTGGCCAGGGCTGAGTGGCTCAGAAATCAAACACTGCAGGGGATGCTCAGTTCTGCCCCATCTCCCAGTCTGAGCACTGCTGGGTGGTCCAGAAAACAAAATAAAAAGCTAGGAATGATCATTGCTGCCCCATCTCCCATCTGAGCAGTGCTGGATGGTCCAGAAATCAAACATTGCTGGGGATGCTCAGTTCTGCCCCATCTCCATCTGCCCAGTGCTGGGAAGCTCAGAAATCAAACAAACACTGCTGAGTATGCTCAATTCTGCCCCATGTCCAGTCTGAGCACTGCTGGATGCCTCAGAAATCCCAGTGGTTGAAGGGCTGCAGAGCCCTGTGGCAGCCACATCCTCCAAAAAGGCAAATCAAAGGTAAAAGGGGAGGTAATCCATTCATCCTCTCAGCAAGGCTGCACAGTAAAACACCAGGAGAAACTGTATAAATCCAAACACTTGGAAAGGCCAAAAGAAAGCAACTCATAAATCAGTGGGAAATGTATTTTATTCCTATAGCTGAATTATAACTACAAGCTGTGCTCACTAAAAGAACAGTCCATAAAATTTACCACACTGTTTAAGAGGCAGTTGTTAATAGAAACAAGGAAGAAAAGCCCATTCAGGGAATAATAGAGCTGTTTAGTGTTAAATAAATTTTCTATTCCATGGAATTCACACAAAATGGCCTGGCTTACTTGGAATAGCAGCATTTTATACCCTTGCAGCAACATAAACCCTTGTAAATATAATTGCAAATGAGAAACAAGTTCAAAAATGCCACAGGCTACTCAGATATGCTACAAATTCTCCCATCCTATTTTAATTTGGTAATGTAGGGTTTGTTGCATTCTGATACTGGATAGAGAGCCACAAAACTTCAGGTTATTCCAGGGTGTGAAAGAAACTGCAAGGCTGTGATCAAGGAGCTTCAATAGAAATTGAGAATATTGGACAATGGGAAATTTCTGTATAAGAAATACTGATCTATGGATCTGGAAACTCACAGGCAGGAAAAAAAATGAGTTCACAGCTCAGATATAAAAGGAAAAACACTTCAAAATCATGGAGAACTTAACTACAAATTCCTGGAAGTGGCTGAGTTGGGCTCCTGGTGGTAAAATCTGACTACAAGAGAAATAAAATGTTCTACTGCAGTCACAGCACTGGCAGAACAGGGAGATAAGGAGATGATTTCTGTCAAATCAGGTTCAAAGTTTGTGGGAAAGGATCCTCAAACTGTTCTTAGAAGTCCCTGAGCAGAGAATCTGCACTTTCCTAGTTCCAGTCATGCTTTGTGAGGCACCATGTGCTGGAACTAAAAGTGATTCTGAAGAAAGGCCTCTCTTTCAATGCCCTTTGTTTGAAAATGTCTTCAAAATCTCTCCCACTCTTCAAAACAGAGATGATTATTTATTTTCTTTGGGGACAAAAAAATTATATTACACCTCCAGAAGCATAAAAATCTGAAAAATAAGGTATGATCTGGTTGGTAATATAAAATCAGAATAAACCTCTGTAGGATTCCGAGGGGCAGAGACCATAAATTGGCATTGACAGTGTGCCTCAGCAGAAGTGAAATGTTGGTTTTGAGGGACTGGAGGAAAGCAGGAACAGGCAGCACGTCCCTGCCTTGTGCTGGCAGCACTGTAAAAGTGCCTCATTATATAAAATGTGGGCGTTGCTCTCTATGAATCATTGTGATTTAAAATAGGATCCTGATAGACAGGCAATGAATCACTTTGGATTTTGTAATCAGCAGGGGCTGACTTCTTGGGAGAGCCCTTTGCCCCCTTTGGCAAGCAGCTGAGGGAAGGTCTGCTCCAGCCCTGGAGGTGCCTCCCCAGGCTGAAGGAAGTCATAGACTCTAAAATATCCCCAAAACGCCGTGTGGGACACAAGATAGCAGGGCTTTGTCAGCTGGAACAGCAGCACACAATTCAATTGATAAGAGTGTTAACATTCTCAGGCCTGTGCTTGGCTCCAAGGCTCAGCATACTTTAATAATTGGCATTTATTTCTACTGGGCAGCCTTCGTATTGCTGGCTCTAGCAAAAGTTCCACCAACTATAAGGAATTAATGGAATTCCAAAATATCATATTTGCCATTAAAAGCATTTTAAGAGCAAGTGACCCATCCAGAAGGTTCATCTGCATGAGTTGGGAGTGTGCTTTCAGGAGTCAAGCTTTGAACTCAACAGAGAGTTTTCCAGCTTTGACAGAAATTCAGCGTTTGGCTCAGAATTGAGCACCAGGCTCATTTTTAATATTGCACTGGTGCTAATGGCATCCATACACCTGCCTGAAGTGAAGCACTTTTCAAACCTCAGTTTTTGGCTAGCAAAGGACTTTGGCTAAGAGACATGATTAAATTACATCTCCTACACACAGATAAGTCAATGTGTGTCGTAACACACATCCAGAAGAAATTAGGGGCTCATAAAATGCTCCATTTCCTGTGTAAAACGACTGCTCCAGTGGCAAGGCTGTGCCCAGAGTTAATAAAACAAACTCCCAGCACCACCAAGTCCCAGTGGCACTGTCAGCCAGCAGCCTGCTGGTGTTTCAACAGGGATCAGCTCTGTCTGAAGCCTTCAAGGGCAGCACAAAAACATTCATGGAGTTTCTCCTGAGCTCACACAGGGTGTGTTGTATGAAAATGTGATTTTCCAGGATTTCAGGTGGTGTGGCAGAGCACAAACCTGTGTGAGCACCACAGGACAATCTGCTGCTCCACTGCTTATCTGCTTTCATTAGGTCATTACCAACATGTCTCTTATTGCAGTTTAATGTATTAATAACAGACTCCATTCTTTGGAGATGGTGCTTGGCCAATAATGAACAGCTGAGGTATCCATTTAGGATGGAATTTTAAATGGTTGTACTCCACTTTGGAATTCAGAACACAAAGTTTGCATTTGTTTTTGAAATGTTTATAACTTTCATAGATAATGTTACATGCACCATATCCAGTTAATCTTCTTTTAAAACACTGTGGATGTGATGAATTTGATACTAACCCTGATGAATTTTTGTAATTTTAATACTGAAACAACCACATCAAGTTTTGTCAATCCACGTTGTTGTAGTAGTAGGGAATTTTGGGACGCAGAATTCTGTTGGTAAGAAGCCTGGGATTATTTTCTCTCCACAGACTGTCATGTCAGTGCTTTTGAATGTTCACAAGACAGTAAACTTCAGTATGGTTTCCAAGAGATGAGCTAATAAGGCACACAACTGGACTGGGGTGAAATACACTCATTAATATCCTAAATGCAGTTCCCTGCCATGGCAGAATACTGAATACTCCCACAGGAAGAGGAGGAGGAGGAGGAGGAGGAGGAGGAGGAGGAAAAATGCCATATGTATTTAAACTCATTCCTTGAATTAAATCCCACTTTTGAAGTTTTTCCTGGAAGAAAAACACACTGCAAATAATCCATAAAAATGCATCTCTCTGATTGGGATGAGTCGTTTCCATCACATTCTTATCTTCCCAACACTAAAAATGTAAAATGTATTTGAATACAGCAAGGCTGGAGGGAGGGTCCACGTGATTTGACTGAGTGCTGGGTTTTGGCAAAATATTTAATCTGTTGGAAAATCACCAAGTTGTAAAAGTGCAAAAGCACCATGTTGCAAAACTCATTCATGAACATAAACATGCTGAGCATTGCTGCATTAAACACAGGGAGCTCAGAGAAACAGCAAATCCCCTTTCCTGTATAGAATTCTATAGAATTTCTGTGCATCCAGTGTAAAATAATGCTCTGTGTGCCTCTGCAGCCACTGTGATGGCCAGGTAATTCCAACAGCAATCCTGAGAAAGCAGAGAAATAGCACCAAAGAGGGCTGAGCATTCACCACTCTCCTCTTTTAGTTGCTCCCAAATTCATCATCTCACACACAAATCACAAATCACACACTATAGTTCTGCCCACAGACTCTGGGACATTTGATAACTGGATTGGTTTATTTTTGATTTATTGGGGATAATCAGATTTTGGTTTTTACATGCAGTTATTGAGGGGTATTTTCATTAGGGGGTGAAATTCCTCAAGCACACCTTCCTAAGCTTGGAGGGGAAGCAGAGGTGACATCCCAACGTTATTCTGCCAAGACAAACACCAGGAAACTAAAAAGGACCCCCAAAATTGACTATATCCAACAGCAGGCTTTCTACCCTACACTGAGTAGAGTTAAATAATGTAATAATAAATACACAGGATAAATAATGTAGTAATCCATTGCAATGAAATAATGTAATAACAAACACACATGAACTTTTGCACACCTATCATCTGTTGCACAAATGGATCCCTTTCATCTTTTAAATTAGAAAAAAAAATAAAATTAACCTTCTCAACTGTACAAACTGCAAAGCATCCAACCTGCTCAGCCACTTTCCAGCACCAGAGCAATCCCTTGTCACCTGACTCCTGTACTTTTGACCCTCCAAAAATTTCCCAGCTGAAGCATGTTGACATGTTTTCACATGTGATTCAGGAGTGCTTGCTCTCAATAGTGCTGGATGCTTATCACAGGTTGAGATCAATGTTCTTTGCCTCCCCTGTGCTCCCTCTTTCTGAACTGTAATTTCTCCAGGCAGCTTTCAGGCTCCCCTGAAGTCAAGGTGGCTTCAGGCTGGGAGTGTGGGCTCAGGGCACGGGGAGGGTGAGCTGCTGGAACTGCAATTGCAACACTCTGAGGAGTCTTTAATGAGCACCTGGAAATGAATGTGGAGTTCTGCTCCAGGTTTAGGTTCCCTTGCACAGTTTTCACTTGGGAGTCTTCTGCTGGACTACAAGGTTCAAAAGAATCTTCCCCACTCTTCTTTTTTGGGGGGGTCAGTATAAAATACAATATTAAGTAATATTGTGCTCAGTGTTTTATTTCAGAAAAAAAAATAGGTGGGGAATTTCTGAAGGAAATTAAGCATTGAGAATTGTTATTAGAAATAGGAATTTTAAAGCCTGTATTTGACTAAATGATAGCAAACTGGGAGAAAGAATGCTAAAGCATCCACTCTAAAAACTGGGAATTAAGTTAGCACCAACACCTCCTTTTGAATTTCTAACTTTCAGCAAAAAAGAGAGGAATTTCATTAGGATTTTTCTGGTTAACATACTTCAGAAAAGCTTTCTGCAAACTGGTAGCTGAAATTGTAGTAACTACTGAGGAGAGGGGAAAATAAAACCTGGAATACCCTTAGATCCAGCACCCAGGATCTGAATTTCTGTGAAGTAATGATACCAGAAAGGCCCAGAACAGAACTGCTTCAGCTTGAGTTCTAAATGAAATAATTATCATTATAATTATAATATTAATACTATAATTTCATAATTTATAATCTTGGCTAATATTGTACGTTTATACCCAACAGCTCCCCTGCCAAACTCCAAGTAGTCCTGGATGTCACTTTATACATTGGGCAAATCAAATTCTTTTCAGTGATGTAATTTTCCTTCTGAAATTGATCAACTCAACCCCCTTTACCACTCAAAAAAAAAAATACCACAATCCATGGCTCAGACAGGGGATTATCAGCTCACTTTGGGTGATAATTAAAGATTAATTAAAATCCTCCTGCCACCGCCCTTACCCCCTCACAGTTTTCTGAGAAAAGCTCCCCTTTAACACAGCCCAGAATTGATGGAAATATTGAATTATTTTCCAAATATTGAATTCTTTTCCCTTCTTTTCAAGGGAAAAAAAAATCCCAAGACATCATTCCCCTCAGAACACAGAGGAATTTACTGAAAACACAGTGGGGAAGTGCTGTCTGAACCTGAACTAAGAGATGAATATTCCCCCTGCAGCCCTTTTATAACAATAAAAAAGACAAAATATTTGTGGGGAAAGAACACGATTTCATCTTTTATTTAATTTCAAAATCGTTAATGCACTTCAAAAAGAAGTTAAATATAACCTGCATAATGATACATTAATGGGAAATTCTACAAAGTCCTGACTTGGTTACAGTTTCAAAAACCTGCTGTAATTTCTAATAAAGTATCTGGCATGGCTTGGATTTTATAATGTGTCTGAAAAGTAAAAGGAAGAAATTTCTTTGATCTTATTTTCTGTTGGGTTAATCTTTCTCTGTGTTATTAATATCCTGAGAATATGTCTGATGTGATTTGTTCCTACTTTTGTCAACCTCTCTATTTGGAAGTAAAATTTTTCCAATACCCCCATGGGAAGTGCCCAAGAAGGATCAAACATTTTCACCTGCCAAGGTGTGGAACATGATTCCACACTCGTGAGCTGCCTGTCACTCCTGTGAGTGTCCCTCATCCCCAAAGCAGGGGCTGTTTCTATTCATATTTGTTTAAATAAATGAAATAAATATCTATAAATAAATATATTTATTTACAACCAAATGAATATAAAACAAATAAATATCTGTGTCTGCCAGTAAACTGAATTCCATGTCTTTGCTACTGTTCTTTGCCTCTGCACTAAAACCAAACATTTTAAAAACTGTGTGTGATGTGATTCTTCTTCACACTGGGGATCTTTGACCCACAGTGTCAGCAGGTGGCAAGTGCCACCCACGGGGCCCCTGCCACTGTCCCAGTCACTGTTCAGGGAGCTGGGAAGTGGCCCTGCTATTTTTGCCAAGAGATGTCCAAGAGCTCAAGTGACATCACTTGAGGACAGCGACGGAAAGCGGAGGACCCGTGGCTGAGAGCAGCTCAGGAGAAAGCTATTTCTGGCCAATGTCACAATTCTGCTATTTTTAACAGCTGCTCCTAATAGTCATTTTTGGAGATGTGTTTGCAGCTGGAAAGAATCTAGCAGTGCTTGAGTGGAGCAGCAAAGCCCCTGCAGTTTGTGTTTTACACACGGGTCTTGTGGGGAGAGCGGCGATCTCAGCGTGCCCCAGCCCCCTCTGCTCCCATGGATTTGGAATCCTCTGAAACTCTGGGCTGGAGATGACAGCTCACAGAGATCCCAGCCCGTGGAAACTCACCTGCTATCATTAAAAACCTCAGCTGCCATCCTGTCTTTGACAGCATGTGCTGCTTTCACTTGAGGAGAAAAGTGTATAATCAAGTTTGAACAGTGTTTCAAAAAGATTAATAATTATAGGGTTATGCAACATTAATAGTGGTACCAGCAAGGCAGCTGTGTTAAATTTTAACAGCATTAAAAAGAGGGGAAGAAAGAGATTGAGAAAATTTCAGTTCCCTTCTCTGTCATGTGTTCTTGTCATCGTCTTGGTTTTTGCTATATTTAAATTGCTGTAGGAATTTCTTCTGCAGGGAACCTAAGAGGGCAACCAACAGCAAATCCTTCAGTTTGCTATTGTGTTAAATGTAAGGATATACCACAATTCAAGCCAAAAATGTAGAGTTCCTAGAAACTAGAAAACTAAAAACTAGAGTTACAATTTACCATGATTGATAACATTGATAGCTAATTTCTTGCCTTTTTTCTTTTTCTACTGAAAAATATATTAACTAACTTCCTGTGAAGTGCTGTTTTGAATAATTCTGTGTAAGTATATTTCTTTAATCTAAATACATGCGCCATTCTCACACACAAACCACAAATCACACGCTGCAATTTTACCCATAAACTCTGGGATATTTGATAACTGGATTGGTTTATTTTAAATCAGCAATTTATCTTCAATTGGGCCAGAACACCAACAGTTAACTTTGCAAGAAATTATTACTGTCATAACCCCATTGTTCTTTTTAGAAGATTCTTTTTCTAGGCAAACAAGTTGGGTGTGAGGAACTAAAAGTCATTTCTGTGACTTTCTGTGACCCCTGGAGCAGGCGTGTGAACAGCCAAACATGTGGCTCTGATGTGGACTGAGGGTGAGCTCCTGGCACATTTACTGCTCTCAGTTTTCTTTAGTTGCCAAACCAAGCTCAGTAGTTACAAATTTCTGCATGCCAATGGTTGATCTCTTCAATGATCCAGCTGTAATTCAAAAGAATTATGTGAAAATACTATTGAGAATATCACCAAGAAGCAAATTGTGAAGGGACAGCTGGATCCCATCCAGTGAGGGGGAGTGGAACAGAGCACTGGATGTCAGGGTAAGACTCTGCGGATGCAAAACTGCCCCTGGAACTTTGGCATCAGCTGCAATCCACGAGCTCAGAGGGGGTCTGCAGCAGCTGAGTGCTCCCCACACCCTTCCTTTCCTGCCCTTTGCTAACAAAGTGAGAACATCAGCTTTAAACCTCTGTACAAGCTGAGCAGGGATCCTGCAGCAGCTCTGGTGACTCTTCACCAGCAGTGATGTGCCTGGTGTAGAGGGAATGACCAGCATGGAAAGAAGCACAGCAAGATCTAATTCCATTCCACCCACCCAAACTGACAGGGCTTGTGAATGCAGAGCCTGGTGTTGGTCTCTCACCTTCCCTTTCTGCTATCAATACAGCATCACAAACTGGGCTGAACACCAGAGAATCTGTGAAGCAGACAGGTATTCACTGGGCTCCAAGCAGTGTTGGGCTCATGACACACCCTGCCAGCACAAGGGAAGGGCTGCTGAGACCTCTGTGGTGTGCAGAACCAACACATCCAGAAATTGCTCTCACTCTGATTTCTGAACTGCTTCTGCTGTAATCTGCTACTGGGCTTGGTTCATTTCAGAACTATGGATTATTTTTTACAGCTTCCTCTCTGTATATGGCCACTGAGTCAGACAAGATAGTTTGCAGGCAAACACTGGTTCTCCTTTGAACCTGGCTGTAAAATTTCCACCAGTGCACTTGATTTACCTTTTGCAGGACAGCAATGGCAGCATCTGTTTTGAACAGGAGTGCTGGGCCTCCTGCTCAATATCTCATCATAGCAACCTAAAATCTCCATCCAGAGCATGCAGGTACCACAGAACCCCTCCTTCCTCAGACACCCCAAGGGAATCTAGGGAATCACTGCTCCAAAATCTGAGACTGGGGGAAAAGTGCAAACCATTGATCCTGACATCACAAGAGCACGTCAAGTGAGCGATAAAAAGCTTCCTCCCGAGATCTCCATCTCAATGGAAGCAGAGAAAGTTGCCAATCCCACTGTGTTTGTCAGCTCCCCTGGATTATCAATGGGCCACGTGCTGTGAATCACATCTTGGATCCTGCCAGTTGTGTCTTGCTTTTACTATTTGTTCTGGGATGTAAAAACCACTATTGTAAGCAGTTCAAAAATACATGCTGGAAAATTGTTAATGCCCTAGTCATACAATGTCATTTTGAAGCTCCCTGGGAATTTAGATTCGCACAGCTTATTAGGATATGACCTTTCCCTTGATTTTTTTTATTTTAAGATCAAGTTAAGATGAAATTTCCCCAGTGGGAGTTGCTGTGTTTCCTTCACAGATAAGGAAAACAGCAATGGCAGCTCTGCATAGGGACAAATTCATACACTTCTGCAGCATGGACAGCCCTGTGGGCTTGACAGACATTCAGTGCATTCCTGGAGCCTGAGAGGGAGTTCACCAAAAACACCCCAGCATTTTAACAAAGGTATTTCCCTGAATCTTTCACCTTTTTTTAAAGTTTTTTTTCTCCCAGTGTCATCTGAGAGTAAACTGTGAGGAGTTTTAAGGCCTGTGAGCTTGCATGCAGAGCACCAGGGCAGCACTGGCTTTGTGGAACACATTTCTATTCCTGTGTGGAAAATCTACCTCTACAGCACTGCTTTTTCCTCTTCACAGAGAAAGTATTCTGAGACAGAATATAGATTCTGGGATTTCATGAACCTGATCTAAAAGCAGGAGGTTGTAAAATTAATTCTCAATATTAGTGCTATAGGCTGATTACCAGCTACCAATCACAGTGGTTACATACTTATTACATATTATGTATAATAAACATTTTTGATAGTTTAAGACAGGGGTACTCCAACACTTCTTAGTCTTTCTGCCTCTATGTCAATGAAACCAACAATTAGTTAAATAACTAGAAGTTGAATGATGTTGCTTATATTTTAAAATTTTCAAACGCTCTAGATGGTAAAAACCAACAACTGTTAATAAGTTCTTATTTAGGAGAGAATAATTTTCTCACTAAAATTAAATCTCATTGGCCAACAAAGAGACAACCAAAAAAAAGTGTCAACACAGAAAGAAGTACATGTTTTGCTTTTTGGATATTCAGGGTGAAAGCTTTGTGCACTGAACCTTTGCTAGGCAAACAACATTTTTTTGTCAGCCATAGAGAAGCCAAAAGAAGCAAAGGAAGCGATGATGAAATAAAGTGAATTACTTTTTGTTACTTTTACTATTTTTGTTACTATCACTTCTTGTATAATTGGCTGGCTTAATAGTTTGGGGTGAGCACTAAAACATTCCTACAAGGATGGCCCAGTAGAAAGGGAAGGTTTGGAGGTCATGGCAATGACAAACCCAACAAAACCCCACAAAGACTCAAAGGAGCCTCAAACCAGCCCCGCCGCCTTTACGAGTTTCCGTGTCTGCAGCTCTGCAGCCCTGGAAGGCTCAGGAGGAGCTCTCTGCACTTCCCTGCCCCAGCTGGAGCAGGGGGATCTCCCCACCAGATCAATTTGCATTTCCAGCAGCAGCCCTTCCTCCTTCCAGGGCTGACAAGAGATACGGGATCGCTGCTCCCACAGCAGGGAGCAGACAGCCTTCCCATGGTGTCAGGCTCTAGGCAGGGCTTAATCTGCAATTGATCCCAGCCTAATCTGCCTCTCCTGGGCAAGTCCAAAGTCATTATCTGCATCACCAGCCCAAGAGCTCTGTGACACTCGTGTGTCCAACAAGAGAGCAAACAAATCCCCGCCGATAGCATTCGCTGCCTATCGCTGGGAGCCCTGAGGTCACACAGCCTGAGCTCTCCTGCCAGCAAATCCAGCACCACTCCAGAAAAATAATAACAATAATAATAATAATAGTAATACAGCAGGAAAAAGGGCCAGCTGAACAGCCCATGCTACAGGAAGGAATCTCATGGATAACATCATTCCTGCTCCTGCAGTGTTTGAGGAGTGACTCAACAGACTGGGGTATCTTTTTTATGGTGGTGACACAGGGCTGGTGCAGATGCACAGTGCAGGCACTAAAAGTTTATTTACAGAGGGCAGGACTGAACATTTCATGTGAGCACATTCAGGCCATGATAAAGAGCTTTGTCTCCCATTAGTAATTTAAAGGATTGTGATTTGCTACTCCCAACACACCTATAATTGAATTCCTCAGTCATAAAATCACTGGTGCCAAACAAGTCCTGATATCTTTTATCAAGCCTCTTTTTTCTTGTCATTTGTTAACATATTTCTTATGGAGCTTTTCTTCTTTTTATAGATACATTTGCTTTAGTTATAAATTAACCCTGGAATTTACTCTCCCAGAGGCCACAAACTGCTTTTTTATTCTCTTGGAAAAGTTTCAGGCTCTATGAATTGATGATTTGACACAATTTTTGAATAACAGCCTGTGGTTCAGATACAGAGGAAGGAAATTCAAAAGATGGACAAAGCAGTTGAGACTAAAGTGGAAATGTTTAGATGCCTTTTGGGCTTCTGCTCTGGAAGCCACGATTGATTTACCAAAAGGGAAATGTTTCCCTGTGGGACTTCTGGTGCTTCCAGTTCCCTGCAGTGAAATGCTCAGATCCAGCCTCATTTTGAAGCGAGGAACTTGTAGGAAGTCCCAGATTTCAGTGGCTCCAGAAGCTGGCCAGCACATCCCAAAGGTATGCAGAATACTTCAAATTTTGGAATGCATTCTAAACCACCAATATTTGTTTAACAGATTGATTCATATAATGCCCATTAAAAAATAATGTTTCAGTTGACAGTGTCATTGTAAAGAAAATAAGCTTATAATATTCACTCCTATTGTGTCTTTGTTGGGGTCTTTCTCTTCATCCTGAGGGCTTTGGGAACTCTTGGCTTTTTTCAGCCAGAACTGACTAAAAATGTAGAGGAGTTTGAACAAAAAGGGCTGAAATCATTGTGGGTGTCACCACTGGAAAAGCAAAAATTTGGGCTCAACTAGTAAAAAAATATAAATCAAAAAATCCAAATGAAGAATTCCAAAAAGACATATCTGTAGGAAACGAAGGGAATTGGTTCTACTGCTGGAAGAATTCTTTGGATAAGGGCAGAGCCACACTTTTTAACAGCCACAAGAATTCCCACACTACTCCCTTTATTTCTCCTTCTGTGTTACTCTTAGTCCTATTACAAACCATTGAAACTGGAAAATTTTGATTTGATATTAACACACCAGATATCCACTCTTATGGTTTAATTCCCATTTCAGCTCAGGTAAATATGAAAACTTTGATTTGATATTAACACACCAGATATCCATTCTTATGGTTTAATTCCCACTTCAGCTCAGGTAAATATGAAAATTTTGATTTGATATTAACACACCAGATATCCATTCTTATGGTTTAATTCCCATTTTAGATCAGGTTTTCCAAGGTGGATGGAGAAAATTTGAAAAATATGCCTTAAAGGTTGAGAAAAGAGGAAAAGTCCTCCCAGAACTCTGCATTCCTGGATTGCTCTTCCAGTGTGGAGTGGCTGTGGTTGTGCTGCTGCCTGAGCACACGGAGGGAGGGGATGGCTTCACAGCATCCCAGATGGTTTGGGCTGGCAGGGACCTCAAAAATCCCCCAGTGCCACCCCAGCCATGGGCAGGGGCCTCCCAGTGTCCCAGGTGGATCCAATTCCTGTCCAGCCTGGCCTTGGGCACTGCCAGGGATGGAGCAGCCACAGCTTCCCTGTGCCAGGGCCTCCCCACTCTCCGGTTTATGAATTTCCCTCTAACACCGAACCTGAATCCCCCTCTTTCAGTTTAGAGGGTTAAAAAATGACAAGTTTTGGTTTTTGAAAAATTCCTTTAAAATTTCCTCTATAGTTAAGAATAACAAAAGGGCTTGGGGAGTGCTGGGGTGTTTTTCCCATAGAAATAAATGCTTTTCATATATAAATAAAGGCTTTCCCCATCCCTAGCTTCCCTTTCAAGACAATGCCCTCACAAAGAGAAACAGATTCCTCCTCTCTCTGCTGTTTCTGAGGTTGCCAATCAATTACTTGAAGTTAAAATATTAAAATTTTCATCCGAAATTGTGCTTTGAGTCTCTGAATTGCCCAATTTTTATTATGAAGTAAATGTCTAATTATTTTGAAAAACCTTATAGCTAATTCTGTATTTCTTCTTGAATGCTTCACCTGTTTAATTATCCATACAAGGTTCTTGACATTTCTTTTTAAGTCTCAACAAAACATGATAATTTCAGCTCCTCTAATTGAATCAATGATCACAGAGCTGAAAGAATTTAGCATTTAAAATATTTATCAACTTTTAAGGCAAAAATGAAATTTAAACTAGTGCCAACACTGTCAAATATTTTAGTTCCCAAATTTTCAGGTGTTAAAATACACGTTCGTCGTTTGGATTTTACACTTTTTGTGTGAAATGCTTTCTATTTAATTACCACAAAATTAAAATTCCATGGTTTATTTGTTGACACAATTTGGGGCACATCAGCCAATGTGTCCTTTGCAATCCCACTCAAGGCAGGAGATGGTGAGCAGAGCTTAGGCTGCCCTGAAGGACCAGAATCAGGAATTAAAGCCAGGCCTAACCCCCTTCTCTCACACCTTGTGCACACATTTCAGAACTTTGTTTGCCCTCTGCGCTTTCACTGGAGCCAGGAGTTTTCAGAGCAAACAGTTTGTAATGTATTCTTTACAGGTGAGTTACAATGTTGTCTCTAGCTCTTGGAACAGACAGTAGGACAATAAAAAACTCAAATTGTTTTTCAGAGCAGTGACTGTATCATATACAAGTGTTGTACTAATATCTGCTCAGGACAGATGAATAAACAGAGGAAGAATTTTGCCATCACGTCACAAACTCCTGTAACTTGTTGTTTCACCAGGGGTGAGAAAAAAAATGGGAGTAATTTCAAAGATTCTGGGCTTTATTTCTTTTATTTATTTACATGGCAGCCAAATAAACAGGCAGCACAGACTAAAATGACCTGCAGAGATTTTTCTGTTAATGAAATTCTGACTTTTACTTTACCAAACATACAATTTGTGTCTTGGGTGCCACAAGCTTTCTTAGAAAGATCTCCAGATTACAAATCGCTCCTCTTTTAGAACTAAAAATGTATAAATCCAAGCACTAAGCACAGATCATCTTGCTCTGAGGGCAGGAAGAAACTTAGCAGGAAATGCTGACAGCTCTGGAAGGTGTTCCAGCTGATTCCACGTCAATAAACTGAAGGGCACCAGGGCTCCCACTCTGGCCACGCTTGTCCCTTCAGCAAACGGGAGCAATTTGTAAATGGCCTTCTGCAAATGGTCCATGGCCCCTGCTGGCTCCTAAATGGTTTCAGAGCAGTGATGGAATGGCTCTCAGCTGGCTGGGCTGGAACTGGAGCAGGGACAGTTCCAGAATGCACCCACTGAACCCTTCACTCCTGCAGCCGTGCCCAAGTCCAGCGCTCTCTGGTTTGCTGGTGGCTCCAAGCCCTTGTGCCCAGTGAGACTGGGGAACATCCCTGCCTTGGGGGGTTCTTTGGTTCTCCTCCAATGCACTCAGCTGTCTGACTGGGAACCAGCCTTTCTCCTACCAGGGCTCCCAGTTCTGCTGTGGTGGGTTCTCACCACTCTGGAGCTGCAGCCCCAGTGTCAACACGAACGGGACTCTCCTAAATCCCACCAGGGATGCTTTTCTCTTGCACACCCTTGTGCTGAGCACTGATAAAGGCACTGACCTCTTTATCCTAAATTTGCAGTTCATTTCAGTGAAATGTCTGTGCAGAAACCCCTGTGCAGATGGAAAACTTTTATTTTAAAGTTCCATTCTTGATAATGATCAAATTCCTGCCATCCAACAGAGGCATTTACCCATCCATCTTCATGTCTCATAAAATCACAGGAAATATTTTGCTGCTTCAAGATTCCACAATATAAGAATGGCAGCACTGCAGCAAACTGGAAATCGGTTTTAAGTATTCATATTTATAATTATTCATATTTATAATTATTATTATATCTCCTACTGTGGAAATAGTGAATTACATACTGGCACTTCAAAATCATCCCCAGCTTTTAGGATAATCCACATTCTCCACGGATGGAGAGGAAAACTCCCTTTTCACCAGATTTACTGCTCAGCACCAGAGGAAAGAAGGGAACCTGTTCTGAAGAATGGCTGGTAGAAGATGAAGGGAGGAAAATCCCATGGGCTCTCTCAGGAACTCTTCCCACTGCCACCTCCCCCCTGCAGCATATTTCCCAATTTTTTTCTCTGATTTAACTTCAGGAATTCTTACTCAGAGGATGTTTTCCTCAGTTGAAATGACACCCTGGAAGTAGACAGCAGTGCTATTTAGCACTTAGCCCACATTGTCTTTATTTCATTTCTTTCATTTCCATATTCATAGCTAAATGAGTGCTCTATCACACTGGCTGTTTTGAACTCCAGAAAATCCCTTTATTTCACAGAGTCACTGCCACGTATAATTACTACATTCATCAGCCTTTCCTGGAGTAATTGTCAGGAAAGTGGCAACCATGCCTGCATCAATTCCTTCTTCCTCCTTGCTTTTTCCTGCTTGCCTTCCAGGACAATTAAAGCCTCTCTCTACTTTCTCTTCCTTTGTTCACCTCAGCCCTTTTCCTCCCTTTTTTCTTCCCTTCAAAACTTTGGGGAGGAAAGGGAGAGATGGTCCAGCTGTTTTCACAACCAGCAATTTGTTGTGGGTTTGGGTTTTTTAAATTCAAATTAACTTTTTTAATAAAAAAAAAAAAAATTAAAATTTTAATTAAAAAAAAAAATCAAATTAAAACTCTGCCATTCTGTGGAGATGCCCAGACCAGTGCCAACACAAGAGTCACCCTAAGGGTCAGGCTGGAGCAGAATTGCCACAGGGTTTGTATGCTGTGCCTTCCTGTTCCTGGGGAGGGGAGGAGACAGGAATCTGCTGCCCAGCCTGCGTCAGAGGCACGCTCCGCACAGAAAATCGGGGCTACGGAGGAGTCATTGTTATTCTGAACTCACCTCGGGCTCAGCAACGCTCCTGCCTGCCCTGCTGTCCCCAGTGACAGGAAAGCTGTCACTTGTTTTTAGCAGATCAGACAGTTCCTGTTCTCTGAGGAGTCGTAAGTAAGGCTAGATTTAAAAAACAGAGCAAACTTGGGCAGAGAAAGAACAATGAGCAAGGATGCCAAAATACAGTGAAAGACCACGTTATGGCATTGTCAGCATATCTCAAACCAAGAAAAGCTGAAATTCTCATAAGAGACCAAGAGAAGAATTCAAAATCAAGACGGTTCCAACAATAAACTTTAGGCTTTGAGAAAGAAAGTCAAACATCTGTATTTTTTTAAAGAATTCTCCCGTTTTTTAATAACTTTCATTGGCAAAAATAAAAAGGGCTAAATAAATACAGAAATCCAGCAGGCATAGCTAATCTGCCCACTGTCTTCCTTTGAAATTTCCTTTAATGAATAAATTAATTAATTTCCTTTCCTGATATTCAGTGTGGACAGTTTCTTCCCATTTTCCCAACTCCCTGCTCTGCTGGGCCTCCAGAGTCCCACACTGGCCTTCGATCCCTGCCCTAATCCACCACTGCAATTAATCTAATCACACTGCACACCAGTAGCCTCCATTAAGATTAAAGATAATCTTGCTATTTCACAAGATTAAAAAAGACAGAGCCAATCTTAACATCACACATTACTCCACCTATTCTGCATAAATTCTGTTTTATGAATATCAGAAAAGAGGAGGTAATATGGTTATCTTTTAAAAGCAGAATGGAGAAAATACAGAGCAGTGTTCTGGGCTTTTGTCTGATCTCTCACCTACTCGAAATTGGCACCAAAATGAAGAATGTCAAGAAGTGCACATGACTTCCACATCCTCAGTGTTACATCATGAAGGATGAAACAGCAGATTGTGTACAGCTCACAGTGTACAGCACAGCTGCTGGGCTGTGTGCAACTCTTCCCTTGCATAAAAAATGCCCTTCTCAACAAAACTGTGACTCATGAAAAAATTGACAGATACCAATGAAAAGAGTGATAGGCTCATTTCATAATGGGGCCTGTCAGTGTGGACTCTGACATTCCCCTGCTAAGTGGGTTTTTATATAAATGGAGCATGTGGATCTTTAATATTCTATTTCTGGATTAGGATTTTCATTGCCAATTTTTTTTTTTAAGAAGACATCTGCAAGAAAATATCTCTGCTGTAGGAAAAGTGGGTTCTTGGTGCTGAAGGGTTTCCCAGTACTCCAAGCACTGTTAAGAATTCCTGCCCACGCCAGCTGTGCTGTAATCACTATTTCTTAATAAATCAGTAATCCTGATCTAAGAAAATAATTCCTCAAATGTCATTACCTGTGTCAGAATGCAGCTTGCATAACCTGATGTGTTACCCTGTCTGAAAACCTGGAGCAGTGCAAGGATTTCCAGTGTGGGTTTTATCCAAGGGCTTGGATCCCTGCAAAAAGCCCAACACTAAAGCAGATTTTGGGACATAATAAATAGCCTGGTGAAGTTGGCCACACCAGGGTCAGGCAGTGCCCAAAGGAAGCTGTGCAAGGAACCCTCTTGAGTTTCCTGTTCATCATGGCCTAATGTTCTGTGTCACAAAAACAATTCACCAGTTGGAGACAACTGGCGAGCTCACACCACAAATAATGCTCCACAAGCTGCCAAAGCAGAGCTGGAATTTGCTTCCAGTAGCATTTATTAAATATAGTAATAACCCCAATAACAGCAACAACAATAATAACCCAGAGAAGTGAGGTAGGAACAGCTAACTGAGCTTCCATCAAATTTTTAAAAATTATTTTGCCTTACTAATGAAAAATACATTGAAACTGTTGGTAAAAAACCCTGAGCTTTTCAATGGAATTCTTGAATTTTTTTTTTCTTATTTTAAATTCAAGACCTGAAACTTTTGTAGCACCAATTTGGAAACTTATTTTCTTCAGCAAATGAACAACTCCTATTTAGATGAGGTTTGTACTAAAAAATCCACTCCAGGCCAATTCAGCAATTCTGGCAGTAGCTGTAATGTAAATGCAAAAACATCTAAACCAAAATCAGGAAAAGAAACCTTTTAAATGGTGCTTATTTCATTCAGAGAGCTGATTTAATGTGAAACCCTTTTGTTTTAAATAAGGCTTAAAGTTTCATCTTGTTTATCATCTCAAACCAGCTTCAGCAACAGCTGGAAATTCTGAAAGTGAAAGCACATTTGCAGAACTTTTGTTTCCACATTCCCTAATCCTGTTCTAGGAAAAACTCAAAAAGTCTGCACCTCCATATGAGTACCCCCCAAATATCCACCCATTTGTAAAACTCAATTTACATTGCCAATACCATGGGATATTGAAAAGAAATAAAACACTTGCCTGTTTTTCTTAGTGTTCCCAACAATTTCAAACGTCAAACACGTTATCATGCCCTGATGTACAAACAAGGCATCTCAGAAATGCAGTTTAAGTGCAAATGTTGGCATCTGGGAGTGACAACAGGGAAGAAAAACAGTGCAAGCCTTTGCAGAACTTTAGTGACTCCATGGAATAAATCCATCCCCTATCACTGGTTAACTTCAGGGGGACTGGAGCATTCATCATCAAGTCAGTGCAAGAACTTTGTATTAGACATAATAACTCCTAGAAAGCAAATAAACATTATAGTTTTTCCTAATCCTGAAGGGAATGAGACCCTCTGCTGCAGCCTCTTCAAAATTTCTCCCTGAATATGGTCCTGAACAAGTTTAGAGAATACAGATAAACTCTGAGTAAATAAAGCAACCTTTTGCCCTCATGTACTTCTGTACTTGCTTATCTGTAGATTTCTCTGGGTGTAACTGAAAATAAAATTTGGGTTTCTTGCTTTTTTTACATTCATAGGTAGGATTCAAAATCAATCTAGCAATGTACCACATAATAACATGCTTCCACGAGGCTTAAAAACTGAGATTCAGCATAAAATACTTTAGCTGAAAAACTGAAATACCACTATAGGGAACAGCAACTCCAAGGAAAACACATTCGAGATGGAAGGATAAACTCTCAGTTCTATTTACTGTAGACATAAAAAGTCAGGACCTAAACCTATCATGAGGAAATATGTACATTATGAAAGGCAGTAAATAGAAGTGGCTGCATTTTTCCACGAGCCCCCATATTAGATAGCACCACAAAGCACCAGGTCCAGGTAGTAAAACCTGTTTTTCTGACCACCCCTTCTAGAAGATCTTGGTGTGAGTGTTAAAGCCTGTAATTAACATTTTTCTTTCCATAGTTCCTTTTTTTGGTGGAACAATCTGAGTCTTTTGGTAGCCTGACATCTCTCTCACAGCACCATGGGCGAGCACTCAGCTCACAGCAATATTCAAGCACTGCCCTAGCGCAGGGAGTGAAAACGTTCCTCAGTCTGTTTGTACACAGATGGCACCTGAGTTCAAAGCCTCTAAACTTCAGAATTGCTGCTACACGGCCACAAATACTAACAGCAGTTACACAACCTCTCTGTTCAATAAATCTAAACAAACACACAAGTACTATGGACTTCTCGTGCAATATTATAACATAAAAAATCCCGTTTTATGCAATGCGCTGTAATCACGCATTGTGTAAAAAGTTTAAGACGAGATCATAACTCTGGGCAGGACTGCTCTGTGCAAATATGAAATTCTCTGCAAAGTAAATGCTGAAACTCGGAGGGAAACACAAGATGCAAGAAGAAAACTTCCACTGCTCTGCCTCACCCTATAAATTTTCCATACAGCTGAAAGTATGGCTGATGCAAATCACATATTTCGGATTTTATACACACAGGTGAGTTAGAGGAATTGGAGCTGGAGGTCTATAAAAAATTCTGGGATTCTGGCAAAAGGGAATCTAAAATATGTCCCAGTCTGATCTGTGATAAAGAGGAAAGACATCAATCCCCATGGAGCTCATGAAATTCCAGCAGCCCGTAAAGCAGCACGAAGTAGGCTATTTTACAGTGGCATAATAATAGCTGTGAGAAGACCAAAAGTAGAACCCATGCCTAATTTGAAGTCTAGAATAAACTAATACCAACTGCAACGTCTGCACCGAAATGTTGGTGTTTCATTTGGAAACACCAACACTTAAGAAATTGATCACATAAAAGGCAAATGAATATACTCCTCCTGTTACACTGGCATTTCTCACAAGTTTTAAAGAGAAATATGTAGGACTTAAGCTATAATACATACTCATGGCTATTTAATTTCAGGCATTCAGTCTCACAGGGCAAGCAGCAATTCCTTCAGAGCCGGAGCCTCAATTTTGAGCATGCGAAACCCACAGCCACGCAGGAATCCAGCAGTAATTGCAAGGGAGCAAACTGCACAGAGGACTACACTTTTATCACTGCAAACCTTCTGAGACAGCACATCCACCACTGACCTCAAGGAAGCTGGGATTTTGATCTATTTTTTAGATTCTGTGCATCTTCCATGAAACCAAGAAGTTCCTTTGCTAGCGTGGAGCGTCCTGTGTATTTTCTGTTGGGATATTACCTAATATTTATTATCCTGCGTTATCAGAAATTACACAGAGCCTTTCAGCACTGCTGAGATTAGCAGGAAGCCATTCCTAACACAGGGTTAATCCCATCCCTACACACACACATCCCCTACAAGCACGTCCAGAGCCCCACAGGGATGTTCACCCCACGCGGTGCTGGACCTACATCCCCGGAGCTGCGGCAGCTTGATGTTTTGTAAATTGCTAATTATCAACCAGCAGAGTAGACTTTGGGATTCAGAGACTTGAATTCATAGACTTTGTCCTGAATGTGCAGCCTGCATGGCATGGAGGAGATCTGCTTAGTCATGAGGAAAGGGGGTGGCTTATGCAAGTCCACAGAGCATCTCCTGCTAGTCCATTCCAGAAATTCACAGCCGGGCTCTGGAGCTGGTTCCTTCTCCTCCCTTGTCTAAGGGGGATATTCCCCCGGTTCCAGGGAGAGCTTAAAAACTGCCAAGTAAAGAAAAGAGGATACTGCTTAGAAGTTGAGGTGGTTTTTGCTGCAAATTTGGAGATTTATTACACAAACCCCTAACTTTATCTGTCGTAATGCTAATTAGAATCTGTTACCATTGTCGGCATCATTTACTCTTGCAAGCGTAAATGTACACACTGAAATTTTAAATTTCATTTTTTGCCTCAGTCTCACTCCTGAATTGTTTCTCCATTGCAAATGGGGAATTCTTTGCATTCTCATGTCCCAGATCACCCAGTATTGAGGACAGGGGCAATTATTCCATCTGAGTTAGAAGGTGGCCCCAGTCATGACTAGGCTGCTCCGTACTACTGCAACACCGGTAATTAAAACTATCTATATAGTTCATGTATCACGAATTTTAATTGGGGAATGATGTAATTGTTTAGTTCAGTTCTATAGAGTGGTTTATGAGAGGGCAAACAGGCCAAATAATATAATGGAAGGTGTGGGTGGAGTGGGAGAAAAATGTGAACATCATCAAATTGACTTCAGTTCTGCGAAAGTTTCCGGATAGGAAGACTGCAGAATAAGCCTTGCTTCAGTTTGTTTTTTTCCCCCCTCTAAATTTAAAGAGCAAAACTCCACGACAGATTTATTATAATTTGCCCTGCAGTGTGAGGAGAGCTGACAACTTTGTAGCAGGAGGAAGAGGGAAGTGCATGCTGCAGCAGAAGAGCTGATGCTGAAGTAGAAACTTAATGTTTCCTATGGTTGCCACATTTATTTTCTCCTTCCTATTTCCGTATACCTGCAAGACCTGGGAGTATCCCAAGCCCACTCACCACAGGGCTGAGTACCAGGGTGATGATTTGCTTAGCACCAGCATTTTCTACATTGTCCCTAGAACCTGAGAGCAGCGCCACTGGAAAAAGGTGGAGTACCCTACATTTAAAACAAAGCACAACTGGAAAAGCTCCCTTTGTGGAAAATAAAAAGTGGAAGGGGGAAGAGACAAAAGAAATAGAAAATGTTTATTATTTAAGGACGGAATCAATTGATGTTTCATATTCCTGAGAATCCAAAGACAAATCTTACGGCTTTTCCGCTTTTCACCCTGCCTTGGAAAAGCCCCCACAGGGGAAAAAACGGGGGTGAGGAGGAGATTTTTTCCCCAAGTACTCTGTAAATGAAGTCCTTTAACTTGACCTGTTATTGGGAACCCCAGGTTCTGTCTGAGGCGTGAGGAGTAGGACTGAGTTCATCAACGTTCTCTGGCTTTGGATTGTTTCTAACTCTTCCTCTTGTCAGTTCACAGAAAGTGACCTGACACACTTGGAACATTTGGCACAAAGTACCTGAAAACCAGATCCTGCTGTTAAAAAACTAGACACCTTTATGGAAATACAGAGTGGAATAACTAGCACTCATCACCTCATATCATGCTGGATTTAACAAACCTATTAGTGATTAAAAAATGAAACCAGCAGCAATAACTAATGGAAAGTATTGTATCCATGACTCCAAAAGACTCATGGAGAATTTGTAATTGTAGGATGATTCCTCTTGAGTAACTGCACTGGAAACTTTTACTGCGTGACAGAGAGGGACATGGGAACAATCCTTGTGAAAAAGCTTGTAAAAGAAACTCAGATTCTGAATATCAAACACACACAATTAGTGATTCACAGCTAGGCTACTAAAAAGGGCTTGGAAAGATCTTCACCTCCACTCTGAGCAGATTATAGTTAAAAAAAAACCTGAAGAGGGCCTCACCAATCAAGGTGAAAAAAGTATTAAGTTCACTTTTCATTATCTGGTCCGGCTTTGTACAAGACAGAGTTTTCATTCTACTTTCAAGTTTTTTTGTTTTTACAATAAAATCCATTTCAAGATTCGTTTTATTAGCCATTGCTATAAGGAGGAAATTACACTAAAAGTAATTGAAACAGTGCCTAAATTTCTTTTATTGACTTAGAAATGGACTTATGGTTATTTAAAAAAGTCCACAAAAGACTCAGATTCAGGAGCACTGTTGATAAGGGGTGCATTTATCAGTCCCACAAGGAAGGTTAAAGGCATAACTTCGATATCCTTCAATTAAATTCTAATGTTTCACCACCTTCGTTTCAGATTCGTTACATGAAACACAAATTTATATCAGGAAAAATATGAGTTGTATATTCCATATTATAATGGATGTTTCATTGAATGCTGATGTTAAATACATTGCATTACGCAGGAATTTGGCATTTCTAAGAAACACAGACCATCTTAAGGCTGTTTAGAAGAACAGAATCTCTGAACCACTACAAATTAGTGAGATATATTACAAAACTGATGCCTAAAAACATTCAAATTTAAAAGGTGTCTGTGTAAAAAATACCTTTATATATTATATTTCTGATTGGTTATCGTTCAAAGTCAGTGCCAACTATTTTTTTTTCAGCTCTCTCTCCCCCTGACAAGTCCATGCTTATATTGTGCCACATGCCTTAACACACTGCTAGGAGTGATTTCTTGTAATCTCATAATTAAATCTCTGAGCAATTTTTTGCAGCAATTTTGTTTTTTGTGACAGCCAAAGTGAATAATGATGTCAAACACATCACTTGGTGCACCAGATTCTGATATCAACGAGAGCACACCATGTGAAACTTCTTTTCAAAGGGGAGCACTCAGTATCATATGTCACAATTGTTTGGTGTACACTGGGAATTTTTGGTTAACTAGTAACAAATCATAGTAACCTTTTAAAAGGTAAATTACTTATTAAATGATAGATTAATTGCTACCAGAAAACAGATATTTTAAAAAGGAACGTTATAACAGTGCTCTACACCAAGAGCTTGTTCACAGATGGGACAGCCAGTCACAAATACAAATCCAAACCCCTGCTTATTTCAAGGGGAATTATAACTGATCCATCCGTTTTAAAGGAACCTAAACCCCACAGGACATCCAGGAATTGATAATTCCCTGAGCTTCTGATCACAAAAAATACCAGCCTTACATCACTGATATTAATAACACATCCCTGTTAAGTCAGCATAGTATTGTCGTGTGTACACAGGGCCACAAAGTTACAACACCACAGGAACTTGCACTCTCTAGCTGCAGAATACCCTGGGGAGAAATGACACCAGGAAGATTACAAAACGCTCCTGCGAACCTGAGGCATGCCATCAAGACACAATATATTTCAACACAGCATCTCAGTTGTTGCAGGCTGTAAGAGGCTCCCCGACTTTCTGCGATTGGGAAATTGAAGGGGAAAAAAAAAAAAGAAAAAAAAAAGAAAAAGAGCTGTTCATTCATTACGAGAGCAGCCAGGTGAGCCCAGCACTGCCCTGGCGGTGCCTCCCCCACGGGCGGCAGGGATGGACGGCGCGCAGCGGATCCATCCATCCATCCGTCCATCCATCTATCCATCCGTGCTGCCCATCACCACCTCACCTCAGCGGGGCGGGATGCCCCGAGCATCCCCCGCTGCCGGCTGTGCCGGACCCGCTGCAGCACCATGGACACAGCGCCCGGGCTGCCCCGGCCGGAGCGCCGGGACCGCACCTGGAGCGCGGCCGGGGCGCTCCGGGCACCGCATCCCGCCCGCGGCTCGGCCAGCGCTCCGCTCTGCCCGCTCGACGGGGCCCGCCCGGCCCGGCCGGCACATCGAGCATCCCCGGCGGCCCGGGGCTCCGCGCCCTGCCCGCCCCGAGCCCCCGCAGCCCCGCAGCCCCGACGGCCCTGCCCGCACAGCCCGCGGTGCCCTCACGCCCCGCGGCGCCCTCAGCCCCGCGGCGCCCTCAGCCCCGCGCTGCCCGCGCCGCCCCTCACCTCGGGGCCGGTCCCCGCAGCCGCACGGAGCTGGCGCTGTCAGTTCTCAGCGGGAGAAGCTGTTCCCTTCCAGCGGGATAAACTCCCCCGCTCGGCCCGGCCTCCCGGGCAGGGCCCGCCTCCCCCCGGCGCCGCCTCCGCCGGCCCACGGCGAGCGGGGCTGGCAGCGAGCGGGGCCGGGCCGGGGATGGGAACGGGAACGGGGATGGGGACTGGGAGCGGCCACAGGGATGGCGAAGAAGAGCGGGACGGGACAGACAGCGGGCAGCGAGGAGGACGAGGAGGAGGAGGAGGAGGAGGAGCGGCTCCTTCCCCGCTGTCCCCTCGGGCCGCCCGGCCCGGCCCGCGCAGCGCACTCAGCCGCGTGTGGCCGAGGGCAGAGCGCGGCCCCGCAGCGCAGCTGGAGTTTGATCTCTGCTCCCTGTAATCTCCCGTAACTGAAAATTCACTTTTTCCGCCTGCCGGCTGCTTTCTCTTTTGCCTTGCCATTCTGCAGCCAGCTCCGCTCTGCGCTGCGCGGTTTGCTTTGGCTGGGTCGCTTCACGTCAGGCTGTGTCCTGCTGTGACAGGAGTAAAGGCTTTTCTGACAAGGTTCTTAGCAGTAACGGAGGTAAAGCAAATTCTTTCTCACTTTTTTTTTTTTTTTTTTTTTTTTTTTTTTTTTTTCGCTCGAGATAATCTCTGGGCGCTCTTCCCCCCCTGCCAGGAATGCAGAGGCGAGCGGTATAGGCTGTGCTCGGTGCCTCTCCAGAGGCAGCAAGCCCCGACAAGCCTGTCACCTCCTCTATCTCAGCCTCTGAGGCTTTGAAAAAGAAGTTAGATGTGGAAAAAAAGGCATAAGATCAACAGGCTTTAGAGAGTCATCCTGGAACTCGAGGTGCCCCGGGATACAACAGTTTATCTTGAAAAACTCCTGATCCCTTGGACATCACTGGAAGGTTGAGAGGATCCCAAATTTGCCTCATTATGGCTCTTAGTCATCAAGCGTTTTGAAAGAGAGCCCACATTTGCTTTATTATTTGTATACTGAAGGCAATTTATAGATTAGGGTTGAACACGTCAAAATACCTGGACTACCTACAGATACTAACTTTGCCTCCAGCCTTTTGTTTATGAGAACAATCTCTCTGTCTGCAGAGGCTTGAAGCCTTGTGTTAATTTTTATGAGAATTATCTGTCTATTTGTATAGGCTTGAGGTGTTACCTCTGCCTTGACAGATCAAGGATTTTTTTTTTTTCAATTCCTGCTTTTTCCCTTTCATCTGAATTTTTTTAGCCTTGGAAATGTGGAAATATTTTTTTTAAGTGGTTCTTTTTTACTGTTTGGGTTGGGTATTTTAAAAATTATTTTAACATACGGCAGTAATAACCTATTCCAGTAATACCCTGGCTCAGAATTAGAAGCCAGGTCCTGAAAACAAGTAAAACAAACCCTCAGAATTACCATGGATGAACAAAGAGGCAAATGTGGGTAAAACAATCTTAACAAAGAGGTTTTAAATACCTTGGTTATTAATATTTCTACCACTTTACAGCAATAGCTGAGGTAGAGTTTCAATAGAGAGTTAAAAGGAGAAGGATCTGAGCTGGACCCTGGCAGAGTTCTGGTTGAGCCCTGGTGAGAGCAGAACTGCTGCTCTGCTGCTGGAGAATTCCCCATTTTGTTTAAAGGTCTGAAACAAGGGGGTCCCTCCCCAAAATCAAGGTTTTACCCTGCAAACTCTTCCAAACTCCCTGCAACTGGAGGCATTCCAAAGACTGGCAGGTATTGATAAGATCCAGTGGGGACTGTGCAGTCCTGCCTTGTGCCCAGGCTTTTAATAAAGGCAGAAATACAAAGCACAGGTTGGATTTTAATTAAATTGCACGGGTGAGGCAGATATCTCTGTCAGCCCAGAGAAACCAGCCAAACACAGCTTTCACAGAAATACTACAAATACACTGTCAGGCTGGTTCTGTTCTGAGCATTATTTTCTTTAGCAAGTTCACCTTTTGAACAGAGCTCATTAAATATAAACCAAAACCAGAGTGATAACTTGTGTAAAAATTACTTAGATTTTGTGAATATGCATTTTAGCAGATTGGGACAGGAAAGGAAAAGATTACTTACTCTGATTTCCTGCTTTACATGGATTTTTAGGTAGGATTTGATATCCTATTAAATGTTTCTTTTGGACAGCTAATCTTAATTTGAAGAATGAAGAGATGAGGAGCCCATACATTTTCTCTGGTAATTAAAAGTATGCCTTATTTATAATTTTAATTAATCTGTTTTGCTTTCTTTTTCCTCAATAAAGAGTGTGGTTTTTTTCAGAAAAAGCCAATAATTTCTGTATTGGTAAAGAAATAAAACAGGCTACAAGTGTATTATCTATTCTCTAATCAAGTTGCTTTATACAGTCATGAAATGGTCATAATAAAGACATTTATCAGTTTCTGGTAAGTTTTTGTTTGCATTGTTTGACTGTGCAGTTTTTGATGAGCCAGACTTTCTCCCCTGCTTATCTGAGAGGATTCCTGAGTTTGGCTGGGAGCTCTGAGAGTTATGAAACAAGAATGAAATGTCAGGCTCAGGCCTTGCTGAGCCATGGGCAGCTCTCCCCTAAGTTCAAAGACAAGCAGAAAAGACTCTCTCAGCATCAGTTCTGGTTTTAAAATTAGAAGATAATTTGCCTTCACAAGATCAATTATACTCTGTTTTTCCTATTGGGTATAAAAGCATTAGTTAATTCTTTTCATGTGAAAGAATTGCATTTTAAACTAACTTTAATCAGCCCGTTTTTTGTGGTGAGTCTTTTTGAAGCATTTATTGCATCTGAAAAAAAAATGTTATTTCTGCTTGTAGTTATTACTGACTGACTGTACATTATGTGTTTCAATTATTCAGAAAATTTGAAGGGAATTAAATTGAATCATATGGCAAAAAATGGTTCTCACTGAGATGAGAAACTGAAATGAGGACTTTGTGGGATCTCCAGATGGATCAGGGTGTTAGCAATGACAGAATAACCTCCCCTGAGTGGCTTCATTTCTCCATCTTGCTGAAGGAATTTCTGTGCAACAATTCCCAAGGAATTCCAGGTAGGCATTTATGGTTAGAAAAACTAATTTATTGGAGGCGATGCCGGGATTTTGACAATTGTTTTGAACACGCTGGCGACCTTGCAAGGATTTCTGCCCCTTCCCATCTCTGCAAAGACACAAATTCCATCTTTTACTGACTTTTCATGTTTCCCCTGGGTTTGTGCTCAGTCCCTGGGTGCATTACTCCAGTTTAAAATCCCCCCTCACGCAGTGTGTCCCGTCCTGGTGCTGTGGGATGGAATGGAGAAGTAGCCAAACTTTTAACATCTAGAGGGCAACCTCCTGCTCTGAGAGTGCAGCCAGAAATCTGACAGCCTGAGCAGCAAGCCCTGGTTGTGCAAATTGCATTGCTTTAAAGGAATGGAGTTTAGGCAAGTTTCAAATGTCCTGTATCTCTGCCTTTTTTTAAAGTTACCCCGTGTTCTTTCTCTTGGGTAATGCAATATTTTAATTCATATATCTGGTGTCCTTTTATTGATAAAAAGCATATCTTATTTGCCTCAGCATATCTCATTTTGTCTTAACTGGCAGTTTTTGGTCTGGGAAGGCATGTTTTTAAAAAGGAAGTCATAATATCAGAGCACACTCCTATCTGCAGCTTGCACACTCTTTTCTTGAAGGGAATTCAGAGTTTCAGCTGCTATCAGTGGCATTTTACACAGATACATGGCCAAAGCTGGGGTGTAGAGTGCATTCCTGGAGCAGAGCAGTGTGCTGGGTGAGCTTCTGCTGGGATCCAGCAGGAGGGATAGAGGCAGGCAGGGTGCAGATTTTCCACAGATAACTGCAGAGCGGGTCAAAACAAAACCCCTTAAAAAGGAGCCTCCTTTGCCTGAACTTCGAGGCTTGGATACAAAGAGAGCAAAATCCAACCCCTGCCTGCTGTGAATTCACTAAAGCCAAGATCACACCAGCCGGCCCACCTCTAATTGTAATGGGGTTTTTCCTGACCTTCAGTCTCCCCCCAGCTCTTCTCTGATTTCACCTTGGAGGGAATAACTTCCTCTCCAGGACTGCCTGGCTCTTCTCTAGTGGGATATGGTGTTGCTGTTCCAGTCCCACTCTGATTAAATGGGCCCAAATTGCACATCACAGACACTGGAATAAAGGGCTCAGGCACAAACTGATGTGTTAATCCATCTGAAATTCATTTCTGAAGGAATCCTCTTAAAGCAACCAAAAGGTCGTTTTGAGCCTCATTTAAAACCAGTTTATCCAAATTTCTTGGGTGATTGAGCTGAGACAGATTTATGAATGTAACTGAACTTCAGAAACCCAGATTTCTACAATTAACATGCTTAGACATCTGAAATGAGGAGCTGATGCAACCAAGGCTCGGGGTTGTGCTAATCTGAGATGGGAAGGAGGTGGCTGGGTTGTGGTTAAAGCATGGGACTGAGCTGCTGAGAGGTCTTGCTTCTATTCCTGGTTGTGTCACTGACTTCCTGTGGGTCACTGGAGTCACTGAGCTCTGTCTCATTTCACTCATTTATAAAAAAGAAATGATATTGCATTGCTAAAGCACTGTGAGAGAAGTCACTGCTGTCTGTACCATTGCTTTGTGCTCATGAAAGAAATTTGTGTCAGCAGATCACAACCACGTTCCTAAAGTAACTCCTTTGGAGAATTTGCTGTCTTGAACAGCAATTCAATGATTCCCCTAAAGACTAAAACCTCAAAAATACGAATTTTAACTTAAAATGTCTCGAGAACTTTGCTCCCAGGTTCTGATTGAACATTTGTTCATGAGGAGGATTGTGTTCTCCTTGTAAGAGTGTGAGAAAGGTACTCACTCTCTCATAATTGTGAAAAAATAATTAATCCCCCCCTACCAATTTTTCTTTTGGAGAACTGTTCATTTTACTCTTATAAAAAATAGAAATAATATTGCATGGCTCAGGCACTGTGAGCCAAGTCATTGCTGTCTATAACATTGTTTCATGCTCATCATTTGTGCATAATTGTATCAGCAGATCACAACTATATTCCTAAAGTTATAGGAACATATCTAGTTATAAAGCTATAGTCCTAAATTTATAGGAATGTATATAGATACAAAGCTGTAATGCTAAATTTACAGGAATATATCTAAAGTTATATTCCTAAACTTAGAGGAACATATCTAGTTATAAAGATATATCCCTAAATTTACAGGAATGTATAGATATAAAGCTCTATTCCTAAATTTATAGGAATATATCCAATTATAAAGCTATATTCCCAAATTTGTATGAATGTATGTAGTTATAAAGCTATACTCCTAAATTTATAGGAATATATCTAGTTATAAAGCTATATTCACAAATTTTTAGAAATATATATCTAGTTATAAAGCTGTATTTCTGAAGTAACTCCTTTGGGTAATCTCCTTTTTTACACAGCAAGTCAATGATTCCAGTAAAGACCAAAAACTCTGAAGTCCAAACTTTTACTCAAAATACCTGGGGAACTTTGCCTCCAGATTGCAATCAGGCATTTGCTGACGAGGAGGGCTGTGTTTTCCTTGCAAGAGTATGAGAAAGGTACTCACTCCCTCAGAATTGTGAAAAAATCATTAATCCCCCCCTCCCATTGTTCCTTTTGGAGGACTGCTTGAGGATCTCTTGGTACTTCCATTTCCTATAACCTTTGTCCTGCTTTATAGTTTTTATACATTGTTGTGATGGAGTTAATTTGAAGCCCTATTTTTAAACCCCTGCTTTTGACATGTTTTCCCCAAATCTCCAGGGTGCTGGGATGGATGTAGGAAATGCTGCCCATGAAATGCTGATGATGCTGTAGAACAGCAGTTCCCACTGCAGCTCCTAAATCCCAGGGAAATCCTGGAATGGGGAGCATCTCCTTGTCCTGAGGAGCAGTTCTCAGCACTCCTCTCATGGATCTCTCATTCCCATCACCACAATTTCTACTGCAGAGAGGTTCTAAACCAGGGAAATCTGGCTCTCTCTCAAATGTCACGTGGATCAGGTTTATTGACTTCAATGCTTAAAGACATCCTGGGGTTATATAGGGTGGATATGGGTGGCAAAGACTGCAAGAGAATTAGATGACATTCAGATTATCCTATAGATTTAATGATGTCTGCTGAAATGCCTTCAGTAGTCTCCACAGTGAATGGGTTGATAAAAAAAGAAAGTTTAGAAAAGCAGTTTCTTGATTGTCTTTATAATTAATTTACATTATTATCACACTGAGCACCCTAAACCAATGTCATTTCAGCCCTGTCAGCTCTGAAAGGATCCCAGGAAAATGTGAACATCTTTTCCTTGCAGCTCACAAATTGTGCTGCAGAGGCTTCTGTACCACAGGCAAAATACCCACCAAACTCTGCCTTCTGATTTAATCCAGCAGGGGTGGGAGATCCAGACAGAACTCTGTGAAAAATTACCCCAATATTTATCCTATTTATCCCATTTATCCTATTTATCCTATTTATCCTCTTTATCCTCTTTATCCTATTTATCCTATTTATGCTATTTCCCAGGGTTTTTTTGTGTAAATGCACATGGATGCTGAAGCCAAAGGCCTCACATGAGATTTTTTTAAGTGTAATAAATATCCCCTTACTCCACGATTAAACCTTCATCATAAAAATGAGCAGGGAATTCTGCTGGGCAGAGAAACAGTGAGTTTAATCCTTCCTTGAAGTGCAAGGAAACAAACTATGGCCAGGCAAAGCAGCTTGAAAGAGGTGTTACATTAAAGGCATCGTGTTCCAGCCATGCAAATTGTTCCCTGCTCTGCTTTGCCTGCTCCCCTCCTCAACTGACTCTTGGTAGTCTTTCAAATAAGTCATTATTTTCATTTAAGATCTGAAGACTCCTGAAAAATAAAGTTAATAACTGGTTGTGAGGCTGTGCTGAGCATTAGAGGATGCCAGGTAAGCCGAGCAGTGAATCAGGGGCTATTTTGGGGAGAAAAATATTACCATAATTTTCAGGAAATAACCTTTTTGTTCCAAAACAGCTGTCATTGAACACTATTATATCTACAACAATTAAAATTATCTTTGGTAACTTTTAGTATTTGGCACTGCTCCATCATTGTTCAGTTAAATATTTTTCAAGTGTTTTAGGACTTCTGCCCACTGTGTGCCTGAAACCCTTCATCATCACTGGAGAAGCTCCTGGGTTTGTCATGTTTTGCTCTCTCAGGATATTTGACAATTTCTCTGGAGGTTTTTTTTTGCCCTTCTATAGCAGCAGCCCTTCTGCTGACTCAACCTGAGCTCTATAGAATTTTCCTTTTCATGTCAAGGGTTGAATGCCAAAAAAAAGTTTTTTAAATTGAAAAAAAAAAAAAAAAAAAAAAAGAAAAGTGCTAGCTAACATATAAAGTGAGTTAGGAAGCATGTGCAAACATCCTGGTGAATTTAAATAGCTGGTTGGATCAGAAATGGAGGAAAAATAACACTGGGTCAGGAACAACACACAAAGCAGCCAGAAACCTGGTATTTCTAATTTGGGATATAAATACTCCCTGCTGAAAATTTCTTTGTTACAAGATGCAATTGATTAAATAAAGGCAGGTCTAGAGTAGAGGGCAGTGTTGGTTGATGGCTTTAATATGTTTCAAACCCCAATTAAAGATATTTCCACATTGCTGGGATTTTTTATTCCCTCAGAGTGTAACTAGCTGATAATGCAAATAGCATTATTTTGTGTTTTTCAGAATGAAATTGGGGTTGTTTTTATTGTAATAGCATTGCAATTGCTCTCTGTGGCTCTGAGTCCTCACTATTAGCAGAGGAGAGCAGAAAAAGCTCTTTAAAAAGTCTTTTATACACATGTGAGGTGTGGTAATTTTTTATTAACAGCTCATTTGCATCCTGTGGCACGTTTAGTTTTATTTGCATAAGTTAATACAGAAGCATCCCTTCCATGGGGTGTGGAGCAGATGTCATCAAACTCACTTTTCCTACAGAACTTTTTTCTCTCTGAACTTCATTAGGAGTGCTTTCTTCCCCTGTGGTTGTGTGAGCAAAACAAAGCAATTCTGGGAATTTACAGAGGACATTGTGCTGATTTCTGCCTTTTGAGCTTTACCTAGAGCAAGAAATAATAAAATGCAGCAGTTCAGTACCCCATGGGGTAGAACCTGGCAACCCAGTGCTGTTTCAGTGAGCTGCAGTAAATTTAATGTCAATTCCCTGGTTTTATTTGAGGATTTTGGAGATCTGGGCCTGGCCATTGTTCTGTGCTCCAGCAGCTGGCCCTGGAGCCAAACCTGTGGAAGCAAAGTGCCAAAGTAGGGGTGGAATGGTGGTACAGAAAATCAGATTCTGTTGGGAAATTCTCATGGTGTATTATAATTTATTGTGCCTTTGATTTATTTATTTTGTTTCTTTTCTTGCTCAAATATGCTTGGCAACAAATTATCCACTTGTAGAAACTTCTTGTGCTGTGTGGAGTTTGGCCCTTTGGTGAATTTTTTTCTCTAAATAGGCTTTGTAGGTAACCCAACTTCTGCCATAAATCACTGAAAAGCTGTTTTTTTAAAAGGATAAAATACAGATAATGAAGTGTATCCGAAATCAAGATTATCTTGTCACGGCCCCTCTCCTCAGAGTGTGACAGTTCCAATCAGGTCACAACTGAAGTCACCTTTTTGGTACCAGCTGCTTTTCCATAATTTTGGGGTTTTTTTCAGGAATAATTTACACCTGCTTCCAGAGAGCAAAACATTTATTTCAACATGAGAGTGGAAAACAGTGCACAGCTTTTCCTTCCAGCCAGGCCACAGAAGTTTCAGCTCCCTGGGGGTGGTTCTCACTTTCACTCCTAGAAATAGATGGGTCACTACTGAGAGCAGGGGGAAGTGGCCACAAGAAAGATTTTGGGGGGGAAATGGCTTTTTGTGTCCTGGGACCTGGGCAGCTTTGCTCTGCAAGGACATCTTGGCAGGCAGGATGAAACAACGGGGATTCATGGTGGAATTTAAAGAGCATAACAATAAAGAAGTGAGAAGAAGTGAGAAGCAGAATTTCAGGTTGAATATCCCATGCAGTGTTGCAGAGCAGGAGCACTGCAGGATTTGGACCTCCATCCAGATTAAAGGAAAAAAAGAGATACCAAAATTGCCTTTGTCTGTAGAAATACGTCCAGAAAATGACTAGAAATTAGGAAAAAGAGTTACTGGCTTTAGGAATTCAGCCTGTTCCTTGGAACTGAGTTATTCAACCTGCTGATCTGAGCTCAGGAGAAGAAGAACCTCGGGGTCACTGCTCTCAGCCATGGCAGCAGCCTCCTTCCATTCTTCTCTCCCTGGCTCCAGTTTCCTGTTTACAGCTCCAGACTGGTTTTGTCTGGAGTTTTATTCATAAAACCATATTCACATTCATTCATGGTCACTGTCATTTATTCCTTTTTTCATTTAATTGATTTTTTTATGTTGTTGGAAATTTCAGCTCCATTGATATTTCCCCTCAGCTGTTTTTATTTTGGAATATTCCTGTTTTTAACTTGTGTGATGTGATCTCCTATGGTCTGATCCATTTACCAGCTCAGGTTTTTAAATGGTCTCAAACTTTAAATTAATGTTTGTATTTTTGAGAAACAGTTTCTATAAAAATATCTGTTTTTTTTTTTTTTTTTCAACTAGCAGCATTAAAACTTATTTCCCAGAGATATTTATTTGGTTCTCTAATACTCTGAAGCCACTTAAATTGAGAAAATAAATAATGATTTCTGGTAGCCAGGTGAGAGTAGGAATGTGCACAAGCTGCTCTGGGACCTGTGGGTATGGCAGCAAATCCACTTGTTAAATTCACCTCTTTCTACCTCTATTATCTTTCCATCTTTTAAAAAGGATAGTCTAAATATTTTATATTTCTGTTTCTCCAATATCTGGCCAAGATATTTATGAGACTGTATTTGATAATTCTTCCCTCACGTGTCTGTACCCTGGTTTACAGATGTTTGTTCTGGAGTGTTGTTGGCTTCCAGCTACACTTTTCCTTCCCACTTTCCCACAGCTCTGCTTTTCCAGAAGCCAATTTTCTGTTCCCCTTGAGCCTCAATAACAACCACCGAGCTGCTGCTCAAGCTCTTCTCAAGGGCCACTTAAATCAATTACAAAACTTCCCCAGCACTCATTTCAAATTCAAATGTGTGACTCAAAGGTGGAGAGCTGCCCTGGACCTAAGCCAGGCTTAAAATCCCTTTTAAGTGAGACAGGACTACAGAATTGTTTGGGGATCTTTGATTTGCCCAGCCATCACCTTCTCCCTGTTGGGTTCCAGCTGCAGGAACATCAGCAGCCCCCAAGATGTTTAAAAATCCTCTTTTTACTCTTTGTTTCTACACAAACCAAGGTAGAAGAAATACTTCCTAACTCTGGAAATGTATGCTCATTATGTGGGGCACAGCAACAGCAACCAAAATCCCAAACACCAAACCAGAACTGCAGTAAGAGGTGGGGTAATGATCAAAAAGTCCTTCCAAAGGCTTTAGACTGATTTGCATAACGAGAGCATGAGGAGAAGCCAGAGTTAATTGAACAAGGGTTGACTTCAGATCTCTTGAGTTTGGTGAAACCCAGAGTTTCTGAGCCCTGGGGGCACCATGGATGAGCTGCAGTTTGCCTGAGCTGAGGGACATGAATCTTCTCAAATTCTGGGATTTATTCCCTGCCTGAATGGTGCAACCTGTGCCCCAAAATTCCATGTCTCCTGCCAAGCAGCTGACAAATGAAATTTCTGAATTAAATTCCCCCGACAGAGGAATAATCCCCCTGAGAAATGAGGGCAGCAGGAGATCTGGGGTTGTCACCTTCTGACCTGCCGTGTCTCAGAAATCCAGGCTGCAGCTGGGGCAAGCTGCACTTTGGAGAGGACCTTTCCAAAACATATTTCCAGATTTATTTCCTAATAAACCTGCTCCACCTGAGACCATTCCCATCAGGCCTTTGGCAGAAAGAGTTTTCTCAGTTATTGAGTATCCAGTTTGGGTTTTAATATTTATTTTTTAATATTTTGTTGTTGTTGTTGTTGTTTATCCTCCAGTGCTAAAATTTCTAAATCTTCTCTGAGCTTTCTAAAAAGAACTGCACTTCTGTCCTGGGTGCTGCCAGCTCTCCTGGGAGTAGAAAAGTTGGAATTAGTGGGAAATGTTGATGAGGAACCCAGCCCTGAATTACCCAGTACGAGCAGCCTCAGGTGAGTGGCTCTCCTTGGTGGTTTATGGGCAGAAATGTTAAACATTAAAAATCTGCTCAGTTGTGTACAAGATCCTTGGGCTAGATAAATGGCCCTGAAATAACTGCAGCTCCTGAAGCAGATGCTAATTAGGCTGGGGGTAATTTTTAAAGCATGGCCATAGCCAAAGTTTTCCAGAAGGTTTTCTGCTCAAAGCAGAATTTGGGAAATTCCTTTTGCCAAGTGGCTTTAGTTATTCCTGGAATATAAGAAAATAAAGACATTTCCATTAGTAATTGATTTTTATGTTTTTTTTTTTAAGCAAGGTGATGTGACCTTTTCAGGGATTTCCTTAAAGGACAGAGCTGAAGGATAAAGCTGGATTTTGAAGGCTACAAAAGCTTTCTGTCAGAAAAGCCCTTCTGTATTTTCTGTCAGTTTTTAAAATCTCTTGGTTAGTATCAATCTGCTGTCACTGCCATGGAACCACTGACACTCATGGGGTGATTTGTGTGTCAAGGACTGCAGGAATCAAGGCTCCACCTCATTTCTGGCAGAAGGATGAGCAGAATTTAGGCTCTTGCTCCTCTTCTCAGAAGTGTGGGCAGGCTCTGAGGGGCTCTTGGCCCCAGCTCTCTGTTTTGGTGGGTGACCTGCAGCCCACCGTGGAAAACAGACATTCCTGAACTGAAAATTGCACATGGAAATGTTGTTTTCTGCAACTTTGCTTTCCCGAGTTTGAAAAGCCTTTTCAGACTCCTGGGCAGCCAAAGCTGCCTGGATGAAATCTGGTGTGCAGACAGAAAAATCCATTCCTGCTGAAACCCAAACCACTTCTTTTGTACAGGTGAGAAATGCCTTTGAGAATGGGAACTGTGACCCAGCTTATTCCTGGATTCCAGCCCATGGATCCTTCCTGAGGGTGCCTGGGGGTGACAAACTCATCAGGTGACAGAAGCAGGTGGGAAGGTCTCAGAGAAGCTCTGTGCACACTTGTTTTGCTCAAGGGTTAATCCACTTCTAAAATGACCCTCAGCTTGTCCTCCTTGGGGCCATCTGCTCCCTGACCCCTCTTTCTCTGCTCTCCCTGGTGGCTGTGCCCAATTTTCCTTTGTTGGTGGCTCCAGGTGAGGAGTTCAAGGGAGGGAAGGTTCTGGCATTTCTGCCCAGAGCCTCTGGTGTGATCAGGAGGAGTTTGGTTGGTGCAGGGCTCTGCTCTGGGCCAGAGCAGCCTTGCAGACATGGCAAGCACCTCTGTAGGTTTGGTTTCCACACCACCCAATAATCCAATTAACAGAGATACAACAAGTGAGGAAATGTCAGTGAAAAAAATGCTGTTTTTTTCTGAATTAATTGGCAATTGAAGTGGGCTTGCAAAGGCCACTGGGGGCTGCTGGTACAAGCTGAGGTATTTGACAATGTGTGGCAAGAAAGTAAAAGCAATTTCCAGCTTTGGGGTGGCCTGGGGACACCAGGGACGTGGGGTGACCCCAGAAGGTGAAGGTCACTTGGTTGGGATGATGCAGATCCAACCCCTGCTCTTCCAACACCCCCAATATCTCCATTTGTTTTTGTCTCTGGGTGCTGGAGACTGGCAGTGCCAAGCATTAATTGCCTTCATCCAGAGCTGCTTTCATCCATCCTTTCCTCCCTGCTGAATGATTTCATGATCAGTAAATCCAGGTCATCTTTCCCTACACATTAAGTTTTATCTTCACATTTCCTTCATTCCTTCCTGGAGCTACAGGGCCATCCCCATCTCCAAAGCAAACCTCCCACAGAGCACTCAGCTTCAGAGCTGTTCATGGGATTTTATTTCTGTTCTTCATTTCATAATATTTATTATTTTCAGTGTATTTATTATAAAACAGTCAGTAATTCAATTAGTATAAAATGAAATAACTCAATTTATTCTATTACTTTTGAATTTATTTATTATAAAATAATAATAATTGAATAAATAGAAAAAATAAAATAATTCAATTTATTACTTTTCAATTTATTTATTATAAATATTAGATATACTTTAATAAATATAAATAAATATAAAATTTAATCAATTTCTTTTATTACTTTTCTATTTGTTATAGAATAATAAATACTTCAATCACTAGAAATAAATATAAAATGAAATAAATATAAAATGAAACAAATAAAAAATGAAATAATTCAATTTATTTTATTATTTTTTCAATTTATTTATTATAAAATAATAAATACTTCCACAAATGTAAATAAATATAGAATAATTCAATTTATATTATTACTTTTCAATTTATAATTATAAGATAAAAAATAATTCAATAAATAGAAATAAATACAATAATATAATTCGGTTTATTTTATTACTTTTCAATTTATTTATTATAAAGTAATAAATACATCAATAAATATAAATAAATATAAAATGAAATAATTCCATTTATTTTGTTATTTTTCAATTTATTTATTTGTTATAAAATTAGGAAATAATTCAGTAAATATAAATAAATATAAAATGAAATAATTCAATTTATTTATTATAAAGTAATAAATACTTCAATAAATACAAATAACTATGAAATAAGATAATTCAATTATTTTATTATTTTTCAATTTATTTGTAAGAAAGTAATAAATACTTTAGTAAATATAAATACATATAAAATAATTCAATTTATTTTATTAATTTTCAATGTATTATAAAATAATAAATAATTCACTAAATAGAAATAAATATTAAATAATTCCATTTATTTCATTACTTTTCAATTGATTATGATTTATTTTATTCCATTCAGCACAGAACACAGCTCCTGCATTATGGCCTGATGCCGTGTGGCTCTGTATAATCCCAGCTCCCTAAGGGCCCATTCCCAGTCCCTGCTCCTCCTGTGCCCTGTGTCACTGGGACACCTGCCTTGCTGCCCTGGCAGCTCCCTAAGGCCCATTCCCTGTCCCTGCTCCTCCTGTGCCCCTGTGTCACTGGACACCTGCCCTGCTGCCCTGGCAGCTCCCTGCAGCCCTGGGAGCGCTCAGCTCCAGCCTGGCCCAGCCCCACTGCCATCACCTCCTGGCCCCAGGCTGCCTGGGAAGGCTGACACAAAGGAGCTGCAGCCCTGTCTGCACTCCAGATCCATTCTTCCTCCCTCCCCGATGGGAAGGAAATTTTTGGACATCCTGGTGCCGTTGTGCGCGGGCTGGCTGCCGGTGCCTGCCACCTTTGTCCCCCTGGAGAGGGAATGTGCTCAGGCACAGCTGGGCTGGAGGGCCGGGCCATCCCCGCAATGGGGCAGCGGTCACATCCCCTCCTGGCACGTGCTCCCAGCTTGGATCCCGTTCTCGCATCCTGGTGCTGGAAGTTCTGTTTACTACAGCCTTCACAATAGCCCCGGAGAACGAGGACTCCCAGAACACAATAGTCAGCGTCCCCGGGAGCTGCCAAGAGGGGAAGAAAACCCATTTCCTCCTCTGGCACCAGCGGGATGTAGGTAAGGCTGTGCAGCCCTGGCCGGCCAGAGGGGCACAACAACACTCCTGGCCTGCCGTGAGGGTTCATTCCAGAAAAGGGCTGGAGGGGGTCTAGAGGGAATGTTCCTGTTCGATGAGGTGAGATAAAGAGAAGAAAGAAGGATGGAATGCAAACATTTAAGGAGAAAGGAAACATTGAGTGGACATCTCAATGGAAAACATGGAAATGGAAAACATGGAAACCTATGGAAACATGGACAATGAGGTGGTCTAGAGTGACTTTTCTTGTTCGAGGAGGTGATATAAAGAGAAGAAAGAAGGATGGAATGCAAACATTCAAGGAGGAAGGAAACATTGAGTGGACATCTCAGTGGAAAACATGGAAATGGAAAACATGGAAACCTATGGAAACATGGAAATGGAAAACATGGAAACCTATGGAAAACATGGAAATGGAAAACATGGAAACCTATGGAAAACATGGAAATGGAAAACATGGAAACCTATGGAAAACATGGAAATGGAAAACATGGAAACCTATGGAAAACATGGAAATGGAAAACATGGAAACCTATGGAAAACATGGCAATGAGGGGGTCTAGAGTGACTTTTCTTGTTCATTGAGGTGATATAAAGAGAAGAAAGAAGGATTGAATGCAAACATTTAAGAAGGAAGGAAACATTGAGTGGACATCTCAATGGAAAACATGGAAATGGAAAACATGGAAACCTATGGAAAACATGGAAACCTATGGAATACATAGACAATAAGGGGGTCTAGAATGACTTTTCTTGTTCAAGGAGGTGATATAAGGAGAAGAAAGAAGGATGGAATGCAAACATTTAAGGAGGAAGGGAAGCGTGGGCATCTCAATTCTCAACCTGCCGCGCAGGTAGCAAGAAATGCCATTTAAAACAGAGGGTGCCCTGAGTGCCCATGGAAAACATGAGGAGATCTTGCTTGTAGGCAGAGCATGTCTGGAAAACAGACATTCCTGAACTGAAAATAACCAATAAACATGTGGTTTTCTGCAGCTTTGGTTCCCAGGTTATAATGCTGCCCATTAAATATCAGTAACAGAAATTCCAACATGACTGGGAATACCCATGGGATGTTTCTGGAAGTGTGAAACAGCCAAGAGAATGAACCAGAATGTACAGGACTGCTGCTCAAGGGCCCTGCTGGTTCTTCTGCTTCCCAAAAACGCTTTCCTTGCCTGGGAGAAGGACACAGGGCTTGAGTGAGAAGTAAGAGTGATATCCGTGGTATTTTTCCCTCCTTTTCCCTGGAGAGTGGGGAAGGAATGGAGCAGCTACCATGGAGGCTGGAGAGCAACAACTCCTTGAGGAGCAGCATGACAGAGATCAAAGTGCTGAAGGCTTGGTTTGTGCTGGGAGAGTGAATCAGGAAAGGGCTGGATGGACAAAATGGACACAAGGACACTTCATTGGGAAAGGGTGTGGGGGTTCCAGCTGTGGGTTTCTCTGGGGCTGGACTGAAGGCACTCGAGTCAGTAATTCGTGTTCAGACTCAGGTGTTTGTTATTTCTTATCAGTAACACAGTCTCACTGCTGGGAGTTCGGCAGCTTCCCATTAGAAGGCACAGAATGCCCAACAATCTCTTGGTACAAGGGCTTGTAAGACTGAACTATCCCAGTAAGAGCTGACACCTGGATTATTTCCCTTTTACCCCAATAACTGATCCCAAAGAGCTGCAATGGGGACTTTCCTGCCCAATTACAAAATGCCACCCAAACCCATGGAGAAGGAGGAAGAAGAAGGTGAAGAAGAAACCCAGGTGACACCCTGTGCCCTCCACCTTGCTTCCATCCACAGCACACTAAAAATCCCAAACCCTCAATTTCTCACCCAGTGACACACCCACACTGCTCTCTATGATCCATTGCACACTTTTGTGGGTTCCAGTCTGTCTTGAAGTCTGGGAACCTTTCTCCATGGATGAGGGTCAGAGTCAGAGCTGCCCTGGGGGTCAGGGCACCCCAGAGCAGACACAGAAATATTCCTGTGCTCTGGGTTTGCACAAAAGGGAAACAGAGGAGCCACACAAACGAGAAAGAAACAGAAAGAGAAAACAGATGTGTAGAGGAACTCCATCTTCTGGGTTCTGTCATTAGAGTTCCCTATTTCTGGTGCAGATTTCAGCAGGATGGGTGTTGATTTTGAGTCAGTTAACAAAAGGAGAGCTGTGCTCTCACAGCTTGGGCAGCAGCCTGAGTGTGGCTGTTCTGCAGGCATGAGGCCTTTTCTGGGTTTTTTTTTTTCAATTATAAGTGTTAGTTTTGTTCATCTTCAGCAGCATTTACAACAGAATTAGTCAGACTTGCGCTCAGCTCAAAGACATGTTTTTTAAATTAAGCTTCAGTGGAAGAACAAATGGATTTAAATAACAGGAAAATGTGTTTTGTGAAACTCTGAGAAGTTCAGTAAAGCCCCGAACCTAAAAATCCTACAGGTCCAGTGCCACCCCCTTTGGAACCCCATTTCTTTTCCTCATCTCAGTGACCCTGTGCAGGGCTGCTTGAATTCCCAGTGCCTTTGGAACAGCACAGGGCTTGTGCCTTCCACACCTCGGCATCCTTCCATAACTTCACCTTCTCTCTCCCAGTTTCGCTGCTCCACCACCACACCGGGGCAGCTGGGGACGGTGGCAGCAGCAGCAGAGCCCAGGTGAGGGGCACAGGGCCAGCCTGGGGCAGGTGTGCCCTGCTGGGCTCGGGGGGACTTTTCCAGGCTGCAGTGGCCAGCTGCAGGATTGCTCTGGGGAAGGGGAGGGTGAGAGAACGAGCGTGGGCGGAACACGGGAACTCTCTCTGGTTGGCTGGGGCCGTGCTCCGAGTGGAAATATGCTGACTTTTGTATGTATGTGATAAATGTGCTTTAAGAATAGCACTGATTTCTTAATCCAGTTTTGCAAGTACAAACAATTACGATGCCTTGTAAAAGAGCTGCTTGGATCCCGTAGTCCCAATGTAACAAAGATCAAACTGCCTTGCAGCTCCTGCCGGAGGGAGGAGGGCAAGGAATGCCAGAGCTCAAAATCAAATATTGGTGTCTTAATTTTTTTATAGGAGATTTTGGGTGAAAACACTCAAAATGGATCCTGCTCTTTTATTCTTGTAAGCGCTGGTGCCTTTAAACACAGTTGCTGGTTTGTCCTGCAAATTCCATGGGAGTTTTGTGGCACCCCAGTGCGTATGGAAGTACAAAAGGCAGGCCTTGGAGCAAACCAGTTCTCCATTAACACTTCCTACATCAGTGATGGGAGTGCCTGGATTATGCTCTCTTCAAGACAAAACCATTTCACTGTGGTACGTACACAGCTGTGGGTCAGTTTTAGAAAGGAAAGGAAAACACTCGACGATGTTTCAGCTCCATATGCCCAAAAGAACCCACATGTGGATATTCTGTTTTATTTATCTATTTATTGGATAGTGTTTTGTTAACACACAAAGTGTGCAGTGCTGAGGCGCTCGCAGTTGAAGCCCAGCCCTGATGAGCAGAGCTGCAGTGGCCTTTGAAAGCACACAGAGGATAACTCAGCCCAGCATGTCACTGCTGGCAGCAGCGTTCCTGTGTGTGCACGGATAATCCCAGGCCTGCTCTGCCACACGTGCTCTCAGCTGCCCTGCATCCCAGGGCTGAGTTATTCCCTCAACACACAGCTCGGTGCTGAAGGTGTTCATCCTCTTAAAGCAGGGATTACAGAGCCTGTGGACAAAACTGGGGGGGGAAAAACTTCTACAAATGTTCTACAAGTGGGGTTTTGTTTCTTTGAGCTGGGATGCTCCAGAGCTCTGAGTTTACCTGCAGTTTTAACTTTCCTTAGGTAGCGTGGCCAAGATCAGTTTCAGAGCCCATGGGTGGAAAAAGCCCCAGTCCCTGTTTCTCTTTTCTGTTCCCTCGTTTCCCTTCCATCTCCCTGTTGTGAACAGGGGGAATTGGCACTGAGGTGCACTTGGGTCAGGGCCGGAGGAACAGCCCCAAAAACCTTCCTGCAGCTGCAAGGAGGAAAGTGAAATGTGGTGAGCGCCTCTACTCAGCCAAAGAACTGAACGTGGAATTTTTAATTGGATGGGTGTGGTTTCTTTTCTTTTAATTTGGAGTTCTACCTAAGGTTTTCCCTTTACAGCAGGCTTTAAAAATAATGCAATCATTTTCAAAAGGAATTTGTTATCAAAGGTAGGACACGGTGCATAATTTGGCAATGTTTTTGTAGGTCACTCAGTTATTTGTAGCCTTCTCTCTCTCTGTTACTTATTATTTCCTCTTTTCATATGATTTCTTTTTGAGTGTACATGGAAGTTTCCAAGCTAAGGCTGCCCAACCTGAGTCTTAACAAAAGAGGAAAAATGAGGAAATGATTAATTGTGCTTGAATTTGATCATTCTTTCAGTTTTAACAGCACTGGGGCTCTTAGCATTGAGTGAGTTTGGAACAAGCACCAACAGGAGTTGGTTGCTGTGGGACACTGGGATAACCTGGGATGTCCTCACGGTTCTGGGCAGAGGGATTGGAGGGATGGGGGGGGCGGGATGGGGGCGGGATGGGGGGGGGTTGGGAAGGGAGTGGGATGTGGTGGGATGGGGGTGGGATGGGGTGGGAGTGGGATGTGGTGGGATGGGGGTGGGATGTAGGGCGGGATGAGGGTGGGATGTGGAGCTAGGTGCAGGGGCAGGATGAGGAGCTGGATGTGGGGTGGGATGGGGTGGGATGGGGGTGGGATGAGGAGCTGGATGTGGGGTGGGATGCTGAGCAGTTTGGGGGGCTGGGCGCAGGAGGGGTGTGGAGCTGGGTGCAGGGCAGGATGAGGGTGGGACACGAGGCTGGTTGAGGGGCGGGATCCGGAGCTGGATGCAGGGAGGTGCGGGATACGGGGAGGTGCGGGATGCGGTGACTCCCAGGACCGGCCCTGGTAGCGGTTCTGCGGGGCTGGATGCGGTCGGGATGCGAGATGCGGGTTGGGACACAGTGCGGGATGCCGGATGCGGGACGCGGGATGGAATGCGGTTCGAGTGCGGTTCGGGCTGCGGGCTGCGGTTCAGACGCGGTTCGGACGCGGTTCTGGTGCGGTTCGGACACGGTTCGGGCTGCGGGATGCGGTTCGGATGCGGTTCGGATGCGGTTCGGATGCGGTTCGGATGCGGTTCGGATGCGGTTCGGGCTCTCCCCGATAGCCCCAAGGAGCGGCCCCGGCAGCGCCGCGCGGGGAGCGCCAGCGCCGCCTGCTGGGCACGGCCGGGAGCGCAGCCGAGCCGCGCGGCCAGCCCGAGCCACCGGGAACTGGGGACAAATCCCATCCACAGGGAACTGGGGACAAATCCCATCCACAGGAACTGGGGACAAATCCCATCCACAGGAACTGGGGACAAATCCCAGCCACAGGGAACTGGGGACAAATCCCATCCACAGGAACTGGGGACAAATCCCATCCACAGGGAGCTGGGGACAAATCCCATCCACAGGTAATTGGGGACAAATCCCATCCACAGGTAATTGGGGACAAATCCCAGCCACAGGGAACTGGGGACAAATCCCATCCACAGGAACTGGGGACAAATCCCAGCCACAGGGAACTGGGGACAAATCCCAGCCACAGGAACTGGGGACAAATCCCATCCACAGGGAACTGGGGACAAATCCCATCCACAGGGAACTGGGGACAAATCCCATCCACAGGGAATTGGGGACAAATCCCATCCACAGGAACTGGGGACAAATCCCAGCCACAGGGAATTGGGGACAAATCCCATCCACAGGAATTGGGGACAAATCCCATCCACAGAGAATTGGGGACAAATCCCAGCCACAGGGAATTGGGGACAAATCCCATCCACAGGAATTGGGGACAAATCCCATCCACAGAGAATTGGGGACAAATCCCATCCACAGGAGCTGGGGACAAATCCCATCCACAGGGAATTGGGGACAAATCCCATCCACAGGAACTGGGGACAAATCCCATCCACAGGGAATTGGGGACAAATCCCAGCCACAGGAACTGGGGACAAATCCCAGCCACAGGGAACTGGGGACAAATCCCAGCCACAGGAACTGGGGACAAATCCCAGCCACAGGAACTGGGGACAAATCCCAGCCACAGGAACTGGGGACAAATCCCACCCACAGGAATTGGGGACAAATCCCATCCACAGGAATTGGGGACAAATCCCATCCACAGGAATTGGGGACAAATCCCATCCACAGGGAATTGGGGACAAATCCCATCCACAGGAATTGGGGACAAATCCCATCCACAGGGAACTGGGGACAAATCCCAGCCACAGGAACTGGGGACAAATCCCTCCTCCCAAACCGAGGAGCTGTCTCACTTTTCATCCCTGAACCCGAGGTCGGAATTAACCGTGACAGCAGCACTGGCGCGGTTTTACCTCGGAGGAAGCTTCGTTTGAAAACCCAAGGAGAACTGAAAGCTGCCTGGTCGAGATGTGCTCCACGTGTCCCCCGTTCTGATCTTCCCAAATCACCCATCTCACTTTTCTGTAATATTTTATGTTTGGGCATAACAACCAGCAGTCGCTCTGACAGATAACTCAAGTTCAAATCTAGCCCTTGGGTGGGAAGCTCGTACAAATAATAAATAATTACAAATACAAATAATTACAAATGAGTGAGTGAGCAGCCGCCTGAAAATCAATGAAATCGATCTCCTGCTGTTTGCATCAGCCAGGCTGGCCGAGGTGTTTGCTGGGCTGGGTGTGGTGGCAGTGCCTGCTCTGCTGGCAGTTGGTGATTAATGGAGCTCCAGGAACTCCGACAGGTGAGGGATGCAGGGGGGCATTCCCAGGAGCCCAGCCAGCAGCGGGATGCTGCAGCAGCTGGGCACTGACAAATCACTCATTCCACACAAGCTGCACCACTCCCAGGAGCTTTGGGCGTTGCAGGGGGGACAAGGCATCAGAGAAGGTAATTATGATATCCTATTAATTTCCCTTCTCTTTGTTTTGATTTTTTAAAAAAAATTATATTGCGGCCCAGTGTTTTTACAGAAATTTTCACTGTGGGTTTTCCTTTCCAAATCCATGGTAATTATATGAATTATATAGATATGAATACAGATATATGATGTTCTATGGATATCAGCAGCCAAAGGAGAATTCCAGAGAATTCACAAAGCAGTTTTGGATGAAGATGCACAGAACTGGTGAACATGTACAGATAAACAGAACGTATCCATGTACAGATAAACACAACATAACAGAAGATAAACATACAAACAGATAAGGCTGGAAAAGATTTCATTCCTCAGACTGCACCTCACACTGATTCCTATTTATTTTTAAGTGTTGTTTAGGACAATCTGCTGAGAGCTGGGGCCCTGTGCTGTTCCCTGGGATGAGGGTGCCACCAAGGGACCCAGTTGAGGGTCAGGTGTGTCCCCACCTCCCCTCAGGGCTCACCTGCTGCACCCCAGGACTTGTCTTGGCAGGGTCCCAGAGCCTCCTGGGCTCTGCTGCCCAATATTTGGTCAGACCCTGAGGTTTGTGTCTTTCCCAACAGAACAAATCCAGGAGGGATTGTTCTGTGTCAGTGACACTTTTTCTGCTCAGAGTCTCCTGCTTTTGAGGGGTTTTTGGCAAAAGAGGTAGAGGAGAGAGCTGGTCACAAAGGAGGTTCTGTCTTTTGGGTCCTCTTTAGTGCTGAAATTCTCACTGGTTCTTGAAAATGACAGAACACAGGATTTGGGAAATGGGAATTCCCTGCATTGTGAGTACACCTTGGGAAATGTCAATAGACAGAGTAACCCTCACTCCCAGTGTTTAAAATGTAAATTATCCCTGTGCTGGACAGCAATCCCTTCAGCAGCATCATGGCCTTTTCTGGCTCTCATCCTCCTTACAGCACACACAGGACTCTGAGCCTGCACTGATATTAAAGTGCAATTGGCTTGTGAATGCAGTGGCTCCTTTTGCTTTAGGTTTATGAACAGGAAAGGTTTGCCTTAGCAGCAGGTGGGTGCCAATGTTTCACAGAGCAAACCACTCTCCTCAAAGCCCACTCTGCTCCAAAAAAGTGACCAGCTGCTCCAAAATTGACAGAAACGAGTTGAATTATTGCAAAACCGCTTTCAGCACTGCTGCAGTGAGATCAGCTGCACGAGCAGAAAATCACTTGGAGCGTGTCAGGAGCTCACTGCAAACTGAGGCTTGGATCAACTGTGCTTTTAAATCACTTTGGATGCTGATTCAGAAGGGCATGGTGCTGAAAACCAGAGCTGGCACCAAGATGTTTTCTGGATTAGGTGATGAATTGTGTTTTGGAGCTGCATTGTGCAAACTGGGCACAAAAGTTGCTCTTGACTTCATCTTCATTTCATCGCCTTTCCCAGACCTACTGATCCCAACACAGAGGAAATGGGCAGACTTCACAATTGGTTTTAAAGCCCCTCCTAAACTTCCTGAATGGAACCTGGTAAAAGCAATTCCTGTTTCAGGAGAAGAAGCAGACTTTCTGGAACACTGTGACAAAGATTGATTGGTTTCAATTAATGGTTTTTTTCCTCGTCCGTGTCAATTTTATTCCCATATGTTTGTGTTTTAATCACTCAGGATTTTTCAGAGCCCTGCTCTAAGGATGAGCCTAACTGGAAATGCAACTTAGAGATTTTTCCTCTTCTTGGAGGCCCCTGTTTGAAGATCACCCAGCCCAGAGGAAGTGTCACACTGTCCCAGTGTGATGATGAAATCCCAGCCTGGTGACACCCTGCTGGAGCACACACAGCCTGCTACTGCTTCCTGCCAGCACTCAAGGAAGTGCTGGAATGTTAGAAAGCAGGCACAGCGTGGCAAGTGAGGCTCAGTTTTAGTCTCTGTAAATCTGAGAGTAGAGCTGCCAGCCTGAGCTGCACTCAGAGGTGAGGCAGAAACGTGGGCAGAATCTCCAGGCTCAGCCATGAGCTGCCTGAAGTCTGCTCTTAACACCTCTGCTCGGTGGCAGAAATTTTCCTGCATCTACTGCTTCTAGCACAAACTGACCTATTCTGTGAAGGGCAAACCCAAACACCCACAACTACTCCCTCTGCACACGTCTTTCCTGGGAGGAGAGGAACAGAAGCATTCCTTTCCCACTCCCCCCCACAACTACAACCCTGTTTCAGAAGAAATTTTGGCAACCCAGCCACAGTCACTTTCACCTGGCCTGGCTTGAAGTGATGGGTGCAAACTCATTGCTCAGAGGCAAGAAGAGAAAACCCCCAGAATTCTCCTGCTGAGTCCTCCCAATGGTGAATAGAATTCAATATTCCATCTCTGATGGCAGCAGAGAGGGATAATTAAAAAAAAAAAGGTATTTTAATATTTTAATTAAATATTTGACATAGATAATTTTGTTAATCACTTTGCTTTGGTGTAGTACCCAAAACACAAACTCCTGAGCAATGAGAATTTTATGAGGTGTTCTACTTTTCAGAATTTTACAGAATGGACAAAAATTCTGGTTTTTTGAGAACACCAAATTCACAGGGGGAGGAAAAAATAAAATAAAATAAAAGGACTGATGAGTCACCAGAATTACCAGGAATGTTTGCTCTCCCAGTTCCATTTTGGTTCCAAATCCGAGTTTCCTGTGCTGTGCTGCACTGACTTGCAGCAGGAGCAGCTGCTGAGCCCTGCACACCAATTCCTGCCGTGGAGCAAACACGTGGGGTGGTGTGAGAGACAACTGCTCACTCTGAAAATTGAAAGAGGTTTATTAAACCTTAACAAAAATACATCAAAGGACTGCATAAGGAAAAAGCTGCAGTGCTGGGAGCTGCCCCTCGTGGATTCCTCATGGCCAGTTCATCTCCAAGGTGGATGCTCAGGCTCTTGTAGCCCTGGGTTCATCAGGCAGCCCTGGCCCTCCCAGAGTCTGTCAGGCAGCTCCTCTGTGCCATTTATCAGTGCAGGCTGCTTTGTCACTGGACTGGAGCTCAGGTGTTGCCATGCCCACCCCCTGAGCACCCCCTGAGCTTTTCCATCCCCACTGCCCCATGCAAGGGACACCTGAGCAGCTTCTTTGGACCTGTCCTGGACAGCCCAGGCTGTGTGATGGCAGCAATGCAGGGGGAAGGGAACTGTGGGGGAACAGAGGGCATCTAAAGCACAATAACATAACTGTACATCACTAAAGCTTCTCTCAATATTCACACAGTGTTATGTTTTAATTGTGAGAGCCAATCATCTCATTATCCATCTGTAACACTGGTGTCACTGACATATCTTCTGAAAAATACTTTTACCAGGATCTTTTCTCCTGAGAAGCTGGGAAGCTTCAGCTTCTCCCTGTTTTGCTACTCTGGAATGTGATTTGGAGAATTGCTTACCCAGCACGTGAATTGTTTTTAACTGATGACCAATCCCAGGTCCAGCTGTGTCAGGACTCTGGTCAGTCATGGGGTTTTTTATTATCATTCCATTCCTTTCTTTGCCAGCCTTCTGATGTCTCCTTTTCTCTTCTTTAGAACAGTTTTAATATATCATTTTCTTTTAATAGAATATAATATCATAAAACAATAAATCAGCCTCCTGAAAGATGGAGTCAAGATTCTCATCCCTCCCCTCGTGCTGGGGACCCTGGAACACCACCACACACAGGGGATGGAGGCTGGGGGCAGCTCCTCAGAGCTGAACCTGCTCAGGGCTTCAGGGCTCCATTTTGGGGAATTCTAGAAAGCATCAATGGAGGTTTCACACCTGGCTGGGGCCGGATTCCTGGGATTGCTGAGTCACCGGCAGGAGCAGCCAGGAGCTGATGCAAGGCTGCCCTTATCAGCGGAAGATCTGCTCTAATCACAGCCACGCCTCTGGTTCCAGGGCTCCCACCAGGGCTCTCTGCTCCCCTCACCTCACCCAGCACCTCCCCATCCCCTCCATGTCACCCTGATTTTTGGAGATTTTCTGAACCTTCTGATGTTTGCATTCTTGTAAGGAACTTTCTCACCCACTTTCTGTGAATAACTGATTGCTCTCATTCCTTTATGGAGGAGGAGAAATCTGATGGGCTGCTGGTGTGTGCAGTGTCACTGGAGAGGTGGCACTGTCACCCTCCCATCCACTGTCGCTTTTGGAAATCCACCAATGTTGGAGTCAGAAAATAAAAACTCTCTTTCACCCTGAAAAGAGCAGCGTGTCTGAGTTATTTCCTGTCCTGTGGTGACACCTGGTCCCAATGGCCAGCAGGAGAGGTTGAAATCTTCTCAGGCTGGAGGAAATCTCAGGGTTCTGCTGGGTCTGTCACAGAAATCCACAGCAGAAGCCCTTCCAAGCAGGGAAAGCCATTCTGATACTTGCACAGGTGATTCAGGCTGCAAACAGCACAGAATGATCTGGGTTTTGTTGTGGCAGGAATTATTTAAGTGTCAAACAACAAATTCTCCATTTTCAGTCACTTCTCTGATTCAGTCCCTTCTCTCATTTTGCCCACAACATCAGATCCTATCGTTTTAATTAAGTCATTTCTGTGTGTGACTAAGTAAATAATGTTTTGTTACCAGTGGAATGAGGACCAGCAGTGATGCTTCATTCCCCTTGTGATCAGCTTGATTAAGGAGAGAAGAAACTGTCCTAAAAATGTTAAGCTTGACCTGGTGGGAATTGTGATAAAAATTGTTCTAATTTCTGCATTAAAAAAAAAAAAAAAAGAAACCAAACCAAACTCAAAAAACCAAAACTAACAAAACAAATAAAACAGAAACAAAACAACAACAAAAGAACAACAAAAAAAAATGTTAAGCTGGATTTAAAGTTGGCTATAGCATGAATGTAAATGAAAAATCACATTTTCAAGAGAGCTGAGGGAAATGGGAGATCAATGTGCTGCTTGTTTTACTTTAGAAGCTCTCCAGTTTAAAAAGAATTGATATTCCTTCTTCCCCACCCTCCTGCCATAATTATGGAAAGAATCTGGATCCTGGTTCCGACTGGACTGAGCTGTTTTATAAGAAGTCACAGGCATACCTTGCCTACTTGATGAGATTCCTTTAAGGCTGTGCCAGTCTTTCCATTATTAAGTCATGTTTAGTGTTATGTACTGGTGGCTTAAAAAAAAAATTCACTTCAAGCTTGAACTTGCTACTCCTTCTCAGTTAGCCATTTGTGTGAGGGAGCACAAAGCCCATCACTGCTAACAGCTCAGCCCTCTAGTTCCCAGCTGAATGGGAATTTTGGCCTTTCTTTAATGTTCATTAATGAGGTCTTTAGAGTGTTAATTGGGAGAATAAGCTTAAAAATAAGGAAGAGCTTTATTTTGTGAGCATAAACTGTGTGCTGCCCCCATCATAAATCAGAGTCACTCATAGAAAGTCTGACTTTTGGGTTGATCTGTGAGATTCAAACAGGAGAATTCAGATACAGGTACAGGTGCTCCAGTTACCCCCCCTCCTACTGTGGAATTGTTGCTTTACCTGAACCTCAGAATTAGATGAGAAGTGAAGACATTTTTGAGTCTGTTTGAAACATTTTTAGGTTTAGATTTTCCATGTCCCACCCTCATCCCACAGGAACACACAGAGACTTTGCACCTTAGCATCACTGACTCCAAAATATGGCAATATTCTGGGGGTAAAAAAACCTTTGTGTTTTGTGGAACAAGGTAGAACTTTTAAATAGTTGAATTCATGTTCCAGGAGAGTTAAAAATTAATCATTGAAGTCCTTTATGTGCCCCTAGGTTGAGCTGAGTGCCCTTGCTGCTGAGTTTTTAGTCTGAAGGTCTGAAAAAAAAAAAAAAAAAGGATTTGAAATATCTCCATCTCAAGTGGATGCAGCAAAACACACCTCTGAGAGAGGAGAGCAAAAATCCTTTTCCTGGCTTTGGGGAGGAACAAGTGTCCAGTGACTTCAACCATTCCTTCCCCAGGGTGCTGCCAACACCCATTTCTGTGTCTTCAGTCTAAAAACTGACCTGCTCTGTGCCCCTGGGCAGAATTGGATTTTATTCCCCTTTTGTCAGAACTGAATTCAAACTGAATTCAGCTTTTATTCAGTCAGCCTTTATTGTCTGCTATTTGTAAAGAGAACCCAGGCCAATTGAGCCTCCAGTTTGTTGGGTTTTCTTTTCATTTTAGGTTTTTTTTGTTTGTTTGTTTGTTTGTTTGCCTGTTTTGGTTAAGGCTTTTTTTTTTTATTTTGGCTGGGGGAAAGCCTTTTTTGGGGGTTGATTATTTTTTGTTTTGGTTTGTTTTTTTGTTTGTTTGGTTTTGTTTTTTTTTTTTAATTTTAGGCTTTTGCTGTAGTCAGCGAGGGGTAGGATGAGAAATGCACCCAAAAACCTCCTTGGTAGGGACATTGACTGTGGCTATGTGCTGAGAACATCCCTCCCATCCCAGCCCAGCTCTGAGCCCAGCTGCATCCTGTGCTCACATTTAATCCTGGTTTAGTGTGGGATTGCCAAGTGGTCTCTTCTCCAAAGACTTCCTAGGCTGGGCTCTGCTATCTCCCAGATCGGGGAGACGGATTCTGATGTGGCTGGAGACTCTAGACAGTTAAATTCACACAAATCCACTGAAGGCAGCTTGCTTTTCAGAAGCTGCCCAGGGCAAAATTTGGCTTTTTGCAGTTTGAGGGTGGGCTGTTTAACCTGAACAAGTTTCAGCTTGCTCAGTTGTAATTGAACAATGTATTTTCCCCCCCCGCCCGCTGTGTTCCTCCCAAGAGATGCTTGCACCTCCTTGCTGCATGAAAGGATGCCTGTATTTAATGTACATATTAAATAAGTCTGTAAATTCTCACATAATTTTACATTTAAAAGTCCCACTTGAGGTGTGGGTCTGTGTATATAATTTTGTTAGGTGCAGGCATAGGAATAAACCAGCCTTTGCTCTTTCCTTTTGTACCTCCTCAAGACATGTAATCTACAAAGCAGGAGAATTGCATGATCAAATGTGCCAGAGTGGAATGCATAATTATTCCAGAGGAGGGTAAGTCAGTTCAGAACTTGTACTGACATTCTTCAGGGCAGCGGGAGTCTTCTTGCCATGAAATTACATCAGCTCCTGTGGCCCAGAGTCAACACAAATGCTTTCCCTTTCTAGTAAAAAAGGCGTGAAAAATGCTAATGTCTTCAGAAATGTACCCTGGAACAAAGGTGAGGAAAGGAATATTTACTGGAGTGTGGTGCTCACCTGGAAGTGAACCTGGCTTTCAGGGGAGAAGGGATTGAGACACTGAGCTTCTGAAAGAGCCATTTCAGCTTCTTGTACAGATTCAGTCATGACTTGCAAACGGACAAAAACCATCTAAATAAGAAAAAAGAATGCTTCCTTGATCCTAGTTCAGAGACATTCCCACAGCAGGTGGGGCAGAGGCCTTTATTTAAATGGCAGCTCTCCTGCATCCACCCAAATTTGTTACAGGTGATGAGCAAACCCTGCTCCCGCTGCGTGCAGACAGCAACTCCCATTTCCAGGGGCTGAGAAATGAGTGTGTGCCTGGGATTGTGTGCTTCCAGCAGCAGAGGTGGAATCCATCCCGTGTGGAAACACCCCCCCATTCCCCAGGAGCTGGGAGGTGAAGCCTGCAGCCCTCAGTGCCAGTGAATTTATTGAGGTTGTCACCAGGACAAACGCCAGGGCAGCAGCTCAGCCCAGCTCCAAATTACCATCACTGCAATTAGCCCTGCTTCAGCTGCTGGGGAGGGAGTGACTAATTTCCATTTCCCCACGAGGAGAGGGGAGGAAAGGAACATTTCCTTTCTCTTAAGCTGGAAATCTGGCCCTGGGAGCTGTTTGGTGGATCTATTGTGTGAGGCAAACCTGCCGTGGACCGGGAGCTGATGTGTCACCCTGGCAGCAGGGTTTGTTTGCACACAGAATTCCAGGGGCACTGCTTCAGTGGCACGTCCTGTTTCTCACTGCACCAGGCCACTGGAGTTTGGGATTGAAGGTAAAGAATAATTGTATGTGGGGAAAACCTGCCTAAAGATTCCCTGTGCTCCTGGCACTGGGGGTGCACAGCAAGGAAAGGGGAGAAAAAGCAGGAGTTGGGCTTGAAGCAGCCCAAAGAATTCACTGATGATAGAGTCAGGATAGAAAACTCCTGTTTGAAGGGCCCATGTGGAGGATTTGCAGAATCCCCAGCTGCAGAGATCTGCAGAGCCCTGGCAGAGGAGCTGCTCACAGCTCCTGCTCTCACAGCCAGGATGCTTTTCCCCCTCTGCTCCCTCTGTGTGTCAAACCCACTCCTGACTGATTTCAGGGCAGGAGGCATGTTAGGAGAGAGGCTGTGAGATGTTATTACAGCAGGTGTGAATTGAAGAAATGTCTCCTCACACTCTTTGATTACCTGTAGAAGTTTTGCCCAACGCCTCCAGTGCCCACAGAAGGAGCCTTCAGTGGCAGAATTTGATGTGAAACTTGATGTGCAAAGAAGCATCAGCATCTTGCTTTTCCTTAAAACAGAGCTGCTAATCCACACAGATTCCTTGGGGGATCACTTGGCTGCTCTGAGTGACAGGAAAATGAAATCCCCTCTTCAGGGGGGCACACTGGAGAAGCCCAGCTCTGGTTAATTTTAAGTTCAGCCCTATCCAGAGTTTCTTTAGCACTGCAGACATTCTGTGAGTGATGGAGCAGATCCAGCTGGGTAATTTTAAATCCTTTCACTACATCACCTCTGAAAAGTGCCTGTCACTCAAGCACTGGTAACAGACTTCTCAGAGGGAGCTCCCAAAAGAAAAAATAGCTAAATACCAGCCCACACGCTCTACTTGTTTCTTTTCCTCCTCATCAGAGGAATAGACAACAGTTCTTTTGTATTGCCAGTGTGGGTGCTTTATCAATCTGCATGATTTTTTACCAAAAATTCACTCCTAGCACAAGAAAGCAACAGAAGAACACGAGCAGCTTCAATTTTTGACTGCTTACTGTAACTGTCTTCATGGTGCTGGGAAGTACAGGTCAGTGCAAGGCAATAGCAGCCGCTGGAAATCTTGTCTTTAGGTCAAAAAAAATGGTTATTCCTCAGAGGTTATAAAGCCCTGAAGGAGAATTTGTCCTGGGAAACTCAAGTGTTGGATAATGTGATGTGGGTCAGCCTTTAAAGCCCACATCCACCCTTGGAAGTGCTGAGCAATGCCACTGCTGAAAGAAGTTCAAACTTCAGGCCCAGCAAAAAACACAAATTCTGTTCATTATATTTTGTTTTGTTTAAATTGACCCTCTTTCTAATTTTTTTGTGTTGTAATTTTTGGTTAAAAAAACTTCCAAACATGTCTCTCCTGGGCTATCTCACTGTGGAACAGGGGCTGTTGTTTCTGTTGCTCTTCTTGGCTTATTTTAAATCTAGAGAAATGACTTGATTCTTAAAATATTATTTGAGTTCTTTCTCTTTTTTAAAAAAAAAAAGTTTAATTTTATTTTCTTTCTTAATCTTGAGTTAATTTTTGAGCTGCAATGATTTAGCTACGGAGGAGTAAATCACTGGTTCATGACATTTGATGTAAAGTGTCATCTCAAGGTGGAATTCTCTTCCTCAAAAAAGAGGAGGAATCAGAACCTGATGGGATTTTGCAAATTTGGCTGCTAATTTGAATAATTGAATATGCATTTGGAAAACGAATCACTAATTTTAGGTACCTATTTTGAATCTTTTGATAGGAGATTTTAAAAGACACCTTAAAAATTTTTGCTTGTTTAGAGGTGATGTCTAAGAAAAAGCATTTCCTTCTTGGAGACAGGTGCTGTCATTCAGAACCTAAATCCATTTGTGGGGACACCTGTGACAGTTCAGATGATTTCTCTTGAATTGCTCTGAGTCCAGAATCACTTCTAGCTACTTTTGGTAGGGAAAACTAAACTCTGCTGAGGATCAGAATGTGCAGGCGGTTCTTTGTGGATGCCATGGGACAGGGAGAGAGAAACAACAAGTGTTTCTCACAGTGGCTTGTGAGAGATTTCAGGGAGCTGGAAAGATGTGATAACCATTGACTAGAAACAATTTGCAGGTGCTGTTTTTCTACCTCATTTTTCTGTTCCTCTCAAGGACAGTGTGTGAGATAGATGTTTCTGTTAGTTAGCCAATAGAACAGAATCTATGGTACCACTCTATAAAAACCACGTGGTTCTTTTGAACAAAGCCTTCTTCACCTTTGCTACGATCCTGCCTCTCGCCTGTTCCTGCCCTGACCACACGAGTGACAGTTCTTGGTTTGCAGCGCTGCCTTCTGACCAGCTCTGCAGAGATGCTGAGCACTGGTAAATTGCTTCTGAGCCCATGCTGGAATAGTGACCAGGGACAGGACCCAGGAGAGGTTTGGGCTGGATTTTAGGGGAAAACTCATCCCCCAGAGGGAGCTGGGCAGTGCCCAGGCTGCCCAGGGAATGGGCACTGCAGGGTTTGTGTGCCCCAGATGGCTCAGTCCTTTGGAGATTGACTGCCCCAGCACCCGAGCTGCTCTTAGCCACAGGCAACCTTAGCAAGCCCAAGTGATTTCAGCTCTTGGTGATTTTCAGGTCTCTCAGGATTCCAGCTCTTTGCTTGCTAGGGAGCCTGGCAGGCTAGCTGGGAAGCAGACGCGGAGAGAGGAGAAGGCAGTTCCACAGCGATGGTTTATTGAGGGGTCTGTGGAGGGGTCCAGAATGGGCTAAAGCAGCCCCTTCTATAGGGTTGGAAGGGATCAGAAACTGTCCAGTAGCAGGGGTGAAGGAGAAGTAACCCATGGGGTCACAGGGTGATAAGAAAGGTGGAAGAGAGGGGCTCTGGCCTTTTCACCCTGACTCGGCATCTCCTCTCTCTAGGCCTCGGCCCTCCCCGGGGCCCTCACAGGCCCTGTGCCGGCTGCAGGGGCTGCAGCAATGATCCCGTGCAATGTCCCTGCAGCAATGATCCTGTGCAATGTCCCTGCAGCAATGATCCTGTGCAATGTCCCTGCAGCAATGATCCTGTGCAATGTCCCTGCAGCAATGGTCCTGCACAATGTCCCTGCTGCAATGATCCTGTGCAATGTCCCTGCAGCAATGGTCCTGTGCAATGTCCCTGCAGCAATGATCCTGTGGGTCCCTGCAGCAATGATCCTGTGCAATGTCCCTGCAGCAATGATCCTGTGCAATGTCCCTGCAGCAATGATCCTGTGCAATGTCCCTGCAGCAATGATCCTGTGCAATGTCCCTGCAGCAATGATCCTGTGCAATGTCCCTGCAGCAATGATCCTGTGGGTCCCTGCAGCTCAGGATCCTGGGATTGTGGGCACAAGGGATGCCCAGCTGGGTGTGCAGCCAGAACAGGGAGCTCAGGCCCAAGCATTGCCAAGCTGTGTCCTTGGGGCGCCCTGGCCATCCAGCCCAGGCCTAGCCCATCTCCCAGCTCAGCCCCCTGGATGGACCCTGCTTTCTGACACATCCAGCCCTGCTGCAAGATGCTGCTGGTGGACAAGAGGAAATTTATTTGTGGTGTTCAGCCAAAGGGCAGCAGGAGTGCCCAGAGAGCTGCAGATCCTGCCCCAACTCCATGACAGGATCCTGTACGTGATTCCTTCCCTGAGCCAGCCCTGGCTCCACAAGGGGCTTTGTTTTTGTAAGGTAGGAAGCATGCAAAGTACACACAGTGTTTACAAAGTACCTCACTGCTATTTTGACTAATTTTTACTGGAGAGTTAGTGGTTGTTTCAAAGCTGGATTAGTCACTTTGACCATAATTACAATCTCTTGAAATCTGCTTTAGCATTTGGAATTGGCTTCAGGCCGAATGGCCAGAGAACGGCTCCATCTCAGTCTCAAGACTACCCTTGATTAGCAGCTCCTGTAGCTTTATTTACCTTGCCGCTTTTTCCTGATTTTTAAGTGAAAGATGAGCAAAGATGGGGGGCTGTGCATAGAAACCTGTGGCACTGTGAGCTGCCTGGGCATGGCAAAGTGTGAGTGAAGAGCAGAGCAGGGCTCCCAGGCTGGGGCTCACAGAGATGAACCCCCACAGCCACCCAAATTCCCACTGCAACTCCCTCCACAGCATCCCTCGGGATAACTGGGTGCACACCAAGTACAACCACAACCCTTGGAGAAGCCAAGCAGACAACCCAAGCTCCAGCAGCCCCCCACAAAAACTCTTTTTCTGCCCTGGCTCTGCTCTGGAGGTGTGCTCCAGATGGAAATGCCTTGGCCAAGAGGCAGAGCCCGGGGAGGGGAGCGTGCAGCAGCTTGTGGGTGACACTCCTGGCAGGCTGGCACTGGGGCAGGCAGCGAGCTCTGTGTGGGAGGAAGCACCAGCCACCTTGGATTGCATCATCCCCTCCCTGGCTTTTTTTTTTTTTTTTCCTTTTTTTTTTTTTTTCCTCCCCTCCCCTTTCTTTCTTTTTTGTCTTCCAGATGGTAAAACAAAGGCTGTAGTGAAACCCGTTTTCTCCCAGGAAGAGGTGGGAGGGAATTTTTATATGAGCAAGAAACTTTGCCTCGAGTCGAAATCTGGGGCCTGGGCTAATGAAGTACCTGTAATTCATATTGTACTAAATACTGCTGAAACCAGGCATGCACTAATCATGGACCGTGCCAAACTATGCATAATTACTATGCTTTCTCTGTAGCAGTAATTAATTTGCGTTAGCAACTTTGATTAATCTCTCTAATCTAGAAGTAAAGTGCTTCTCAGACATGAAAGGCTCTCCAAGTGCTCAAGGTTGTTGTTGCAGCCTCGTGGAGAGTGCTTCAATCCAGTGGGGGGCAGGAAGGGGACAAAGCTTAAAAAGAAATCAAAGTCTAGCTGATATTTATGAACTAATGACTAATAAAAAAAGTTCTGCTAGGCCACAGAATTCATCAGCTAAGCTACAGCCTTCTGTCCACAGTGCCTTCCTCCTGCAAGAAAAGAGAATTGTCAGTCAGAGAGCTTCTCCAAGGGCTGCTCCAGAGATGGAGGCTGCGATTCCACCTCACAGGGGGCTGTGAGCCAACGTTTCTATTGCTGCAGTGCAAACTCACCCAGAAACCCATCCTGGCCTGCCTCTAGCAGGGCTGTTCACCCTGGTCCCAGCTGCTGTGGTCAGTCCCACAAGGGCCAGTTGTGCCTCCTGGCAGAGCTGGGGCTGCCCATTTTCCAGCAGGGTGAGTGCTGAGCTCACTGAGCCAGCACTCCAGAGCCACCAGGTGCTCCTGTGGGAGCTCAGCCCTGGCTCCTCTGCACTTTGAACTTTCTACTCTCACTGCCAACCTCCCTGCACCCAGAGCAGCCCTGACTGCTGAAAGGGTTTGTGTCAGCAAAAGGTGCTCCTGATTTACCCAGGCTCCACCAGCTCCCACATCTCCAGGGGCTGACATTTCTGAGGCAAACAGAGGTGTCCCTACAAACCCTCCACGAATCCAAGGGGGGTTTTAAGTCACCACGGTGTTCTCTTTCTCTCCCTCATTAATCTCCTCTCCCTGTTAATATTATTAAGTTATTTTTTTCTTCTCTTCTCTGATAGCACTGGTTCCTGGCAAGGACTGCATGTAATTCATGATAAGAAATTCAGAATGACATGAAAATCAGTTGGAAATGGGTAGTCTGGAGATTACTAACGAGCTTCTTCAGTTTGACTCAGATAACTTTTGTTAAAATCTGCTGCTACTGCCTCAAAGTCTGGGATCAATTTGCACGAGTCAGAAAAAAATCTTTTAAACCATACCAGTCAGTAGAAAATGTAGATGTGATTCCTATAATGTGTAAGGTTTTTTTTTTTATAATGCTGATTCAACAAAGGAATTCATTGTGATAGTTTATTTTCTTACAGCTGTAGTTTGTGTCCAAATATTTTATAATCATAAAGCTACCCTCTTGATATCAGTCAAAATAGACAATATATATTGATGGCTAAACAAGCTTTGTAGAAGACATTTTTTTTAAATCAGGCATGGGACTTTACATTTATTAGAAGGTGTTCACAAAAATAAGGGTAACATCATGCATATTCTTTGCAACTAAACCCAGTTATGGTTACAGTCTGGAAATAAATTCTTTAAATAGACATATGGAGATACAGTAGTACATTTACACTCTATTTATGACATTTAGTGTACTGATAACTCCCAGCAATACATCAGAAGTCCACAACCAGCTGATGGAGGGATTGGATGAGGAGGAAGAAACTGCTTCAATTTCTCACATTATTTATGTGGCTCGACAAGGATGTCAGTGTGAATGGCCTCCTGAGTCTGGGAGGCAAGAACAAGTCAAGACTATACCTCTGCAGTACAAAACATTTACACACGAAATACACATGCATTGCAGTGCATTGGGGGTGGACAGAGCGAGGAGGAGCCCCTGCCCCAATGCTTTATCAACACAATTCTACAAAGGAGTCTCAAATAGGGTTATATACTTCAGTCACAGTAAGGCCACAAAATTACAATGGATAAGGACCTTGGGATCTGACATTCTGTGGGAGCAATGGAACCCTTCCTTCTTTCCAGAGCTTTCCACGTGTTCCCGCATGGCATCTCCCCCACCAAAGTCCTCCTGCTATTGATTTGTGTTTCTGTAGGTTGGACATATTGCTTGGTACAACAGTGAGCACAGTAGAGAAGGGTGCTGGCACAGGGAGAACAAAACCTATGGGACATTCAGACTCTACACGAAGCTGGCTAATCAGAGAACAGGCTGGCAAAGGATTTCCTCAGGTTCCGGATGGTCTCAGCTTTGGCCTCGTCCTCGTTCACGGACGACCTGAAGAAGGAGGACTCTGTGAAGCTGAAGGCGTTGGTCAAGGACTGAGACTTGCTGCAAGACACAAACACAACAATTCTGCATGGTCACGCTGTCCCCCAGCCTCTACCCCCAGCTCTTGGATCAGAAGAGGGGAAATTCAGAGGAAATCACAGAGATGAGCCCCCAGAGACACCCTAATTCCCACTGCAATTCCCTCCACAGCATCCCACGGGATAACTGGGTACACACCAAGTGCAACCACCACCCCTTGGAGAAGCTCAAACAGATTTGTCCCTGAGGCTGGACAAAAATTGGCTTTCACCCATTTTTGTTGTGTCCCACGCAATTCTGCACCTCTGACTTGAGAGTAAGGCTTGAGGATAACATTTCCTTCAAGGAGCACACCGGTGCTTTCTTTTCTTTCTACAGCTCTGAATTGGATGGTGCAAATTAGAGTCTTGAGGAAAATGTGGGCCTGGCTACTAAATCCAAATCCCAGCCCAACAGGACTGATAAATAGTTGTGTTTTGGTGAGGCTGCAAATGGTTGTGCACAGAGAAAAATCAGGTATTTTACAAGAGCTTGAATCTTTAACTGTAATGTGCTCTCCCTCTGTTTAGATGTATGGAACATTAGAGCCTTAACAGAGGCTTAAAAGCATTTTATATCTTTGAAGAAACCCCCCCAAATCAGATATATTTTTTCTTTTCTATAGGCAGTGCCTGGCAATGCTGCTCCATTCTTAGTGCTGTTATGTGACTCCTGTGTAAGTTCCTATAAGCATGAAAAACATTACAAGGAAAACGAGGAGGAAAATAGCTATAGTCTAAAACTTTAACTCATGACTTGTCAGATAAAATAACATCTAAAAAAGAGGCTTGAGTTGAAATAGAAGACATTAATGAGTTATCAGCTTTTTACAAAGACATCCTTACATGGGTAAAACAAGTTGCCTGATTTCATTTTTATCTCAGTACAACAGATTGCAGTTTTGGCTCTGGTAAAACTGAAGCACTTTCCTTATTCAGATTGTCTCAGACTCCTCATGGTTTGCAGCTCCTCTCCTTCTAAACTAATAATGTACAGCAAACAGTGCTGCAGGCGTTTTAGGTTTTTCATAAATTATAGTTGTGCTAATGAGAATAGACTGATAAATGTTTGTTTGTACTCACTGAAAGAGGGAGGGTGGGAAGCAGCACTTGACTTGATTAGTAACACAATAAGTAGCCTAATTAAATATTTATTCACAGATTAATAACATGTACATACAGGTTAGGCAACAGCATGTGGGTGAATACAAAGCATACACATGCAAATAGAGTTAATCCTACAGGCAGGAGATCTGAGCCTTGGTGTGGACCTAAAACTGCTTCTGAAAGTTAGAAAGCTGCTCTTATTACAGCTTGCATCTTAAAAACTTTCATTTCTCCTTTGTTATTTTATTTTAAAGAGAGACTCTTCCATTTGGAGAAGAGGAAAATGAACCTAGATGTAAAAAGAGGTTAGGGGAGAAAGCTGGAAAGCAGCATGTGGCAGAGCCCTTCTGTAACTGCTCTTAGCTGCTTTTCTTCAACCTCAGAAGTTAAGTTTCAAACTATAAACTGATTTCCATCTTGCTTAAAAAAATCCACCTCTCTATTCTCTATCACCTGAAATGGTGGAGGATTCAATTTGAGGTTTATGATCATAAAACAGAATAAAGAAATACATCGTGCCAGGGAGGCCAGGGAAATACTGTCCTCTTTGCACAACACTGTCATCCAGCATGTCTCTGGCACTGAGCTGGGCTCAGGGAGAACCCGGGGTTGTTTCCCACTGGTGTTAGCTCAGGAGTGGGTGGAACAAGGGGATCTGTGTTCCTGGAGGAAAGAAAGACTCCGTGCAGGTCTTTGTACATCCCAGACTGAGGGGATGTGTCTGAGTCTCCTGGCAGTGGTTGTGTCAGGGCTGCTGGGCTGGAAAACAGCAAAGCTCTGCTGGTGCTCCCTGGGGTTTCTGCTGGCTGGGTTTGAGCTCTGAGGGGGGAGTTCTCCATATTCCTTACTGGGTCCAGGTAAATCAGTAAGGAACCTTCCAGAACTGGGACAGCCACCTTTTTTTTTTTTTTTTCTTTTTTTTTCTTTTTTGAGTTTTGTGCAGCCTTTTCTGGGCAGGGCTTGAGCACTTGGGCAGTGCCTCTGCACAGCCACGGGCAGCAGAGAGAACCAATCTGGCAGCCACTGTCCAACATGACCCAGCCTGGACTGTGCCTTTGGAAACGGAATCTGTTGTCTCAGTGACTGCAAGGTTAAAAGTTGAAGCAGATAAGACTTCCTCTGGGAGGGCAGGCTGACAGCACACCCAGCCCGTGACTCAGTGGCACCAAAAGGAGGAAACAAAGACTAGAAAGATGATGGGTATTCAGACCTGGCCAGGGCAGAAATTGCACAATGGGCAGATGGAATTTTGCACGGTGCTCAGAACAGAATTAATGCTAGCAGCTAGCTTTACTCCATTACCGGAGATTAAGTCTTTTGAGCTATTTAACCTCATTTTAAACGTGGGACTAGAACTGATGCTAGCAGCTTACTTTACTCCATTACCAGGGACTAAGAGTTTGGACTATTTAACATCATTTTAAACTTGGGACTAGAACTGATGCTAGCAGCTTACTTTACTCCATTACCAGGGACTAAGATTTTGAACTGTTTAACCTCATTTTAAACTTGGGACTAGAACTAATGCTAGTGGCTTCCTTTATTACCAGGAGCTGTTTTTTGAGCCATTTAACTTTGTTTTAAACTTGGAACTAGAACTGATGTGAGCAGCTTACTTTATGACCAGAGATTAAGTTTTTTGAGCTATTTAACCTCGTTTTAAACGTGGGACTAGCACTGATGTGAGCAGCTTGCTTTACACCATTACCAGGGACTGTTTTTTGAGCTATTTAACCTCATTTTAAACTTGGGGCTAGAACTAATGCTAGCAGCTTAGTTTACTCCATTACCAGGGATTAGATTCTTTAACTATTTAGCCTTGTTTTAAATTTGGGATTAGGACTAGCACTAAAGGCTTACTTTACTCCATTACCAGGGACTAAAAACTCATTTTAAACTTGGGACTAGAACTAAAGCTAGCTTAATTTACTCCATTACCAGGGACGAAAACCTCGTTTTAAACTTGGGACTAGAACTAATGCTAGCGGCTCATTTGACTCCATTAGCAGGGCCTGTTTTTTGAGCTCGTTTTAAACTTGGAACAACACGTTCATTTTCCCCCTGGCTGTGGGAGCAGCCCCCCAACCCCAGTCAGACAGAACCTGTGCATGAGGAGAGAAGAAGACCGGATAAAGCGACTCTTACTTAAGCTGCGGATGCGACTGAGGCTTCTGCTGTGGCGCAGGCTGTGGCTCGGGCTGGGGCTGTGGCTGTGGCTCTGCTTCCTTTGATAACCTGGAGCTGGGAGGACCTTGGGCCTGGGGCCGAGGCTGCTGGGTGGTGGGTCCGGGCGGGCGCTGGGGCTGCGAGGCTGCGGGCTTCGCTGCCTGCCCCGCGGGGAACACGCGCTGGGGCTGCAATGGCTCCTGGCTTTGGGATTGCATTCCTTGGGGTTGCACTGGGCCCCCTAGGTTCAGTACAAGAAAAACTTCATAATGTTATAGTTGCAAAGAGGCCTTATTTAGACTTCATATCCAACACTTTAAAATCATCCTTTCCAACGTGATTAGCTCTACTTGTGAGGCAAAAGCCTCCTGGCGTGTGCTCGCGTGGAGGCAAGAGCACTGCTCACACTCATGAGGAACTTGCTGGGAGCCCCCCATGAATCAGCCTTAAAACTGCCAAATAGCACCCCATTTATCCCAGGTCCTGACTTCAAACCAAATCAATGGAGTTACACCCAGAACAGTTTTGGCCCAATCAAGGAGAGGCTGTGAGGTAACCGAACACAGTAGAAATATCTACTTCAGCAAGACATTCACTATTTTCGGTGTAGTTACTGCAGATATTTTCTTCCTCCAAAGTCTTAAAATCATTTCTGTAATATTCCTCTTAGATTCACTCTTACAGCAGTAAAACAATCTCATTTTCTGGCTGGTTGAAAGCATTTTCATAACTTACTTAACCCCTTAGTGAGATATGTCAAGAACATTACAAGAAACACAAGAAAGTCACTACAAATCCTTTACCAGGAAGGCACTTCACTGGCAAACTACTGCGTGATGTGGGAAACCACAGCGTGCAGGAGAGACTCAGGCTGCACAACCCACAGCTGAAAGATGCTACAGTACCATCCAGTGGGGTTTTTCTGCTTTCTGGCTGAAAGAATGCTGTGTCAGACATCAGGGCTCGCTGTTTTATCTCAGCTCCCAGCTCTGACTGGGGTTTTCTGGACTGAGGGCTGTTGTAACTGAATTTTAACCCTGGCATATGAAAATGCACTCAGGACATCTGACTTCAGGGGAGAAAGGATGGGATGACATTCTGAGTATTTGTTTGTACAATGCTTCACTCAGGATAAGAGCTGCTGTAAATGCCACAGAACACAACTGAGCTAGATCTTCTGGGAATTTTTAGTCTTGCATAGATATTTAGTGCAAGTAAAACACTCAATCTGCTCAAATCTCTAAAAGCAAACCGTCATATCTAGATGTACTGCTGCAATACACTATTTTTTGGTTGTTGTTTTTAAATTGTTTTTATAGTTAACTTTCCCCTTACTACATGAATTCCAGTATGTGTGTGTGTGTGTGAGGACAGCACGTGCTGATGCCTCAGTGAGTTTTAGCACAATCGTAGCAGTGTGTTGTGGTGCAGAAAGATAAATAGCACGTACTGAATGTTAAGGAATGTGCCTTCATTGTTTATTAATTTGAACCACTTCTGTAGGAAATATTTGAAGGTGATAACATGGTCTTGCAACATCTTAATAAGGAGCCTTTTCTTATTAGTCTCCTTTCACTCAATATTGAAAACCAGAAAGGTTTCTTTCCCCCACTTGTACGTACAGGCTTGAATGCCAGAAACTTTACACTGAAGACAGATATAACTTTCTTTTATTGCACATTAAGCTGTACAAGAGATTTCACATAAAAGATATACTGCTGTCACATTTCCAGCATTTGCTCACTTTCTTGCAGCTGGGTTGTACAAAAGGCAACAATCATGAAAGAAACTTTTACCAAAAATAACTCAACAGAACTGAACATTAAGCCTACACTGTAAAACATCTGTTCCCTGTTACCCACAATATTGCACCTAAGCATGCTGACATGCAGAGAGACATCTTGGCTTGTTTCTTGGCTGTGGGATGTAGGAATTGTGTGTGCCCCTGCGAATCCTTCCCAGGGAACAGGCTGGAATCCTGTCTGAGACACCCAGGTCTTCCACACACACACACACGCGCACACACACACAGAGCACACAAATGTCCTGTGAAAAGCACTTGGGAATACTGGCACTACTCCATGCAAAAAATACCAACTGCTTGCAAGGAAAATCAGCCATCAGATTCGGTTCTCCACCCCAGGGCAGTATGGTTTGTTCTCTTTTAGGGTGTCTGGAGGAAAGGATTTGTGAACCTGATTTCTAGGTGGAAATTCCTTGACATAGAACAAAACAGCCAATGCCATCGTTGGAACGATCACTGACCCAGACAAATGCTGATCACTAAAGCAAAATATCCATGTAATTCACTGATAGGTAGTAAACAGTAGCACTTACCACAAACATTTAAATAGCTAATAATGCATACCTTAATTCTCATCTCACCAGCCAGCTCGTACAAATAAAAGAAACACTAAGAATGATGAGACTCACTGATAACTTTTTCCAGTGTTTGTAGGGAAAACAGACGTAGAACATCGGGCTGTTTTCCCTTTAAACATAATTGTTTGCACTAAACTAATGGCCACTACTCATCTTTGTACACATTCAAGATGAAAATTATAGTTTTGTGGCTTGCTTGCAACTCAGCTTTCTGGTATGCCAGCAGCGTGCAGCTTGTGATTCTAGGCTAGATTTCTCACAACAGATTAACTGCCTGCCTGTGGAGCTCTCTCAGCACTGCTTGTGTAAAAATCACAAAGAATTTTCCTACAGAAAATCTAGCAGTTGTCAGGCACCTCGAGTCCTTTTGCATGTTTGATGTCAAGCAGTTCTTAGAAACCCTATCTATGTGGATAACGTCGGGGCTGGATTTTCTTTACAGCTCTCTGGAAGCTTGCAGGTGTAAAATAGGAGACCTGAGTTGGTAAAGAAAACCGCTGACATTTTCTGCCTTGCATTTTCTAACCCAGGGTGCTCAGCTGGTTAAAGGTACCTTGGTCTGCCATCCCCTCACTTCTCAGTATTTGCAGTGAAATGAGCTCTTACAGGAAGTTTAACAGTCCTTGAGGTACTTCTCACCAAATAACCTGGGCTTTAAATCTTAGGTAAGTATAAGATTTTTTGAAAGTATTTGCATTAGTTTTCATTAAAAATCTCCATAGATTGCTAATTCAGAATGACAACAAAAGGAACTACTTAATTGAAACAGGATACATTAAATACTCACACTTTCACTGAGATATTGCACATAGGTGGCCCATTTACATAGCTTTGTAGCTAATAATTTAATGCAGAATTACTAAAAATATGAATACCAGTATGTAAAATAGAAGATATTTTAAATATTCCTTGGGAAGAACTGTTTTTTATGGAGTCACCAAAATAGCAGACTTCCACTCGCATAGAAGTAAAACTCAAAGGTTAATAAACTTTATAAAATTATAAATAAAAAGCCTCACTAGCAAATCCTAATCTAGACTTTAAAAATATATCTGGATCACCTAGCTATTGGTCATGCACACGCACAGAAAAATAAAGGCTATGAGTACAGTGTGCACACACTCACAGAGTAAGCCAAGGGACGGGGGGCTTGCACCTCGGGGGGTTGTACTGAACAATATCAAACACTCCAGAAATACTGCCTAACCATCCAGGGTGTACATGGCACTGGGCTCTAGAGAGGCACATTCTTTGTACACTGTTGACAGCAGCCCTGCAATCACGAGGTTACAGAGGAAGGTTGGAAAGCATTACACGCACAGACAGGAACAAGGAAACAACCAGACAGGAGAGTTGACACTGCATAGAAAAAACACAGTCCAGGGCAGCACTGAAACAATGGCAAACTGAACAAAACTGGGCTGCTTGCATTCAGATTGTTTGTTTCTCTGATTTCAATTGGGTTTGTTTTGTTTTTCACTTTTCATTTCTGCTTTAACCCTTGCTTTTGGTCTCAGTTATCTAAGTAGCCTGGACTTGTTTTGGTCCTACTGCAACGCCATTACAGTCGAGAATGTACTGTAAACAACCTTGAGGTGGTGGTCGCTGAGGTGGGATTTTGTTTGGCTCTGGCTCCTTTAGTGATCCACTCTGGAAAACACATTTGAAAACAGAAAAAAAAATCAAATTAGAGTAGCTCGGTTCCAATTTTCCACTAATTTTGTCTTTATTTTCATTAGAAAACCCTCTATTGGTGGGGCTGAACATATACTTCAAATTTATTCCAGATACCATTTTTTAATTTAGTTGCTGCCTGACATGATATATGAATCCTGGGCTGGTCCAAGGCTGAGCTCTTATAAAAACTGTTTTCCCTTTGCAGCATGTGATCAGGATGCAGGGAGTGCCTCCCCAGCCTTACCTCCATCTGGGGAAGGACTTTATCCTCAGTTCCCAGCACCAGGAACCATTTTTTTGTATTTCAATGCATCTGCTCTCTCTTTTTTTTTTCATTTTTTTTAGGACAGACTGAATAGGAAATGGATTTCAGCAGATACCTTTGTGTAATTTAAGAAAGAATTGATTTTTAATTATGTTCACTTGTATCCAGAAGCATTTGCACAGCAGGAGTTTTGCCAGTGATAGTTTCACTTTGATTTGCTGGCTGTAAGTGGGGAGGGAGGTGGGCTGCTCCAGCTTCACTGTTTTGCTAAGCAAAATGAAAGAAGAAAGCAAAAACCACAGACAAATAATAAAAATAATTGAAATGACTTCATGCTTCTCCATCTGACATGTTATTAGAAACACATGTGATACTTCACTTTTCAAAACAGGAGGTTGATTTGGCAGCATCCTTTTCACATGGATACTTGTGAAAGGAAAAGATGGGCCTGAACCAAACCCTTGGAGCAGAACACCCTCTGGGAACAGGAGTATTTGAGTCCAAACTTTGTCTTAGGCCCATCTCTAACATTTTGAAACGTGAAAGATGTTAAATCATTGTAGATAATAGCTTAGGATTTTTTTTTAAGGATCCAGAAATCAAATTGCCATCTGTCAAGAGGAAAAAAATGCAGAATTTATTAAAGAGCAAATGCAAAATCAATTAAATGTGTTTATTGCAGAGCTTACTGGGGTTTTTTCTGATAGATTTGTATTTGATCACGCTCCTAGTACTTTATTTACAGAATAAATCTTGCTCCTAGTGCTCTGAATTCCTGCCCAGCAATGCAGCTGCTGAGCTCTTAACGGCACAAGAACCCTCCAGTGCATGCAGCTGCTGCAAGTTGCTGTGCCTGCTTTAGCTGCATAAATAAAAGGACACAGGGCAGCTCAAAACTCTCATTATTCAGAGTTACCAACCTGCAGGAGCCCAAATGAGGAGTGAACAATGATCCTCACAAACCGGGCTCCTGGATTTACCTGACCTGGTGAGCATCACTAAAGGGGTGAGGATATGTAGAAGATAAGAAACTTTTGTGAGGAAAGACAAAGCCCCCAGGAAATGTCACAGTGCTCTAGTGTGGGTTGGAGTCCTCTCTTGCTGTTTCCCTCCTTGCTGTGACGTTCAGAGCCTGCTGCAGGAGCTGCTGGGCTGCCCTGGGCATGTTCAGCACCCGGGCTGTTGGGGGTACCGCTCCCTGCAGCATCTGCCTGGGCATCAGGAGCTCCAGGAGAGCAGGGCAGCTGCCCCAGGGTGAGAGGTTGGAAAGCAGCCCTGGAGGAGCAGCTCCTGCCTGTCCCAGGGCTGGGATGCTCCTGGCACCCCTCGCTCTGCTGCCGGGGCGCTGGGACATGCACAGAGCTCTGGGAGGGAAACCACCAGGACTGAGCTTCAGGAACTCCCAGGGTTTCTTCCTGGAGTCCCAAACAGACCTCGGGACTTTGTTAGAAAGCACACAGCAGGTTAAATAATTGTGATTGTCATGATTAGCTGGTGATGGGCTCCCTCCCCTTCCCAAGGGCCAGAGCCCAGCCTGGGGCTCTGCAGGGCACAGGGTGCCCAGGGAGGATATGAGTGTTATCCTTTTCCCACTAAAACAAAAGGCTGTGTAGGTAAAAGTGGTGTTTGATTCAGAAACACGGGCTGGCAGTTGAAATCACGTGCACTTTAATGTTGGAACAGCACTGCAGGGCCTCTGTCTGCCCCGTGCCCCGAGGCTGGAGCAAATCTGCCATTTGTTCTGGCTCTGAAATGTCTCAGGTTCTATCACCCAACTGCACTGCCTTGACACGACACCACCAGCCCTTACGCAATCTGCATATCTCTCATCTCCCGAAGAAATGATTTTATCCCAAACCAAGCTTTCAATAAACATTGTAGGAGCTCCCTAATCCTTCCCCCAGCTCCCCCTCTCCAGTGCATTCTCTGCTGAAGGTGTATTTCCCCCTCCCCAGTCACTGACTGCAGCTGTCCTGATTTTACCACCCACACATCCTTTTATTTTTATTATTTTTTTTTTTTCACCAGATATCACCTGGTGCTTCCAGGAACCTCACCCACACTCCAGGCCAATCACATGGGTATAATACTTTGGCTAATTAGCCAACCCACCCAGGCTGACCCAAAAAGTCTAATTAGCATTACATTCCTAATTGAGAAATCTTACTCATGGTTTTTCAATGGTCTGTAGTAATCCAGCCCTTTTCAAGAGCCTTTCTTTCAGACAGTCAGAAACCTTGATACTTGATATTAAAGGCAGGCTTGGAACCAGCCCTGTTTGCTGCCCTGAGCCAAGGCCTTTAATAAAACCCAGGCTCCTTCTGGAACACCAGTTGCTGGCAGATGAGCTGCAGACTGTTCTTCTCACCTCTGCAAGGTGCTGCCAGAGCAGCTGTGGGAGCTCCTCTCTGAGCAGAGGGGCTGCATCAGACCTGTCCAGCTCATGGATTCACCCCTCTTGCTGATTTTCTGTTCTCCCTTGCTGCCCAGCCTCCACCATCACCCCCCTAGCACCTTCTTGCAGCCCAAACATGTTTTCCTGTGCTGCAGCCCTGCTCTGCAGCCATGCTGGCTTCAAGCACTGCAGGGAGCAAGGGTTAAAGGCAGGATTTGGGGTTCAAGCACTGCAGGGAGCAAGGGTTAAAGGCAGGATTTTGTCATGGAAAATGGCCCTGCATGGGTCCTCATTTGGATGCCCAGGGCTAAAGAGCAGAATCAGTGGTACAAAGGAGTCTTTGGATGGTTTAGGAGCTAAAAAGAGCAGACTCAGTGGTGCAAAAGTGTCTTTGGGATGGTTTAGAGCAGAAGCAGTGGCGCAGGAGTGTGCCTGGGATGGATAAGGAGCTAAAGAGCAAACTCAGTTGTACAGGAGTGTCTTTGGATGGTTTGGGGCAGAATCAGTGACACAGGAGTGTGTTTGGGGTGGTTTAGGAGCTAAAGAGCAGAATCACTGGTACAGGAGAGGTTTTGGGATGGTTTGGGGCAGAATCAGTGACACAGGAGTGTGTTTGGGATGCTTTAGGATTACCTGAGTGAGGTGTGGTGGCTGATGGCAGGAGGAGCCCCTTTGGTTTTCATTTTGTGAACAAAATTTTCACATCCCACCCAAACTGCCAAGGAGAAGGGGTTGCTGCTGTAGACAGGAACATTCTGTAGGGCTGCCCAAAGGGGCTCTCCTGCTCACAGGGGTTTGCTGTTTGTATAACTGCCCCCCAAAAATGCAGCTCCACTTGGGGAAGCCTCCAAGGCACATGAATGCTGCAGTCCTCTCCAGGGATTTCTCAGCTCTGGGTAGAACTAGTGAGGCTTTGGCTGCATAATGACCTTTAGGAATATCGGCTAATGACAGCACAAACCCCACTAATTATCTAGAATGTAAATGTCTCTAGATGTCCCTGTGGCGCTTCCTTCCTTTCCACACTTACCTGAAAGCATCTCCTTAGAGTTTTAGGGGCAGAACTGACAGGAAAAGCTGTTTATTCTTCAAATAAGATGCATTAGGATTTGATCAAGGCATTATTTCTTTTTCTACCTTTATATAAATGCAGATTGGATTCACAGACACTTGAATTTTGAACAGTCTGAAGAATGTTGAAATGGGTGGGAGCAAAAGCAGCAACTTGGCAGGGAAATGGCCCTTGGGCAAAAGAGATGCTAAACAGAGTCCCAGGAAAAATTGATTTTGATTTGGCTGAGGTTGAAGACTTTGTGAACTGTACTTGGAGCACGTAGAGTTGTTTTTGGGTCTCGTTTGGTTTTCTTTGTAATGCAAGGACAGGAGCTTTTCATAGGTATTGCAATATTTGAAGGGAAAGCTGTGGTTTTCAGGTCAAGAAGGAGAGGGATCAATTGAGAGCTGCCAAAATATGAGCTGAGTTAGAGCTCATAAAGGAACAGGAATAAATGGTAAAGCATTGAAGTAAAAAGAGAACCAAGAAAAAAAAGTGATTGCTGGGGAGAGAAGTCATTGAGAGAGTTTAAGTGGAAAGTAAATAGTAAAAGAGTGTTTGAAGTGTTATAGATGATGATAAACAGGAGCAAAGGCAAGATGGCAGGTGGGATAAAAGCTAAAAATGAGAGGCAGGGAAAAATGAAACATTCTCCATCTCCGAAATGAAAACCAGCTGACTCATGGAATACAGAATTCCAAAGCAGGTCTCCAAAAATTGGGAATGGCCCAGTTACACTGCAGAAGGTAAAGCTGCACTGAGGGAAAGGAAGTGGCTGCTGAGGAAAAACCAGTTATTGGACAAAAAATACTGGGAAGGACATCAGTGGGATGCAGAACTCCAGTAGATTATTAATTAATTAAATTGGCACAAAAAAGTAGGTGGGTGCTACTAAAACCTGTAGAGGATGCAGGGCTGGAATACTGTGGGGCTAAAATATCCTAAAGAAAGAATGAAATTGATCAGTGGAGCTAAAAAATTACAATAATTTTAATAATAACATCATTATTAATAAAAATAATTACTAGAATATAAGAAATAGAATAGAATAGAAGGTTAAGATAATATGATATAATATAATTAAATATGATATGATATGATATAATAGAATAAATATTATATGGGGGAGAATAAATGAGAATGAGAGAATCATGAATATAAGGAGAAGAGAATAGAAGAGAAGTAGAAGTAGAATATCATATAATATAATTATAATAATATAATATAATATAATATAATATCATATAATATAATATAATTAATAGAATATATATAATATAATATAATATAATATAATATTTAATATTATTAATATATATAATATAATATATGTAATAATTAATTAATTACTATAATATTTCTATTATTTATATTTGTTATAAATGTAATAATGGAATTATATACTATTATTTTTTGAGTAATTATATTATGTAAAAATATACATGTAATCAATATATTACTCAATAATAGAAATCCATCTGTCCCAAAGGCAGAGCTCCCTCACCAGCTGAAATCTAAAGGGAATGATTTGTGCAGTGAAAACCCCAGAATCTCTCCAGAGCTCAGTGCAGCTTTGGAAGACCCAATCTGCCTAGTTTAATAAAATAAAGGGTTTTATGCACAGAAACTGGGGGCAGTTTGAAGCCAAAGGCCAAAGCAAACCAAGATGAAATGCTGATAAACTGAATAAAACTGGGCTGCAAATGAGCACATGCTGTGAGATTTAGCAGAGCAGAGCAGTCCTGCAGTGGAGCATGCAAAGCACAGAATTTCTCAGTGACTTGTTGCTTCCTGCTCTGTCCCTGCAGCAGGCAGTGAGTGGGGCTGGGGCTTCCCTGGCTCCAGCTGCCCCAGTGGGTGCCATGAACAGGACCAGGAATGTTGGGTTGGGCTTTTTGCTACCCAGAGATGGGGTAACTGAGGAGTGTTTAAAAACCTTTATTCTATTTTCAGTCTCATGGGAAGGGTGAGGCAATGCAGGTGTTATAATGCACACTATCTGGATTAGAAGCTATTTCCTAATTGCAAACACTAAAAGTGTTTCTTGCTTTATTAGCTTTTTGCTGCACTATGCTGTAGATGCTTTAAAGCCAATAATATAAAATTACTCCTCATAGGTCTTACTGCAATGCATCTTTCATAGTTCTATTTCTCTAAAGTATCCAGTCTTATTTACAAAACCATCCTTTAAAACTTCTTCTATTTCTCTTTTAACAATATCTGCCATATTCTACGGCATTTCTAAGCCAACAGTTCTTATCTCAAAGTTTACATACAGATACACCCTGTGTGAGCCTTCTGTCAAGCCCTGAAAACTCTCTACAAATCCATTTCCCACCACAAATTCTGCTGTTTGCTGGTTTTTGTATTCCCTGTGGACTGAGAGAAGCAGCTACAATGGAGAGATGAGATTTAGAAACCCACCTTCCTGCTGCCTGAGAGGAAGCAGTTCCCTCCTGCTTTTTACACAGTTTTGGAGTGCCCTGTCCAGCCTTGCCCTTGTGCACTGAGGGAATCTGTGTGCAAAACACACTCAGCAAAAACGGGGCCAGCCCAGGTTCCTTTGTGCTGGAGCTGTGATAGAGAATTCAAAAACTTCGAGCAGCTTCTGCTGTTGCCCAGCCAAATTTCCAAAGAACCTCTGCAAAACCTGTCAGGGTCTTCCCCTGGGTGGGTAGGAAATGCCTGCTCAGAGCGCAAAACAAGCTAAATAGTGAGAATTTTACTTGGAACAGTATTTAAAAAATGTGTTGAAAAGGGTTTTTTTCCTAAAAAAATCATTAAAAGTATTTTAATTTTTTTTTTTTGTACAGACTGTTTTCCATTGCTAGATAACCAATTCCTTCCCAGACAATTGCTTCCCTCTTGAATTAGTCTTAAAAATCATAAAATCATAGAATGCTTTGGGTTGGAAGGGACTTTCAAGATCTCTTTTTTCCCAAAATGATAATTTTTTTTTTCTCCACCTGGGCAGGGATGCTCCCAGCAGGGTGGGTGGCTCAGGGCAGAGCTCAGTGCTGCTCTCATGGACACTGCAGCATGTTCCCTGAGATGCTGGAACAGCTCAATTCCCACTGTCCATTCCAGCCTTTTTTTCTGTTACTCTGCTGCACAAAGTTAACCCCATCTCTCAGTTTGATGAGGTTTCTAGAGAAACTTCTCAGGGAAAATGCATTTCTGAAGTGCCTTCAGCTCTGGAAGCTTTCTGCTTCCTCCCAGAGCCAGGCAATAATTGTAAGGGACAAGGATGCTTTTTGAATTTCATCTTCAGCTCTTATACTGCTTGAAGAAATCCGATTTCCTCTTGTGCTTTTGGAGCAGGGGACACCGAAAGCACGCAGTGGCACAGCAGCTTTCAGGCAGCTCTTTGCAGGAGAAGATTGCTCCCCACAGGCAGGGAGGGAATTTGGGATAGCAGCGAGCTCCCCCGTGTGCTGACACTGGGTGTGAAGGGAGCTTGGAGCAGGGGGAGAGCTCCAAGAGAAGGAAAAGCAGAGAAAAAGGCCCAGGAGATGCAGGAGAACATCCTGGGACTGGCAAGGAGGATTTCTCTCACCTTTCCCAGCGTACAGAGGAACCTCCTCCCCATTCACAGGGGGTCAGGTGGGGCTGGACAGTGCCCAAATCCTGGGCTGGGGGCTGCAGTCAAAGGGGAGCTTTGACCCCTGAGCCCAGGGATTTTGGGGGATGCTGTGCTGTGTCTGCTCCTCCAGTTTTTACAAAAAGAAGGTTCTTTTGATGGCTGTTTTGAAATATGGGATGGCAAGAGGTCCTTGCATGAACAGGAGGAGCCTAAAGGCTGCAGAAGTTCACCTTGCAGAGATCCATCGGTACTGGACCCACTCAGGGCTGAAGTTTATCCTTGGAAATGAGAAAGGCTGGGAAAAAGCTGCTGGAGCAGCCTCAAGCCCAGCCTGAGAACCCCCATTTTGTGGTTTAGGGTCACAGGGGAGTGGGAGGCGGCACAGAAAAGAGGCACTGGGTGAGACACCTGAGCTGTCCCCAAATAAAAGAGAATTTCAGGGCTCTGGTGGAAACCAAACCCAACAACCATCCACAGCTGCTCTTCTTGCTCCTCAAGGTGCTGCTGCTGCTCTCCAACACCCCCAGGAGCTTTGGGGGCTGCTCTGAGCTCTGAAAAGTCTCTGCTAGAGGCTGAAAGACCCTGGAGGGGGATTTTGAAGCAGCTGAGCACAAGTTTGCTCTGCTGGCAGCTCAAGTCCATCCCCATATTCCAGAGTTGGAAGTGTGTCTGTGTGTGAGGGCTGCTTGTTTTTATTTGTGTAAATGGAAAAATCAAGAAAAGTTGAAAGTGAGCTGCTCTGGCTTTGGAGTCTTCCATAATTCCTCTTGGTGCTTCTCCTTGTTTAGAGATTTTGACACGCATGGTCCTTATTGAAAATAAACCATGGCAGGGATTTCTGGGGAGAGGAGCAGAATTCCTGCAAGTTAAACATGGAGAAAAGCCAACCCCCTCTGCTTAACTGGGTCTGATTGAAAGGTCAGAGAAATCAAACAGAGAAGTCAAGTGGAGACAGGGAATAATAACAAACAAACAAACAAACAAACAAACAAACACACAAACAAAAAAAAGTAGAGAGGAAGCACCCAACACGTTGGGGAAAGGAAGGGAGACCAAGGAAAAGCCTCTAAAAAAAAGGGAAATTCTGTTAGGTTCAGTTTAAATAAACAACCAGAGAGTAAAAATAGATGGAAAATAATATAAATAATAATAATAAACCCAACAAAGGGTGTTGTCTATGACAGTAATGGCAGCACCATGACAGAGCAGAGAGGTCCAGCCTGGGTGCCCTGTTTGTGTCTGGCAGCTTTTCCTGCTCTGTGGCCATGGGCCCGTGGCTGCCCTGGCTCTCCTTTGGAAAAGGATGGGCTTTGCTCTGGAATGGAATCAGGAGAATCCCTGCACTCTCCAAATAACACCTGTGGGACCAAAAAGCTGCTTCTCACAGAATCCACCAAGAACAGACAGGCCCCTCCATGTGGTGGGCTCAGGGTTATTTTAAATCCTAAATATTTTCTTTCCTCTTGAGGGGAGGGACCATGGAGTGTCAGAATTCCCAACACCACTGGCAGTTTGGAGATGATCAGGAGATCATCCGGCAGGAGGCAATAAAAAGTTAGGAAAAGCATCATTTTGTTGTGTGAATGAAGAAAAAAGAGAATATTAATGTTGTTTTGTTTAAGAGAAATGTGGGAAAGTATCTGTTAAGTATAATAATTGTTTTGGTTTGTGGCTTTCTGAATTAAAAAATCAGCAGTAAGGCTGGAGCACTGGATCCTACAGACAGCTGAGATCCTCCAAATCCTCCTGGCCCTGAAGCCTGACCCTGTCAGGGGTTTTTCCCTTTGGGCTCCTCCTCTAACCAGTACTTTGTGAGCAAATTTTTATCTTACCAAGCTTTTGTTGGCTTTTCTGCAGAAATCATTTCTTTTCCCAGGTACACTGCTGGTGACAGGCATTCAACATAGAGTACTCAGAAATTAAAAAAAAATAAATCAGGGTGCACCCAGAAAACTTTATTTAATTTGGACAAATTTCTGTTGATGTCAGTGGAAATTTAGGGGAAATAACCCTAAACCTTTCATATATGCCCTTTAGTGTATTTTTCTCTACTCTAAAGGCCATCAGATCCCCTCAAGGCACCCTTGGTTATTTCTTGGCAGGCTGAAGCAAGCTGAGCAGGATAACCATTGTCAGTGTTCTGGTTGCATCACCCTCCTCTTCTGGAGTCATTCCCAGCTGCAGTCCCAGAGTTTGTACAGGTTTATCCCCAGTTATTCACCTGAGACTCAAACCCAGCTCTGAGCAGCTCTCACCCCATCTGCTGGTGCAGGGGCTCAGGCAGGATTTTAAACCAATCATTTCCACTTTCACCATCACTCTGTCAGTACAATTCCTGCTCAGTTATTCATGTGCTGTGTCCTTATCAATATTCAAGGTTTCAGGGTTTATTTTCCAGCATGAACTTTGTGGTTTGGATGCATTGCAATACCTGCATGAGGAGTTCAAATGCTCAAAATAAATCCAACCTTGTTAATGAACCAGGGACTGTTTTAAATACATGAACATCCCTCATGCAGCAATTCCTGCCTCTCTTGGGCCTCTGTCCCACACGTGCAGATCCTGCCCTGAGCTGGGGTCATGTTCAAAGGTGGACAAAATAACCTCAGTGTAGGAAAAAAACCATCCATCATTTTATACTTGTGATAAATAAATTTTACTGTGCCCCAAATGTGGCCTTTTACAAGGCTGTGGTGAGCTCAGGCTCCTGCTTGTTTATTTTCTGCTGCTTTTCTTAATTCCCTGTGTTTATGTTGGGATCTGAAAGAGTAACAGCTGTTCTTTTATTTTCACTAACATAAAAACTAAGAGCTTAAAAACCCCTTTTGATCAAAATAAGCACACACAGATAGACATTGTGTGTCTACACACACACACACACACATATATATATATAGGTTTATATGTGCACATTGATGTAGCCAATTAAAATATATTCCATATAAAAATAATAATAAAAAATGAAAGGAATGCATTACAGGAACATGATGAAAAATATTCCAGCATGGAGGATTTCTGCTTTGTAAAATATATAGAAAAATGGATTTTTAATGTGCTACAGCTTATGGAATGGGACATAATGCACTGTAACAATAAATAACAGATTGATTCTATTTATCCCCAAGTGGTTCATTGCAGAAGAGAAGCCACAGGGTGTCGCTGGGATGCAAATAACTGAAATGCTGCAGGAAGGGGGCACCACCTCCAGCAAAACCGACAGTTTCAGAATGGCTTTTGGCTGAAATAACCTTTGGAACCTGCTGCATTCCAGGCTGTGCCATTTCTGTGCCTCTGCAATATTTTTCTTTGCTCCTCGTGGGTTTTGATGCCAATGGTTTGGATTCTCTATCAATGTGTTTAGGAAGGCATCCACAAGAACAAGTATTTTAATAAGAAATGTAATTTATCTTACCAAGGACTATGATTTAAAAGGATTTTTATGGACCAAAAGTCCTTTTGGACTCCATTTCCAAATAAATCCATGAGGGGATCCTTCCCAATTAAATGTGGTCCCTTCAGCCAAGATCAAACCAAATAACTGCATTTTCTGGTCATCATAACAACTTCAGTGACTGGAAGCAAATTGCTGCTCATCAGAAGTATTTTCCTCTAAAAAATTCCACTGAATCCAAGAGATGGAAGTGGAAGAACTGTGGCTGATCCTGTGGAAACCCAGGGACAGGGGGTTGGCTGATGGATTGATTTTCTCTCTGGAATTCACACTTTTGTTATTTACACCATGTCCACGTGTGGTTCAATTTTCTCTCTGGCCATGGAACAATAAAACTGGATGAACTACAGCATGGGAAGGGCCAGGGAATGGAGAACACACCGAGGTGATAACTGCTTTATTAGCACTGGGCCACTCCTCTCCTGGACACCAGCCAGAACCAGGATGTAGCTGGGAATGCTCTGTGCCTCTGCAGCACCAATTCCTTCCTTCTTCCCTTCCATCAAGGAAATAAATCCCTTATTCTTTCGTGGGTAATGCACCAGGACTGAATGGACATTTCCCTGACAGGATTTCCCTCAGCCTCAGCTGCTGCCACGCCCAGAAACATTTGCATTTATGGTGATTCATGCCCATAAACATTTGCATTTATGGTGATTCATGCCCATAAACATTTGCATTTATGTGATCCTCGTGGACAATGTCATTTTCTCTGCAGATTTCCTCCAGCACAATTCACCCCAGGACCTGACAGGCAGCTCTGAGTGGGTGCTTGACCATTTTTATTGTTTTAGACACAAATGTAATGGTCAAGGAATGAGCCAGAGAGCAGAGTCACTGGGTGGGGTAATCTATTTTCTTGATTTTTGGGGAAAATATGAAAGAGGCTTCTTTAAAGATCTGTCAAAATTGGTCAAAGAGGTTAGAAAATATGGAAAATCCATAATTTTGTTGCCTGCAAATAGAGCAGGTTTGTTTATGGAAAACTTTTAGAATCATATTCCTAGATAAAGTTCTGTTTCCAGCATGGTGTGGGGTAAAACAAACGATCATGATTTCAATAACAGAAACAGCTTCCTTTTAATGGATTTTTTTACCACAACAGGTAGAATTTCTGTGAGTCCAAGTCTCCTCCTGCCCAACTTCTCTGCCCTCTGTGCACCAGCAGAACTTGCCACAGAGTCTGGGCCAGAGTTTGCAGACAAATGAACAAAGAACATAGAAAACCCAGATGGAAGAAACCTCCCCATTCAGATATCTCAGCCTGAATGGGCTGAACAATCCCAGCCCTGCCCTGGGAGGTTTCCCTCTGGAATTTGCTCCCCCTGGCACTGGGACAGGGAGCACTGCAGGGCCAGCCATCCCCACCAGCACTTGGCTGCCCAGTGCCAAACAAAGGCTGATTTTCCCAATCACTGATTTGTTTCCTGATGGATGCTTAATTGGAGTGGGGCTGACCACTGTGGGCCTTTATAAATTGAGGCTTGTTTTATGCACAGTCCACCCAGTCTGGACTAAAATAGAAACACTTCTGAAACCCCCAGGTGATAAAGAAATCCAGAACCTGGCACACCTGGAGCTGCCCTCTTGAGCACAGGCTGCTCATTTAAAAGCAGAAGCAGCAAAACTCAGCAATTACTCTTTGATCTCTCCAGTACTTTGGTTTCTGCATATGCACAGAGTTGATTTGGGATAAATTATAAATATTTGGGATAAATCTGGCTTTGCATCTTGTATCAGATGTAGGAATGGGCAGTGTCCCCCTGCCCTGCAGATGAACTGGCTGTTTCTCAAGAGTGGGAAATAATTTCTTGCATGAGGAAAGGCTGTTCCAAGGTGAAAGGGGCAGCTTGCTTTGAACAGGCTGATTTTACTCTTAGCAAAACCAGCTAAAAATTAACTGGGCATGAGGAGTTATCTGCTTCAAGTTCTACAAATGTGTTTCATGGTTTTCCCCTAAAGCTGGGGAGATTTATGGGTATTTGCAAATGGAATCTTCAGCAGAAAATCAGGTTCCCTTTAGCTGCCCTGAGCTGGTAGAACAAGGCCAATTTTAAGAGTCTGATTAACTGAGAGGAAAGCTGACAGATATTGCAAATATTCTGAAGGGATATCTCTGGTTTCCACAGCAGTTTTTTGCTCAAGTGCAATCTATAATGTAAGGATAGGCTGAGGAAAAGAAGATTAATGTGGAATAACATCTTGTTGCCATCAGAAAGGGCTGAATCCTTCAGGAATAACCTAAACTAAAAAGAACCAACCAGAATTCTACCATGCCAGAATATTGTCTCTGCATCCATCCAGAACTCTGGTTGAAGAGCAAAAACCCCTTTCCATGGACATGCTGAGTGACAGCAATGGCTGAGGAAATTAGGAACCTTCTAAAGATGCTCCTTGGATCCTACTTTCATTCTGGACTCAGGTGGGCAGGTTTTCTTTGGGAATGATTGGGAATTTTCTTTGCATCCAACCAACTGCCAGCTCCTTTGGAGGACAGCAGTGAACCCTCCTCCTCCCCTGGCTGCTCTGAAACCCAGCACAGCCCAGCCAAGACCCCATAATGCGAAATATCAAATATTAATCGTTTCATGGGACAGCCATGTGTGTTACTACTTTAAATTCTGATTTCTGTTGCCTTGTATTGACTGGGAAACTCTAAATTTGTCTCTTTGCTTCATTTTAATATCTGGATAATCTGTTGCTCCTAAAAGGAAATATTTTGGCAAAAGGTGATTTATTTTTTCCCCTTCTTTCCCTCTCAGTGCCCTTTTTACAATGGACTTGAGTCATGTTGGATGGAAACTTCTCCATTGTATGTGGTTCTGTGGCTGAAACAATTTTGTGCTTAGTTTCAAGTGGCTGCAACATAAATAGAAGCCACACCACTTATTTTTTCATGTGGAATGGGATATTTTTATATCTTAAAGCATGGTGAGGTATTTGAAGAACAAATTAGTCACTCTGCCTCAAGAACTGGTCTGTCTGAGGTAGGCCACAAAATTGTTCTCAAATTGTTTACCTGGTGTGGAGCCTGCTGGGAGCAAAAATAGATCCTTGATTTAGGCTTGGTATTTAGCTCTTGGGGCTTGGTAATTCCTGGCTTCCAGGTTGGCTGGTTCTGGTGTTCAGCTGATGCCCCTGGAGGGAGGAGGTCCAGGGCAGCACCAAAACCCTTCACAGGTGATGGGCAGGGTGGATTTGATTCTATTTCACCCACAGCTTCTCTGCACAAACTTCTCAAGTTCCTCACCTCATTCTAAAGAGCTGATGTCTAATCTAAACATCTCTCAGTCTAAAGGCAACCCCCTGCCACTCAGTCCTGGCAAAAAATGGGGTTTAGAGACCCCTTTTAGGTACAGAGCCCCCAGGTCAGCACTTGTTACTGGCTGCTATTGAATTCCACCCAATTCCTCACCCATCCAATTCCACCCAGCAAATCCACTGCTCTCCCAACTGTTCTTTTACAAAAACACCACACTCCCCAAAGTTGTTAAAAGGATCACCACAATAAACCCCACGTTTTTAAAGCATGGAAATGGAAGCACAAAGGTGGCTCCTGGAAGCCAGCTGGGCCAGGGGCAGAATTCTTCATCCACACACTTTAGCTGTCAGGCCATGCAAGGTAAAAGGAGTGAAATGGGCATCTGTTTGCAACCTTTGCCCATGGCTTCTGAACATATTTCAGGAGCTTCCTAGATTTCTGAGGTATTTTCATGAATTGCAGCACGTTAAACAAAGATGATAACCTCATTAATTTCTCACAAGAACAAGAATGATTCAGTGTTATTTTTGACATCCTCAGGACAAGGGTTTTCCATGACAGTGCTCCTTGGTATTTCCAAGATATTTTATATATGGGACTGAAAGGGAGCAGTACAAAGCCTGGTGATTCCCTGAACCCACAGGCAGAAACACAGCAATACTTGCACTTCTTGATTACATCTGGACACAATCTCTTGGAAATAAAACAAACTGATAAAATGTGTTGGTGAGTTCCCAAATCCTTGAGGTTCCACAGCTGTCCAAAAAACTTTGTGCTTAAAATGATAGACCAAGATGCTCTATTTTAATTGAATTTAAATTTGATTTTGTCCTACCTGAGGCTGCTGAGTGGCAGTGGGTCTCTGAGGAGATGGAATAGGAGTTTTGGACAACATTTGGTTCATTTTGCTTACGACTAACTCGGTGATGTGCTGCCTGTCTTCAGCCTGGTGCTCCCCAATCAGGGGCATGGCGCAGTCCATCACCTGCAAAATGCAACAGGACATCAGTGCTGGGAAGGAAATCCTCCTCACCCCTGCAGGAGGGCAGGCTGGGCATTTACAGCAGTGCTTTCAGTACACCAGAATTACAGGCATTATGGGTTCCATCAGAAAATCAAGGAGAGAACGGCAACTTTGGGATGCCTTCCCCTCCCCAGCTCCCACCAAAGGGGAAGAGAAAGAACCTTCCAGAAAAAGCTTCACTGCACACACCTTGGGGAGGGAGAGGAAGCACAGGGCTAATAAGGACAATCTCAGGCTGTGCAGGAATTTCAGCTGAGGTTTCCTCCCTTCCCTGCTTTTGGGGCTCACTCCATGTTGAGGAGCTGAATTACCCCAGGGAAATGCAGAGTTCAACTTCACTCCCTGGCACTCTGTGGGGTTTTGCTAGGGAAATCTGGATCCTTATGAATGAAAAACTTTAAATAACACCTTGTTATTATTGGTAACCCTTTCTAAAAAGCTGTGTGGCTGCAAAGAACAGGCAAGGACTTCTACAGAGGAAGCAGGATGGCAGAGAGGCAGACAAAAATGGGCACATTTCCACTCTAAACATGACAGTTAATAGTGCTCTCTGGTTATTTATCACACCCATTCTGATGAATAAAACCAATACTGAATTCTGCCACTTCAGTGGGTCCCAAGCACTTGGTATTTCTCCAGAATATTTGTTATTTCTCCGGAATATTTGTTATTTCTCCAGAATGTTTGTTATTTCTCCAAAACATTTGTTATTTATGCGGAATATTTGTTATTTCTCCAGAATATTTGTTATTTCTCTGGAATATTTGTTATTTCTCAGTGTATGCACTTCTGCCCCCTCTGTGTTTGTTTCATGGGAAATAAAAGCATAATAGCATAAGCCCAGCTGTTACTCACAAGGGCACTGGGCATTCCTACTTAGGAAAATGATAGGGTTTCATTCACTTTTGAGAAGCTGCAATTCTTTTTGCCTGTGCCTCAGGACATGCTCATGTCACCTGCAGTGCTGCACTGTGGTGTTTCCCACAGCTCTGGGTGGAAGAGTTTTGTTATCTGAGGGGTGCACAGGGATCAGTCTGGAGAGCAGGAATACACCCTCTAAATCCCTTCCATCCTTCCTGAGGTGGAAGGGATTTAGAGGCAGCAAAACTCTTCTCAATCCCCCAACCTCCACAGAACATCTCCTTTATTAACAAAGAACAGTTTTGCCTTCCTTCTTTAGATTTTCAAGGGTTTCTAGGAATTAGACACAGAAGTTGGGTGTTTAGAGGAGTATTTGCACCTTGCAGTAGTTGGGAAGGATTTATTATTTATAAATAATATAAATCTTGAGCTTTTCAAACTATGGTGAGAGCTGTAGAAATTCTTCCTGAGTGACAAAGAAAGATTTTGTTCCAATAATGGGATTAGCTTGAAGTCCCAAATAATTTCCATGATTCTTCTGTTTGTTCATTTACAAGATTCACTGGCATTGTGTGCTGGCAACCAAAATATTGGCAGTGATTGTGATGGGATTTTCACATCTAGGAGGTCTCTGAGCTTCCTCACAGCCAAAAGGCTTGAAAACAACCCCAGAGTAAACAATGCACAATAATTGAACTCCAGAGCAAATGTTTCCTGAGAAATGAGTGACTGGTTTTGACTCTAGGGCCACATCAACAGCAGAGAAGAGATGTTTAATAAGTGCACTGAAAGGTTCTTTAAAGTTTGCCATCTCTTTTAACAACCATAGCTTCAAGTGGAACGTGCCAGTGGTTTCCATTAATTGAGAGAAGAGTTGATCCACCAATAAGAGCTGATATTTCTGGAGGGGTGAAATGTGACCTTGCAGGTTGAGTGGCTCTTTAATGTTCATTTCTGCTCACTTGCTGCTATTTTAAAAATTGTATTTATCACGTTCAAGAGCAACTTCTGTGTATCCTGAGCTGGTTCTTGTGAGAGGGATTTGCTTGGTGCCTGGAGGGACCCAAAGTGCCAGGACTGTGCAGTGTTAATGATGACTGAATACAGAATGTTTTGGTGTAAAGGATGTTTGGTTCTTCACTGCAATCCATCTGGTTTTCAGAGCAGGAGTGATGTTTGGGCTGTAAAAATTCTGGTTTAATGAGATCTATTTTTAAAAACGTGCACCATAGGGTGTAGATGAGCCCCCCTCCTACCCAACATCAGTTCAAAGTTTCACAAGCAAAAAAACCCCCTTTGTTTACCATGCACTTACATTAAAACAATTACTTGGAATGACTGTGAAATAAATTGCCTCCAATGAATCCTGCCAAAGGATTAGGCAGGATTAAGATCTGGAGGATTGGGTTTGGACTGAATTTGTGCTCTCAAGTACTTCTACAACTGCAAGTTCACACATCAGCTTCCTTTGGGAGGCACTGCCTTGGTGTGTAGCAGAACTGGTGGGAAAAGTGAAAATAAGGAGCCTTGAGGTGTCAGATCTTCGTGGCCACTCCAGTGGAGAAGTTCTTACACTCCTTGAGTGAAGAATTTTCAGGCATAGTCACAAACTGAGGCAGATTCAAACAGATTTGGCATTTAAACCAGAGCCATTTGTCCTTATCAGTCTCTTATCACTTGGACAGGCTTTGACCTTGTGAAAATCCTTGGGTTTGTTGCCCCGAGGGCACAAATATTGTTGGCCAAAGATGTGGCAACAGAGCACCTCTGGCACTCCCTGGCGGAGCAGCTGAGATCCAGGTGGATGCTTTATATGGTGATTTTTGGGGTATTTTCTTTTCCTTTCCGAGAATACAGTCAGTTTTCATTCCTAGTATAAGAGTTAATGACAACTGTTTTCTATTTTGATTTTATAGAAATGTATCTTAAGAATATTTTGGGCAACACCAACAGCTTTTAAATCCTGTGAGTGACTACAGGAATGTCAGGCTGGCATTTCCCCCCCCCTCAGAAGATTTGACAAAGTTTAAACATACACAAACTCCCTGTTTATAAATAGTTTATTTACAGCCTGTGCTAGATTTAAAATCTCACTTAAACCCAGCCAGTTTTTAGTTCAGCATATAGTTCAGCTATTTAAAATATTGGAGTTTCCCACTAAGAGGATTTCACAGAATAAAAAAAGGACATCTGTAATTTATAAAATCAAATACATTCCTTGCAGATGCCAGTACAAACATGGGTCACTGTGAATTACAGGCACTTAATTCATATCACTGTGAACTTGCATTTTTCTATCAATGTCCTTTCATTTCAGTGGCCAGCTCTTTGGGAGGAATTTCTCTTATCACCCAGGGACTGACTGTAAATATCGGTGAGAAAGGTGAATAGCTCAAATTTGGGGTACAAGACTGAGACTGGCAACACAAAGAAGAGAAATTCTGTAATTAGGAAGGGAAATGGGATTTCTAAAGGAGCCAGAGCAATCATAAGGTATCAGTAATTGCAAAGTGATCATGGTGTTTGAGGGAGAAATTCCCAAACCCAGCTCTGCTGCTCACCCCCAGGGATTGGGATGTGCTGGGCAGAGTTTTGGGAAGGGCTGGGAAAGGCAGAGCTGGGGAGGTTAAAGGAAGGGCAGAGGTAAAGAATCCTGTGGATAAAGTGGGGAAAAGGCATTTCCCAGGATGCTGAAATACAAGAGGAACACGGTGGAGCAGCCAGGGGCTGTCAGTCTGTCAGTGCCCAGGGAGTCTGGCAGGATAGATGGATCTCCTGAGGGAGAAGCCCAGGAATTCCAGGAGAAAACAGGATCAATGGTAAGTCCAGGGGAAGGGGGAATTAAATCAGGGTGATTTGGAAGGTCCATGCTTGGCAGAGTGGGAACTGGGCAAAACCATTCCCTGTGGTGGGTGAATACAGCAATGTTCCAGAGCAGAAATTACGAGAGACATCTGAGTTTCTCAATGATTACAGCTGGGTTTGGCTCCCTCCCTGAGCTGAGCAGAGAATTCTGTCCTGGATGGGAGGACAGGAGAAGTAGCTGAGCTTCTGAAGAATTCGAGGCCAAGAACAGAACTTTCCATCAATTGTGCACAAACACTGTTTCTTCATTTCCTCTGTTGGTTTTCAGTGAAAGTTTTCTTCTTGAAATCCTTTCCAAGTCAAAAACACCACTTGGGAGCTAATTTTAATTTAGCTCAGGGAGAAATGAAGCAAGTGGGGAAGACACCTGCAGCAAACCATTTAATCTAAAACAAAATTTGGGAGACTTCTGGGAGGCCACTCTGAAGGATTCTCGTACATTTGTTCTCTTTTACTGCTCCCATCACCACTCTGAGCTTTTATTCATTTTCCCAGAGCTTTGCTTTTCCAAGAATGAAACAGTGGGATCAGAAATATAAACAATGCTCTGCTCCTTCTTGTACTGAAACCTCAGAAGTGCTAATTTTAAAAGGGGAAAAGCCCTTATATTTAAGAAGTTCAAAGTTTAATGGACCTTGATTTGATGTATCCTCAGGAAGAAGAAGGGAGGCAGTTAAATAGCTGCATGTTGAAGTGATGTGTTAATAAAAATCCTGTTTCTACAGCTTGTCTGATGCCTGGCAGCTGAGAACTCCCATTGAGGGGGAAAGAACAGGCACTAAAATGAAGAGATGAGGCTGTGACACAGAATCAGAACTTGGCTCTCATCCTGATCCACCTGACAGCCCCTCTGCTTAGCTGAGCCATCCTTTAATTAGTTCATTCCTCCCCAGGAGGAGTTGGGAGCCAGTTCCTTGCAGTAGGACAGGAAGAACCACTGTGTTCCTCTGGAGGAGGCAGTTTCTTCAGGGAGCACCACCAGGTTTGGAAAAGGCAAAGTTAGCTCTTCCATCCCCCACCTAAAATCTGCAAAGAGCCCAAACCCCCACAGAACAACACAGGGGGGTTTGGGCTTGAATAATAACATCAGTATTTTGTCCTCTTCCTCCTGGAGCTGACAGTTTTCTGGAGAGCAGAAAACTGGTCTGGATAGCTGAAGAAAACTTGGGTAGAATTCTCCCCTAATTCCCATTCCCTCCCAGGGTGGGTGACGCACACCTGTGTCCTCCTCATGGAGGTGACACTGGCTGAATGAGCCAAGTGAAAATCAGGAAGAACAAATCTGCCAGCATTATTTCACTCATCAGGGCATCTGTGTGTTCCTTGTCAGGTGAGCTCTGCAGGATTAAGGTGTCAGTGGTACCCAAGCCCTCGTTTTTTCCTCATTTTCCCCTCATTTTTTCCTCATCTTCCCCTCATTTTTCCCTCATTTTTCCCTCATTTTGGGTGTGGCATCCCCATGGAAACAGGAGGCCACATCTCCCAGGATGGAGCTGCAGCCCAGGATTTCTGAGCTGCCTGTCCTGCTCAGCTCTCTCAAGTGCACCATGCACGTGCCAGCCTTAATAAATTTTATTTTCCCCTGCTGAAAGGACACAAAAGGAGAAAAATTCTCCCTCTCTTGCTGCAGACGATTTTCCACTCCTCATTGTAAAAACTGCAGTGTAAGAACTGTTGATATCCTAATTTTTCCAGATGTTCTGGTGGATGTGAACTCTGCAAACAGCCCCACATTTCAATGTCTTTCACAGATTCTAAATGTCCTTGCTGATGAGCATTCCCATCTCCAGGACAATTCAGCTGATTCCAGACAACAGCAGGAATTATCACACTTCCCTCCACCCTTTTTCTTTTTTTTTTCCCTTTTAATTGCAAGGTCTATTCTGCACCCTGATTAAAATGCTCTGCAAAGCCAGCTCCTGATGGATCCTGCAGCTCTGAGAATTCTGGGCTTTAGAAATTATTTCTGACTGTGGCATGGAAAATCAGGGGATTTTTGAGTAGTCTCAGTCCATTACAGAATTTGCAGTGGTTATTTCATTTTTTAAAAGCTTTCCCTTTTTGCTTTATCAACTTCTTTTTGAGTGAGGAGACTCTGGAGATCCTTGCCCACCTCCTGAATAAAATTCTAGGAATGTGGAAGGTGCTGAAGAAACTGTGATAGGAAAGTGATGAAAACTTGTTTTATGGCCACATAAAGTGATATTTCTCCATAAAAAGCTCAAAGGAAATGAAAAACTTCAACTTTTCAAAATTACCTACAGCAGAAACTTCTGATTCACAAGGATTCAGATCTTCAGGGCAATATCTGGGCTACAAAAAAAGTAAAGTTGTTTCCACTTCATCCTTAATCTCCCTTTCCAGGGCAAGGTATAATTTTGTTGGGGTTCCCTTGGGATGGTGCTATCTATAAACCTTCCTGGAAAAGCTGCTAAGGCTGCTCAGGAAAGAAATCATCAGTGCTGGCAAACTGTGCCATCCACATTTGGCTTTGTTTTGCAGCTTGTGTACATTTCCTCCAACACCAGAAGACATTCCCATCCATAGGGTTGCATTTTCCAGCAAGTTTTGCCACTAATTTGGACCTGTGGCTTTGCATCATGATTGAAACAGTGCTCAAAAATACCCAGCCTTGCCTGGAACACAAATAAGGCAATGCCCAGCTATCAGAAAGGTTCTTTCCTTGCCTGTTTGTAATATGTAAAGGCAGATATTGAAAAAAAAAAGGAAGATTTCTTACCTCAAAAATATAATCTTTTCCATCCTTCCCATGGACAGCTTTAACAGCACAGATGTCCAAGCCACCAAATATTTCAGAACAGGTGTCAACCCAAAGCTTGTACCTGTTTCACAAAAATAATTTGCTCTGTGAGTTTCTCATTAGGTTTTGATTTTCTTGAGGCTCACCTAAGAGTGGATTTAATATTACATTCACCCTAAATTCAGAATTTTCACTGCATTGGATGGGTCTGCCTCCTGTATCAGGAAAATGAGTGAGAGGCTCCATCCCAGGTCATGGCCCAACTGTGTTCTAAAGGAGCCAGGCTGGTTTGAGTCCTACAGCACGGAGCAATAGGAGAAACCCAGGCAGAAAAACCCTTCAGGAGATGCAGAAGGACCAGAAATGTGACATTATGGGGGTAGTGGAGCATGCAGACATGGGTTGTGTTCTTCATGTAGGGTTATGGACAACTGCAGCACAACTCAAGTGGAACTTAAATCATTCCAAGGAATTCTACAACTCCTAAAAAGGCAATTTCACACAGAGTTGGGCACAAAAATTCTTAGTTTATTTTGTAATGTCACGGTAAGAGACTGGGGGTGGACTCTTTACCCACCCTACCAGCAGCAAGATGATTTATTTTCATTTTTTCTCTGTGAATAGAGAGATTATCTGACCAACAAGGGGGTGGGGAGGGATTTATTCTGAAGAAGAGTGAGGCAGTTCCTGTGATTGCTGTAGCACAAGCTCTGAGAGCCCAAAGGCAAGGACACCAAAGGCACTGGGAATGTTCAGTGACTCCAGCAGGGCTGGGCAGGGAGGAAATGATCCTGGAATGATGCAGGCTGATGTCACCAGCTGAAGGGCCTGGTTTGCTAAAACACCTCCATTTTTAATGCATTAATTTATGATGAGTTTTCCTCTTGGCTCACTGTTGAGTCTAAAGCAGAGCTATTTCCTCTTCCAGCCCTTCTCCTGCTCCAGCCCTGATGATGGATTTGCCACCTCATAGTATTTTCCACAGAAAAAAAAAACCCTGCTGTAATAAACAAAGGGTCTGATTTCATTTTGGGATCAAAGGAAATTCCTTGCTGGGCTGAGAGTCTGATTCATGTATAAATATCTTCAGTAACAGCATCCTTTCCAAGTAAACTTATTAAGTCCCATTCTTTATATTTTCTTATATCAAATCTGTTCCAATGGAAAAGTTTTTGTTTTAAGCAGAATACAAAGAAATTGATTTGAAAAGATCCTGATGGCAATATCTTAGCAATGAAAATAGGTTTTTTTCCTGTGAGAAACATGTTTTTTGTCCAATATTAAGAGGGTTTTTTGGATGCCTGACAATTTCAACATCTGTAGATGCACTGGCTGACTGGACTTTTTGCATGCACTTGCTTATAAATAATTTTTTTTATTTTTGGCTGTAAAATATTGTGTATCTTAGAAAGTCACAGGGACAACAAAACTTGTCTTGAACACTAAATATCTGGACTCGAAGTGGAAACAAAACCAGGACATTTGCTCTAAAACACTGCAACATCAATCAGATTTATGGAAGTATATTTAATAGCCCATCTTCTGCCAACAAACACAGAGCTGGAAAAATCCATTTGGAAGGAGAGGGTTTGGAGGGAGCAGCCTGGAGTGTTTGAAACCCAAGGCTTGCACAGTAGGTTTGACTAAAGGTCACGGGCCCTCTTTTCCCGGAGCCAGAGGGAGCAGCAGCAAGAAAGGAGAAAGATAAAGGATAAAGATAAAGGATTGGTCCCAGGGGGCAGTACCAGGTGTGCCAGGGGAGGTGGGCACAGCTGGCACAGCTCTCTGGGCAGCAGGAGCTTTGGAACAGAGGTAAATGAGGAACTGTGACCTCTCTCCCTGTCCCTTCCTGCCACTCTCTTCTTTCTCCTCTGAATTTGTCCCCTGTGTTTGTGTTCAGGCAGCAATGGTCACCAGGCAGTGCTTTCAAGGCACTTCCTCCCCATCCATGGGTGTATTGAACCCAAAATGCAGCAGATCTGATGGGTTTTGCTGTGCTGTGAACCTGCTGCAGCCCTTCAGAAAAGCCTCTTTTCCCCCTGTGTGCCCTGCTCTGCTGTGAGCACTCCCAGAGGAGCAGGGCTGTGCCTCACCCCCCTTTCTCTCATGAACACATCCACCTTTCCCCTTTTGGCCCCACCAGCACGAAGGAAGTTTGGTTTTGTTGGCTGCTGTATCAATGGGAAAATCCCCATTCTGCTCTTACTGACTTCACTGAGAAACAGGAGCAGGAACAGAGCTCAGGGAGCATTTCCAGCATTCCCAGCAGGAGCAGGGCCAGGGGAGCACTTCCCATCCTGTGGCCCTGCTTTCCTGGGGGCACCAGTGGAGTTTGTGTGTTCCAGGCAGCCCACGGGCTGTAATTACAGAGCCCAGAGCTCGCTGTGCCTCCCCCTCCCGGGGAACACATAACCTCACTTTACAGGGAGGTGGGAGGGAGTGAGAAAGAGAAAATAATGTGGCTGCAGGCCATGCCCAGAGGGGAGATCAGTGAGGACACAGTCTAGACAGGGCTTGGACAGCAGGGAGCTGGAATTCCCGTCTTTCTTTCTTGCTTTCACCTTTCCAGGGCAGGCAATGCTTCTGTTCCTGTGTCTCCCTCAGCTCGTGAGAGGCACCAAGTTGTAGGTTCCAGGCTTTACAAAGAAGCCCCAGACAAACCACCCCACAAACCAGAACTACTGTTGAGCTGTAAAACACCTTTTAAATTCCACTTTCACTGCACAGACTTTATTTCAGCTTCCACTGGTGGCAGCCTTTGGAGAAGTTGAACGGCAGAAAATCCACAGCCATTCAAAAGCCTCTGAGATTTTGTTTTGCAGGGAAAAGAGGTTTATGGGTTGTGGAGCAAATGAGGGGGATTGAGAAAAGAGTTCTGAGCTTCAAAGTGCTGCTGCATGAATGTTTTCAACTGGACTGCAGGAATGATCCAGGATAAGAATGGGAAAGAAAAGGAAAAGCACAGTAAACCAAAGTACAGAGCTGGAATGATGGCACAGGGGAAATAAAGCTTCAGTGTATCCCAGCAACAGGGGAAAAAGCCTCACAGTGCACTTCAGTGAAAATTTATAAAATGAAAAGTAAGGAGTTTGGGATTGAAAGCAGAAAAGACAAATGGGATTTAAATAGGCAAAATGGAATTTAAATAGGCAAAATGGAATTTAAATAGGCAGACTGGATTGCTTGGTTATGTAGGAGATTGGTAGGATGTAGTAGGAGGAAAGTTTAAAAGAGGTGTGAGACTGGTGGGTAAGAGAGGGCAAATGAACCAGGAGAAATGCCTGATGGGCATTTTCTGATGGGAATTCCAGACATTTTCTAGGAGCAGCTGTGGATGTAGGAACCCAAGGGCTCACATAGCCCCCAAGGCTGTGAGTGAGGGTGGGTAACTCTGAAGCCACATGGAACTCCTGGCTCTGCTCTTTCCCCTGACTGAGGGATTCCCTTCCCCCAGGTGAACACAATGCATGCACTTACTGTGACTTGTGTACCAACAATGGGATTCTTTAAAAATCACCTTCAAATAGAACTCTGTTAATTTTTTAATTACCTTTTACACGAGACTCCACTTACTTATCTGACATAGCAATTTGTTCCAGCATGGCAGAGCCCGTGTTTGTCTTCCAGTTCCCGGATATGGAAGTTCTCCTGAAAGGGGGAAAACATTACAAAGGCAGCCAGTGGTTTCACATTCCCATCAGCAAGTGCCTCTGCTTTCCCCATGAGTGCAGCAGCAGCATTGACACCTTTTCCCCAGCTGGCAGCTTGTAACAGAGCATCTGAACCGTGAGGGGCTGTGAGAGCATTGTCAGGAATGCACTTTGTGCTGGAGGTACAAAGAGTGGCTGGGAAATTTCTGTTCCCCATTTATTTGTTTCAGTTGTTTTCTAAAAGCCCAGCCTGCTTTGATGAAGGGGCAGTGTTAGAAATGAGCTGGTGCCAGCTCCAAAGGCACTGAATTATCTGTAACACACTGGCACTGCAAAGGGAAATGTCAAGGAGTTTCAGCTTCTCCTTCCAAACCCACCCCACTGTGTCCCAACACTCCAAAAGCACCACATTTATGTTTCTAACACCTCTGCAGTGATATCAGGTGTGTTTTAGAGCTGGATTTTGGTTTCTCCTCCAGTGTGCACTCTTTGCTATTTACTGATATAACCTAAACACTCTGTGTCAGTTCACCTTCTTCTGTTTAACCTCTAAGAAAGAAAAAAACCCGTGTAAAGTTTTTTTTCCTCTGCAGACCTCAGGAGTGCTCCCAGGGCTGGGAAGATTACAGCTGAATGCTGTACTGGGAACAGGCTATGGATGCAAGTTATGAAGTGTTTCCAGTCAGTAAAATCAAGGGAACATCTGCAATGCATTAAAAGGGGATCAGGCAGCAGCCAGAGCTCTCTCTCCATCTCCCATTAAGTTAATTACGAGGGTCAGTAGCAATTGTGGGGGAATGTTGACTTTTCTCTGGGACCCTAAAAAATTGAAAGCATAAAGTTCTTCTGTGATGCCATGTCCTGTGTTGTGGAGAGAAGATAGAGCTTGAATGGAGGCAGAGAGCGATTTCCGGGCGGGCAATGGAGGGAAGGGGAGAGAAGTGCTACTGGGCAGGTGACGTGTTCAGGGGCCGGTGGCAAGGGGCAGGGCGGTCCGGGGCCCCCCCACCCCTGGGCCCAAAGCTAAACACCCCCCCCACCTCCTTTCCTTTTTCCGTTTACTTTTTCCATTTTTCCTTTTCTTCCTCTCTGTCTCTTCCTTCCCTTCTCGCCTGCCTCTCTCTCTTCGCTTCTCGGCTCTCGCGGCTCTTGCCTTCTCTTTTCCTTCTCGGCTCGGCTATGTTCTCTTCTCTTTCTTCGTGCGCTTCTCTCTCTTCCTCTCCTCTTTTCTTCTCTTCTTCTTCTCTTCTCTTCTTCTTCTCTTCCTCCTTTCTGCTCTCTTCTAGTCTCTCTCTCTACTCTCCTTGTCGTATCTTCTCTTCTTTCTCTTATTTGCCTCTTCTCTTCTCTTCTCTTCTCTTTCTCCTTCTCTTCTCTTCTCTTCGCGTCGACTTCTCTTCTGCTTGCGCTTCTTCTTCCCTCGGCTGCTCTTCGCTGCTCTTCTCTCGTCGCTTCGCTGCTCCGGGCCTTAGCTGCTTCGTATCGGCGCTTCTCGGCTCTGCCGGCCGTCGCTGCTCGTTCACGTCTCTGCTCTGCTCTTCGCTTTCGCTTCTCTCGGCGGCGCGCCCGCTTGCGCTCCCTCTTATCCGCCCGCGCCGCGCCTCGCCTGCTCCGCTGCCTCTCCGCTCCTCGCCACCTCTCCTGCTCCGCCGCCTCTACGCCCTCTCCTCTCATCTCGCTATCCTAGAGAGCAGCTCGAGGCAGACGAAGATCAGAGAAGATAAGATAGATAAATGAGCAGAGAGAGCAGAGAATAGAAAGAAGAGACGACGAAGATATAGAGAAGAGCATCTCCTCCTCCCTCTCCTCCTCTCCTCTGCCTCTCCCTCTCCCTCTCCTCCCTCTCTCTCCCTCTCCCTTCTCTCCTCGCCGCGCCCTCGTCGCCTCTCCTCTCCGCTCCTCGCCTCGCCTCTCCTCGCCGCTCCTCTCGCTCCTCTCCTCGCTCCGCTCGCTCCTCCCTCGCCTCTCCCTCTCCTCCTTCCTCTCGCTCCTCGCCTCTCGCCCGCTCGTCCGCGCCGGTTCTTGTTGTTCTTTCTTTCTTCCTTCCCCTCTTCCCCCGCCCCGCTGTTGTGTTTGTTCTTTCTGCTCCTGGTTTTGAGTGGTGTTTATAGACATGTGCCTGCTTAAAAATGAATAATTTCAGGCTCATTACTACTCCACACATTTGGCATCAGAGAGAAAATCCCACAAATGACAGTTCAATCCTCTTGCAGATTTCTCACAGGAATTCATCAGAATGCACCCTTTTAGGTGTCTTTTAGGAAGGAAGATGTGACCAAATCATGGGAAATAGTTATCCTGAAGCCTTTCAGCCAGTATTTAAGTCAAGATGCTCAGCTGCAGTGATGGAACCCCAGCACCACTCACTGGAGAGGCAAAGGTGGCCAGGTTTAAGCCCTATTTTCCCTCCACACTGGGAAAAGCTCCTGCAGAAGTCTCCAAATGGATGCTTGGCTGGCTGTGGGGATGCTGCAGGGCTCAGAGCAGGGCTGGGGAATGCTGTGGACACAGAATTCACTGCTGGGATCTCAGAAGATTGTGGTTTTGACACAGATGCACTGCAGAATGAGAGATCATGGTGAACTGATCCAAAACTACCCACCCAGACACCCTAAGCCCTAGAGAGGATTTCTGTAATTATATATATGAAACATGTAGGTTTCCCACCCTTCTTCACTTCTGATAATTGCCAGGAGCCTTTCACATCATTGTTTCCTCCTCTTTAACCAAACACTGAACAATAAATAAAACAACTCCTACACCTTTAAGTGCTTTACACTTAGGCTTAACGTGTTTGTACTCGATTTGGTCTTTGCAAGAAGGAAGAACTCTTTTAGAATTGCTAAACAATTCATAGTACCTTGAGCTTCCCCTTTTCCAACACCTTCCTGCTTTATTTAGTAGCATTTGCAGTAGCCAATCCAAATTGCTGGGGCAGGGACTTGTCATCAGAAAAATATGTAGAAATGTCTGCCTACTATTCTTGGGTAGGCAGCCTGCTCTGTGGTTTGATCCTCCAGCACTCTTCCTTTGCTTGATGTGCTTTACTTTTGGTTTATTGACCTTTTGATCAAAGAACTTCAAGCCTTGGACTCGCAGTCCTGCTTTTGGAGGGGAGATTTAGATACAGAGCTTTTGTAGTTCTGTTTTTCTGCATGGTGTGTGACCCTTTTAAACTGGATTTCCTTGAAGTCAGCTGAACGCTGCCCGGGTGCCCAGGGCAGTTTAGTGTGTGTCACACAGCCTCCAGAGGGGCTGTGGTATTTACAGGGATCCAATCCTGCTTTGCTGGCCATAATCTCTACTGACAGACGATAAGCACCAGTGTTTGGTGACTCATGGATCCACTTAAACCACAATTTCCCACAGAATTATAAACCCAAGGCTCTTAATAACTCTCTTTAAACTACAAAAACAAATGTTCAGCTGGTATTTTTTTGTGGTGGCTCTCTAAGTGCTCTGTTCCTGTGTCACAGAGCAAAATGAGAACCAGCTGTAGAACAATATTCTACTGACATCATGTATATGTATGTGCACATGAAGAATTCTTCAGACATTTGGTAAATCTTCTCCTTTCCACGCTGCTCTGTAATAACGAGTCCGTATTTCATTTTGGTGTGTGATTTAAGTGCATGAAAGAATCTGGAGGAAAAAAAAAAGATCACTAGGCTTTTAGCATTTGGATGAACCCAGAGTTTCTGAGTAGAAACTTAAAAATAAATAAAAAGGTAGGAGGAACAGGCTGTCATTTTAACTTATTTTTGCTGTCCCTTAGGCCAACTGCTTCTTCTGCAGAGAAGAAACATTTATGTTTCAGAATGATAAATTTACCGTGGTTGACTCTTCCAAAATTATTCCTGACATTGAACAGTTTTAAAATTTCAAGTCAAAGAGGAAAAAAAAAAAAAAAAAGTGGGGCTCTCTTCTACAAAATGCTGTGGTCCAATTTCTATCACAGGGGATGAGCCCAGCGCTGCATCTGGTACCGGGAGCCATCAGGGGCTGGGCCTTATCCCCAAACTCTGCCCCTGGGAGCTGTGAGAGTGGGAAAAATCACCTCTGTTTACTTGGGAAGGGGAAAGATGGGAAGATAACACAAGGAATCTGCCTGTCAAAGCACTGGCAGGAGGGAAAAGAGAGGAAAAGAGAGAGGAGAGAGGGAAGCCCCATGCGGGCCTGCAGAGTGGCATGGAAGGCGTGTGGGAGAAGAGGGCCCTGGGAGCAGGGCCAGGCTGGGAATGGCTCTGAGGAGGATCCAAGGGCTGAGGGACATCCTGGGGGCTGGGAACAGCTCTGCCATGGGGGTCAGGACTGAGGGACGGGAAGGTTGGAGCAGGCTGGGAAAACCCAGGAGTGGAGCACGGCACGGCCAGAGGGAGACAGGGGGCACCGATGGTGCTGCCACAGAAGTGGGGTGGGATCCTCAGGGAGGGGACAGCCAGGGACAGCCAGGGACAGCCAGGGCAGGAGCAGCAGTGTGAGACAAACCCACGGAATTGGAATAAACCTTCCTGGGAAAGCTGGGGGATAAAAGCTGTAGCATCTGCTGAAGGTTCTGGAGCCTGCAGGGAGAGGTGGGGAAGGCCCAACACACCTGAGTTCCTCAGGGAGCTGAAATCACAGTCCTGTATCACCGAACCACGGAATATTCCAGAAACCTCTGCATCCCCGTCAGCTGCCTGGGTGTCCTGCCTTGGTCACTGCCCAGCTCACATTCCCAACAGGCTGGTTTTGCACTGCTCAGGGAATTCTGGCTCAGGAGGGCTGGGTGTGCCCACCGAGGGTGGGACCTGAGCTGTTCCAGCAGCTCTGGGCTTTCCCCAGCCCCTCTCCTGGCAGCGAGCAGGGATTGCTGAGCTGCTTGGGCAAGGCCACACCTTGGATGTTCTTTCCCAAGGAAAACTTCAGTGCCAGGTCAGGGCAGAGCAGCAGATCCTGCTGAGAGCTCCAGAGTCTGTGGCCTCCCAATATCAACCTAAGGAGAGAAATCCTTCCCCTTCTCCCACCCCGGACCAAAGTTTCTATTTCCTCATGGCTGTTTCTAAATGATTTGATTCTTAACATCAACCCTGTCTTTTAAATGATGAAACATTTTATGGATTTGCTTTAACCCAACTCCAGCTTCTCTCAGTTGCAGTTCTTTGCTGATAAAGAACCTGACTGCACCTTACAATCGATTTACAAAGATTTGCTGCTCCTTCCAATGCTCAGGAGCTCCTTGAGAAATATCCCTGTGTCTGGGTGTGGGTGTGGATGTGTAACTGTGCATTTTTAGCCATGTTCTGGTGCATTTTCCCCTCCTCAGGATGGTAAGTGTGAGGGAGCAAAGGCATGAGGTGACCTAACTTGTCACAAAATGAGAAACAAAACAAGTGTTTGTCAGATCACACTGCCTGATAATTGAAAGAGAGTAAAAATCTGCCTGAACACGGGTACCAGAGCTCAGCTGCTGCACCACAGCTGGTTTGCTGCTCCAGCTGAATGCCATCTGGGAAGTGAAGCATCCCCTGAGCCCATCCTTTAGCCTTCAAACCAACACCTGGGCTCCCACGTGGGAAGAGGTTTTCACGGTCTCTGTGAAGGGCTCTGCAAGTTTGGGTTGTTTCTTTGGTGGGTTGTGTTGAAAGGAGAGGACTTTGTTCCATTAAAGTGTAACAGTTCAGGCTTGTTTGTGTGAATGAATGCCATCCAGCTTATCCTCAGAGGGGAGAAGAAAAATTTGAAGAAAATTTGGCCTTAAATTGATGAAAAGGTAGGAAAAAATCTGAATTAGCAAGTCCTCTATGCAACCAAACCCTCTTCCAACTGCTCCTTTCTTTAAATGAAAACAATGAACACAAGTTAGCAGCAGAACCCCTCTGGCAGGCTCACCTGGTGTCTCATCCTCCTCCTCCCAGCCACAACCAACTGACAAAAAGAATTTGAACAAATCCAGAAAGTCTCAAATGCTCTTTCCAGAGAGTGTGACAAGGGAGGCACCATCTCAGAGACTCATCCAGCACCCTTTCATCTCCCTGGTGCTTATCAACTTCCAAACAAAAGCAGGAAAGAACATAAGGATTTGGCTCACATGTATGCCTTGTAGTTACTGCCTATTTTTTGGATCCTGATGTCATATTTGGAGTCTATGAAGGGCTCAGTGGTGGCGTAGGTCTGAGTGAGTGCTACCACGCTGGCTATGTCCTGAAAATCGTAGTGGTTGTCTACCTTGATCTGGAGCCATCCAGCCACAAGAACACAGCACAGACAAAAGAAGAAAAGAGCAATTAGGAATAAAATGTAGAATTGAGTTGCAAATGGCATTCATGAGAAGCAAGGTTGTGACAACATTAAAAAAAATCCTATGTTTAATCTGATTTCTAGGTACCATAACATTCCTGCTTTAAAACATCTATTTTTTCTAGGCAAAATATTACCTGCTCATTTGGAGAAAGCAATTTGCAGGCACCGGAATTTCATTTTGGGTTGGGGTTTTTTTTGTTTTGGTTTGGTTATTTTGTTTGTTTGTTTTTGTTGTTGTTTTTTGAGTTTTTGTTTGTTTGTTTGGGGGTTTTTTTTGTTAGTCAAGTATAGATCTGCAGGCCTCAAATTATTTTTTTTTAGGTGTGACATGCAATTCCAATGGATGTAAATCCTTCTGCAGTGGTTCTGCAATAGTGATAACTGATTACATGTGGAGCCCACCAGGAATTTTAACATCATCCCAACAGCTTTTCCCATGAGGGAGGAGCTGAAGGGTCCTGATATCCTGGGGAGGGCAGGAGCACAGAGGGCTGGCTCCAGGCAGCAGATTTTATTCTCATTTTTCCATCATTCTCATTTTCCCCTCTGCTCTGAAGGAGCTGGGCTTTCCAGGGGTGGGATTTCCAGGGGTGGAATTTCCAGGGCTTTCCAGGGTGGGATTTCCAGGGTGGGATTTCCCAGCTGTGGAATGCTCTGCTGAGGTGTGAGTGACACTAAACCATCAGCTTTACACCTTGAAGGAGCAGGGGCATGGGCAGGTGGGGAATGCTGATCTAGGGGAGAGGAGAAGGAGATTTTGGAGGGCAGAGGGAGGACACAGACATCACCTCTGGAGAGGGAGGGCAGTCCCTGTGGGGACTCAGAGCTGGGCAAGCAGGAGTGAAAGGGGCTGGGGAGAGAAGCCTTGGGCAGGGGGAGGACAGGGAAGTGGGGCTCTGATCCAAAGGACATCTCAGAGTGGGGAGGAGCAGGCAGGCTCAGGACTGCCCATGCTGTCCAACAGGAAGAGTTTGCAGCTCTTTGCAAGCCCAGAACACCCTGGTTGCTTCTGCTTCTCCTGGGACTATGAAACCTGAGGGCCACGGCTGGGAGGGGGCACAATAAATGGAATTTGGTGGAGATAAAAGCCTGAGGTCTGTGTTTGCCCCCAGCTCTCAGATGGAGAAAGACACAGAGTAATTTGCCATCTGAGAGCCAAAAACCAGACATGAGGTCTGGTTTCACCTTGATTGTCTGAAGGCTGACTGGCCTGTGTGGGTTTAAGTGGGACCTCTGGAAATGCTGCTGCCAGCAGTGCCCTCAGGGAGGGCTGGGCTTCCAGGAGAACCTTCCTTTGCTCCCTGATTGCATTCAGACTTGGAGGGCTTGAAGTATTTCATAGCTAAAAGTAAAAATAATTTCTAGACATTTGATACGAGGAACATTTCTGTGCATTCTTTCCCCTTTTCTCTAAATGAGAGGTGAATATCCAAAGTACAGCATAAACATTCTAACACTTCACATCTGCAACCCACAGAAAGTGCAGTTTAATTAGTGGTTCACTCTGCCCTCAATTAAATTGGCTGCTGGACTTCCAAAGATTTACTAAATATGAAACAAAGCAAAACAGCCATAGGCAAAAAATAACATAGAGTTACAAGGTGTAATTAAATCAGTTTTCTATCTGAAAATAGTGGTAAATATTATGTTCATGGAGCTTTGGAGATTCAGGATGATAAATGTAACTGTTCTCTGATTAACTGATTTAAAATCTAACCACTTCTAGCACTGAAGTGTTTTCAGTGAGTGGAGTTATCCTGCAAGGACTCGAAGTTGGCACTGATAGCAGTGAAAATGGGATTGAAATCCTCTCCCACTGGCCCTGCACTGTGAGATAAGTGACACCAAAACATCTGTACTCACCACTGAAATGCAATTACTTTGGAGAAAGAAAGCAGCAGTTATACAGAGGTACGGAGCAATCACAGACAACACATCAAATAGGAAATCAACGTTCAGTACCAAGCTGAAACCAACAAAGAACCAAGGCAGAACCTTCCCACACTCCCAGCTCCACAAAGTTGGATTGTGCAACAGACCTTGACTCTTGAAGAATTTCAGTGCAGACAATACATTAACAAACAAGGCTTTGCTGGCAGAAAGCATCTCAGCACAGTTCAAAGCACAGCCCACACAGGGCAACCCTCAAACTGCAAAGGCCCAGTTGTAAAAGCACTTTGGGCATGTTCCATTTTCCTGGAGAGATGCTTTCTGAGCAGGGACAGGCAGAGACTTGCAAGGGGGGATCCAAGACACAGCTAAAGGTGAAATCTCAGGGGAGGAAGGAGCATGCACAGGTAAGGGACAACCCCCAGGCTCCCAACATGCAACAAGTAGCATCTGCACCTTTCCCATGCCTGAGTGAGCATGTCCAATCTTCACAACAACAGGAAAGGTTGGCATTGTCAGCTGGGGGAAACAAAACAGGAGCATTAGAGAAGAGAGCCACCACCAGATCAAACAGCATCATTCAGGGGAATTATTGCAGCGTGATCAGAATGGGGCCAGAGCTGCTCTGGCCATGTGGAGCCTCAAACTCTTCATCCTCTGTGTGCTGGTGACTTGCTGGGTGTGTTTTCTGGGCACACTGGTATTCCCAATGCAGCCAATTGGTGTTCTTAACTGTCCTTGATATCAACATTTTTTGTATGTCTTTTTACTTCACCTTTTGAACTGAATTTCTGCTGTTTCCTATTTTAAGCTTTGCTTCTGTGTTTTCTGACCCACAAACTCACATTCTCCAAGGTTATAATCAGCAATGAAGCCAAATTAACCACCTTGTCCCCTTCATTTCCACTATTCAGATGTATGTAAATACATTTTCTGGCCACTTATGAAAGCAGTGATGTCTAATTCACAAAAACTTGCTTTAAAGGCAGGTCCTAGCTTGTGTTACAGAACATCTGAGTTTTCTAGGGAAGGCTCCAGCTTCTGCCCAGAATGCAGGGAATAATTTGGAATAATCCAAGCACTGAATAGGAGAATGTGAAATATACAGAAGCATGTGAAAACACTTTATCCACTGAAATAGAAATGCTTCTGTCTCTCAAAAAGTGGATGAGCACTTTTACTTCCATCATTTACTTGAAAAAGTTGGAGATGTCCCAGTCATGGCCATGGTTGGCACTGCCTTTTTTTTCACTTGAAATTTGCATCTCTTGAACCTCTATCCCTCAAGCACAAAGCTCATTCCACAGAAGAGGTTTATTACTAGAAATAAAAAGGCTGAACACCTTCAACATGTAGCTAAACTGGGCAGCAGCAGGACAGAGTTCCAGCTCCAAACCCTCCCTTTAGTGCCACATTCCAGCACAGTAAATACAGCCAGAGGCAAGGCTGATGCTCTGGAACATAACCTGAGAGTTGTTGGAGGTTTTATGAGACACTGGCTGGTTTCAGAATGACCAGAAGCACTTGCATTACACAGGAAAGGTCACCCCTAGAGGAATTTAGGAATGAAGTTCTTGCTGAACTGCAGCAACCCAAGTTCCTGCTTAGTCAACACCCAGTCACTGCTGTATCACTTTCAGATTTTAAACCAGGCTCTTTTTTTTTCACTTCTTGAGGGTAGGAGGGGAACAAATCACTGCCAGACTGGAGATTCATCAGGGCAGCAGCACATTTCTGTGTCTGAGCTGCAAACCACTGCAGTGGGGTTTGTCATGGAAATGCTGCAGACCTCTGAGCATAGCAGAGCACATGGCCCTCCTGTAATTAGCAGGGCCACGGATCTTCCTGTGATCCCAGAGCTGTGGAATCCTCTGTGGCCCACAGCAGCCAACACAACTCACATTGAAAAAAAAATAAAAAAAGAAAGTGAAAAGAAAATGAAAAAAAAAAAAAAAACAAAGAAAGTGAAAAGAAAAAAGATCTTCTTGTGATCCCAGAGAGAATGAAAAGAAAAAAGATCTTCCTGTGTTCCCAATCCTCTGTGGCCCACAGCTGCCAACACAACTCACATTAAAAAAAAAAAAAAAAAGGAAAAAAGAAAAAAAAAAAGAAAGAAAAAGGGGAAAAAAGTGCTTTCTCCCACAGAAAAGTGCAGTAACATAATTTTCTCTGGACCCTGATCCTGAGATTCCACGTGCTCCACCACATCCCAGCACAGACTGAGGGAACAGGCTCTGGATGCTGCAGCTCAAACTTCAGAGAGGAAAAAGCCAGGCAGGCAAAATTCACTAATCCCAACACTTCTCTTGTTTGTAGCTGTCCCTGGGACAGGTCCCCAAAGCCCAGCAATTTTTACTTTGGGGTTTGAGCAGCTTTTCCTTCACTGCTGCTCTGATTTTATTGATCCCAGTTTTCCCTCTGCCATGGTGCAAGCACCTCTCTGCCACCACCCCATGGCCAGGGGATTGTTCTGCCAAGGAAACCTAAAATGTCCCATGGAAATAAAAGAAAACCTGACCTGAATCCTCCCATCCCATTCCCAGTCTGCTCTTTTTCAGGCACCCCCCAGACTATTCCTGCATTTCATGAACATTATCTATGATAGAAGTGTGATTGTGACAGTGAAAATGTATCAGCTCCATGGATTTCCCTTTAATTTGCATTATAATTACTGATAATTATAATTTATATTGTGATTACTGCTATAAAAGCTGTTTGCTTTGAAAAGTATCACTGAGGAGAAAAGGCCATTTTGCAAAAAATATTGCAGATTTTTTGAAAGCTTTCTTAAAATCAGTAAAAATTCTACAAATTCTAAACATTCAAAAAATTCAGAACTTTAACTCTGGCAATTAAAAACCCAAAGAGTGACCAGAGAAATTGAGAAACCTGCCAAGTTCATGAATGTGAGAGATGGAAGGGTCTGCACTGCATGAGCCCTTCCACACACATACAAGATACACAAATACAGCAGAATAAAAAATAGGATTAGCAGGAGCTCTAACTTAAATAGCAAGGCAATAAACTACCATTATTAATTAGACAGAAACCAGAATATTTGGCGAAGGTGGAATAAAATTTTCAAAATGTTCAGTCATATATGAGTGTGATTGGACTGGTAATAAATATTGGGAGCAACTGGAAAAACTCCTGGCTCCTTGTGGGACACATCTGCAAGCAGCTGAGGAACACACTGACATTGGCCAATCCGTGCCATTAATCAAAATAACTACAGTGAAAATTCAAGTGTTAGCCAGACAGGATAAATGTCACTTTTAGGTGAGAGTGAAAATCTAAAAATCCAGTTCATTTCGTTATTCCCTTACTGGTGCCACAGCAGCAAGGATAATTGTTATTAATCATGGTTTCTTAGTGTTTCACCTGCAGCAACTTTGGAAATGGAAGATTTTTTTGTACTATGAGCCTAAAAGGCAAATACTTTATTGTATCCATCTTCAGGATCTGGCCACGTGAGGAATTCATAACTGTGCTTAGCTTGTTTGTACTGTGGAAAGGAAAATTCCAGTTTGATAAAATCCCACAGCACCTCCAGTGTCACCCTGGCCAATCTGTGCTGCAGGTAACCCAGTGAGCCAGAATGGCTCAGATTAACCAGCACTGTCCCCATCTGCTTTGGTGCTTGCCTCTTTCCTCATGGAGGGGAGATCCCAACCCTCCCCTACTGCAGAAACTTTCTGGAGTTTCTGAGCCTGGTTCATCCTGCAATTATAAGTCTATTAATTAAAAATAAAACCTCCACATTTCAGCTTCATACACTATGGTGCTCAATGGTTTGTAAGTTCTACTGCAATTTAAATATTTTTGAACAATTTCAATACAAGCTTGGTTTTTTTCCCAAGAGATATAATTTGAATTTTTCTAAATTTACTTTGGATTCTTTTAACTGAGACATAGTGCAAAATATAATCAAAGGCTTCTATAAAAATAGAACCAGGCAAAGATTATCTGAAAAAAAAAAAAAGAGTGAAAAAACCCCTCTGCTGGCAACAATACAGACAACAGAGTTTTCTGAAGGTGGCATTCACCCTGCTTTCATGTCCTGGGGTTGAGCTGACTAGAAAAGCCACAACAGGAAAAAAAAAAAAGAGGGGGCGGAGAAGCAGTGACAAAAAAACCCCAGATGTTGCATAAACACGACTTACCTCAAGTTCAGTGTTTAAATATTTATCTTTCCAATAATCCCCAAGCAGAGTTCATTTAACCACTCCAGTTCCATGTAATTTATTTGTGGAATATGCATCAGCCTAAATCTAATTTTGCTCTGCTTACTTTGGAGAAAGGAAATTAAAAGTGAAATAATGAAGGTGGCCTTTTATTCATTTTTTTTTTTTTCTTTCCCAGAAACAGGCAGGAAGAGCCCTAAATCAATAAACAAGCAGCAGATGTACTTTCTCTGGTCTGTTTGGTTTGCAGAAAACACAATTTCCAGATCAAGTGGGGGCTCAGCCAGGCAGGAGCTCCGTCAGCAGCAGGGCCAGCCCAGCCCTGGCCTCTCAGCACAAAAGCTGGCCTCAACAAACACAGGCACAATTCTGGGATGTGCAGCCACATTTTCCCCTTGGCAGCTAAAAGGAGGTGTAAAAACTCTCTGTGCAAGGAGTAAAGTTGAATACCCCCGAGCCCAGGGGGAGGCTGAGGTGATTTGTGTTATCTTTTTAGCTAGGGCAGTGGGGAAATAAAAGTTCAAGGGGAGAAAAAGAGTAGAGTTTAAATTTATTGGTGGGAGAGGAAAATGTGCCTGATCTGTGAGTCCTTGGCCCCCAAGTGAAGGCTGGAGGGGTTTGTGAGCTGAGTGCCACACGGGTCCCAGGGCCACCAGTGGGAATTGGTGCAGAGCTGGGAGCTCTGGGCTCCCTTTGAGACTGCCACCAGCACCTGGGGAGGCTGGAGCTGCACAGAGCAGCCCCACATGCCCCTGAAATCAGCCAGGGCTGGAGAGGATCCTGGGTTAGGGAGTGACACCCCCAGAGCACCAGGAGATCCCCTAAAAGGCCTTTGTCCCCACAAGTGGTGTGCCTGCTAAAGATCCCAGGGATCTAAATGAGCACAGAGTGATCTGATGGCAGAGAGCCTGCTGGTTTCAAACCTGCACAGCCTGAGAACAGAAATTGTCACTAGGAAGGAAAACACAAAGTGGGATTGCAGCAGATCAATGAGAGCAGCCCCCACAGATCCCCAGAAGAAACTCTGAAGACCAAAACTCTGCAGAAACAAATTCTGTTTTGATTCTGGCCTGTCAGTGTTTAATTCATCCTTCCACCAGCTGTTTGGAAAACTGCTGCCTCAAAAGTCAAGTTACACTTTGCCACCTTGTAAAACAATTACCCAAATTGCTGTGCCTATAAACTGTAAGGATTTTTTGCTGTAGTATTTCAGAGGTGAATTACAGCTCTAAATTCCCTCCTGTTTGAAGCAGCTGTAGCTCACGTGGAGACCCTGGAATTTAAAATCCATCCAAGCTCACCTATTTTGTGAAATGCCATTCTGAATGTTCAACAGGATTGTACAAGTGAGGTACAGGATGTGTAGTGTGACTTCATCAGGTAAAATGACAGCAGATTTTAGAGGTAATTGCAATGCCAAAGGAGAAGCAGGGAGGAAAGAACAGAGTCAAAGCATCGAGTAGAGCACAGATAAATTCTGGGTTGTTGGAATCTGAAATGCAAAGACCCCTCAGGACCTTGGGCCTGGAAGCCAAAGCTTGGAATTGAACCCAAGATTTGGTCTGAGACCTTGGAAAGGGCTCCCAAACTTGAGTGCTAGAAGCAAGAATGTGGATTCATAGTTTTATAGCAGAGACACTTTTAGCTAAGTAAAAGAAAGTTTAAAGTTTTAGAGTTTAAAATATAGAAAAAATAAAAGTAGCTACAAAGGTAAAGAAGGAGTGTAGAATGCAGCACTGTAGGTTTGTGTGTCATTACAGGATTGGCTGAGAAAGCTTCCACTGTAGCATGAGTCCATAAAATGAAATATTTAAAGATTAGGTCAAAAATAAATATCCTTGTTAGTAGTGTTTTATTAGTCAAGAACTCCTTAAAAAGTCTTGTCACTAAGGGTCTTGTGACTTCCTGAACTGTGCTGTAATGATGTGAACCAGACTCACCCTTCCTACCTGTGCAGAAAATAAGAAAAATAAACCACATCATCACAACAATTCAGAGGGCCCGTCTCAAATTCCTTCCAAGATTCCCCACAAGTGAATTATCCCAATGGGTGTGGAAACTCCTGCCCACTACCATTCCCAAATAAGAGTCATTTGCCACAATGAAGAGAAAATCTGATTGATATGGATAAAAAACTGCACTCTGTGCCCTGGCAGAAGCTGAAGCACGGAGCAGGCAGCCCAAGCAGAAGGCTCGGAGTGGGCTCAGACTGCCTGACAGCTGGAGGGGACAATGAGGTGGCTGTGGCACGTCCATGGCAATCAAAAACCCTCCCAAAAGCTGTCTGGACAGTCCCCCTGCAGCAGAGTCCAGTGCTCCTGACCCAGCTCCCAGGCTGAGTGTGAACTCACAGCCACCAGAGCAATGCAGTGAGCAGCACCAGGGATGGACAGACTGACAACAGGCTGTGCTGCCCCCCTGGAAACATGGGCTGGGCTGGGCTGGGCTGGCAGCAGGAGGAAATCCAGCACAGCAAGGCACAGGGGTTATCCCCAGCCCTGGGTTACCCCAGAATCCTGGGTTATCCTAGAATCCTGGGTTATCCTAGAATCCTGGGTTATCCCCACAATCCTGGGTTACCCTACAATCCTGGGTTACCCTAGAATCCTGGGTTATCCTAGAATCCTGGGTTACCCCAGCCCTGGGTTACCCTAGAATCCTGGGTTACCCTAGAATCCTGGGTTACCCTACAATCCTGGGTTACCCCAGAATCCTGGGTTACCCTAGAATCTTGGGTTATCCTAGAATCCTGGGTTATCCTAGAATCCTGGGTTACCTAGAATCCTGGGTTTTCCTGCAGCCCTGGTTTATCCCCAGCCCTGGGTTATCCTCAGCCCATGGTTATCCTCAGCCCTGGGTGTTCCTGCAGCCCTGGTTTCTCCCCAGCCCTGGTTTCTCCTGAATTCCTGTTTTATGCCCAGCCCTGATTTCTCCCCAGCCCTGGTGTCTCCTGCAGCCAGAGGCTGAGGGGAGAGGAGGGGTGGGCAGTGGGAAGGGCAGGAAGGCCCCGGGGCAGAGCTGCCCCTCCCCAGCGAGCTCTCAGGGTGATGGCCTCATTCATTCCCCTGTCACCTGCCACCTCCAGAGAGCAAACCTCCCAAACTCTGGGCTCATCACCCAACAGCAGCAGCCCAGGGGGTTTAGTGCAGGGCTCTGGGGGCTGTTAGAGACAAGTAAGGATGGTAATTAATGCCCACACTGCTGTTGGTGGGCACTATTGATTATGTAATTAATTTGATTGTACTATTTAGGAAAGTCTTTAGGACACCCAGGACATGGCTGGAGGTGTTGTTCTGGAGAATCCTGGACAAAATGTGCCTTAGGGACCAGTAGAGAAGAGTGTTTGCCCCCCCATATTTCTTTATAATTTGAATTTTGTGAATTCAATTTGATATTGAATTTGATCAATTTGATCTATTTAGATCATCTATAACAGCAGCCCTGTGATGGAAACCCATCAATGGCTCCCAATTAACTCCTTCATCACTTCCCAGTCTGAGAGTGGGAATTCCAGTGCCAAAGGGGCTGACCCCAGCCCCTGGCAGCCCTGCCTGGGGGTTTTCCTGCCTCCCTGCAGCTGGAACTCCCTGCAAGCTTCCAGCCCTTCTCATCCCTCCCCTCACATGAAAGAAGCCCATTTCTCCTGGGTAAGAACAGAGATGTTAACAGGTCTAAATTATTTTCAGGTGTTAGTCCTGGGCTGGGATCCAGCCTTATGATTTGAAGCCAAAACTTTAGACTGGAAAAGTAAAAAAATCCAAGTGTGGCTGCATGAAATCAGGACATTTTGTACAGGATTCCTGGCTCAGTGTTTGGTGTGGATCTAAAGGCTAAAAGCTAGACCCAATTCTAATAATTCTGAATATTTGTGGGTTTTTTTTCTAACAGACAGAGTGTGTCTTGAGGGGGATGGGAATTGAAAAGAAAAATAATCAGAGCACTAATATTTGTATAACTGTTCAGAAATGAAATAAATCTGCTGCTGTAACACATGTACACTTCTCTCTAAAGGTAACAAGCTGCTCTGGGCACACCTAAACCTCAGCCTCAACAAAATGCATTTTCATGAGCCTGGATTGGAATGGTTCAGGTCATGTTGATGAATTTTCAGTTCCTAGGCTTGATTTGGGTTGTGACAAACGACAGAATTGTTTAAGCAGCCATGTCCTGCATGCCAATCCAGAGATGTTCTTTTTTACTCTCTAATCAAACCTTGGGTTGCTTCCTCATGGAACAGTTTTATTTCACAAAAAGAGGGTGCCCACAGGTTACACACACCCAGATTGCCACAGCGACCAAAGCTCTGAGGGTGAAAAGGATTTCTGAGCTCTGCATTTATTCCACTGAATTCCACTCCCAACATCAGCCAGGAAATGCGGGCACAGATCTGCTCTGAGCAGGATTTGCATTAACAAGGAATGCAGGGAAAGGGCTATGCCTCCAAAACCGCTGGGATACTTTTCCTTGCTATTCGAAATTAAACCTGCCATGAAATAATTCCGTTTAAAAGGCCTTTTATGGCGGCTTTGATTGGCAATCGGTTATTCCCTGTAGCCAGCGACGCTGGGGGCTCACAAGCAGCGCTTTGAGAGGTTTCCTTCCCATGAATGAAGTTCTGTCCAGCCTCGGACGGGGACGGCAGCTCAGGAAAGCGCCCAGAAGGGCAGGGCAAGATCGGGAGCTCCAAACAGGACAGCTATGATTACTTGCCCAAAATAAGATCGCAGGGCTGGCTTTAAAATCCAAACTGGACGCGAACTCACTCGGAGGAAATAAAACGCTCCGAAAATCCGTTTCAGATCCGCGCAAAAGCCGTTTAGGAGGGAGCTTCTGGCGATTACCATTTGCACTCCCGAGCTTCTTCGGGCCGATGTCACCAATAAACGAGCTGGGAAGCGCGGGAAGGCGGAGCCGGGGCTCGGCGCCGGGGCCATAAATAAGAGGGTCCCATGTCCGGCTGCTTTGGAGGCAGCGAGCACCGGCAGCGCTCGGAGCGAGCGGCGCGGGGCGAGCATCCCGAGCATCCCGAGCATCCCCGGGCATCCCGAGCATCCGCGGGCATCCCGAGCATCCCAGCGCGGCCGAGCCTTTCCCCCGTGCGGAGCATGAGCCGAGCGGGCAGCGGGAGCCCCGGGAGGAGCCCCGGGAGCCGAGGGGCAGCGCTGGTGCTGGCGCTGGCGCTGTGGGCTCTGCCCGCCGCCGTGTCCGGCTGCAGCTGCGCGCCCGCGCACCCGCAGCAGCTGCTGTGCGATGCTGCGCTCGGTGAGTCCGCGGCCGCGGAGCCTCCGCGGGGCTCTTCTGCAGCGGGGACGGGGGACAGGGCTGCTGGCAGCTGGGCTGCACTGCCCCGAGCGCGGGGGAATTGATGGCAGGGCTTGCTCTGCTTCCCGCGCCCTGCCAGGAGGGGTTCGTGCTTATAAATGGCTGGGATTGCTGGGTTGGAGAGTGGCTTTTTATTTATTTTTAATGTGGTTTTATATATTTTATATCTAGTTTATATCTATATCTATAGATCATCTATCTAGATATATATCCATTATATCTATCTATAAATCTATCTATCTATCTGTCTATCTATCTATCTATCTATAAATCTATCTATCCATCTATCTATCCATCTATCTATCTATCTATCTATCTACTATCTATCTATCTATCTATAAATCTATCTATCTATCTATTTATCATCTATCTCCATATCTATTTCTATATATCCCATTTCATATTATAAATATTATCTATAATTACATTTCTAAATTCTATATGCATTTTTATTAATGTATTTTTATCCTTCACGTATATTTATATAATTTATGCATTATCTTTTATATATTTTATATCTATTGTATATAACAGATATTTCTATACTTTATATGTGTTATATATTTTATATATAATATCTATTTTATATATTTGTGGCTTAGGTCCTAACTTAGAAAATAGCTGAGCTTTCAGATATCTACTGCTAATATACAGCAGTATCTGCTATGTAAAAAATATTCTATCTAAACATGCCTGTAATGTGTAGTAATCTGTAATCTGTATCTGCTCATACAGATATTTTTATAGCACTTCAGGGGAAAAAAAAACCAAAACCAAAACAAAACAAAACACCCAAAAAACAAAATATAAGTCCCCAGTGGTAACTTGCTGAAACTTTTGAGCTTTGTTCTGCTATTCTAAACTTTCTTTAATTTATTCTTGGGGTTTTCTGTCATTTTCTGGAGCAGGAGGCTGATGGGCCCTTTATTTTGTGCAGATAAAGTGGCTGCAGCAGCTCTGTGTGAACATAACTCTCCAGCTTTGGGGCAATTGTGCCTCATGACAGCCAGGCAGCCCCACGGTTGTCAAACAACTCATGGAAAGAGCCTAAAGATCCCAAAATTAGGCTGCAGGGGGATGAGAAAGTGTGACATTTTGAGAAAATGTGACATTTTGCAGCCTTTTGATTTCATTAGCTCAGGCTAAGGCTGGTTAGCTTCCATGGGGTGTGAACAGTAAATGTAGAACATGAGTTTCCAAAGTGCCACAGAATTAGCATCTCTATGGGGCAGGCAATACCTTCTGCATACTGATTCATTGCTTTTATGCCCTGACAGAAAATCTTTGTGGCCATGACAAACTCTGAGCTCTGTTTGTGGCCATCAGCTAAATTGGTTTTTAATCTGCCCATGTTCAGCAATCCCTTTGGTGGAGGTGCCTCCACCAGGCACTGCACACTCGGGGGTGTTTAAGGAGTGAAAGGAAATAAAAGTTGTGCTACAACTAAATATGAACTGTGCACGAGAGAGTGACAGCTTTTCAACAGGCTTCATGTAAAAATTATCCAAAATTAACAATTTTAAAGCATAGAGGAAACTCAAAATATTCATTATGGGCCACCTTAATGAATAATTTCATTCACAGGGAAGCCATCCTGATGATACAAATTAATACTTACTCATTTCTTAGATGTATTTTACAAACAGGAACTACATCATGCTGCTTTTGGCTTTTCTACTACATCATGCTACTTTTTATTTAAATACTTCCCATAGTTTTATGTTACAATGTTTGGACTTGTTGCTCAAGCTCTCACTCCTATAAATATTCCTATCCAAGTAAACTTCCTCTTTTGGCTGAGGGATGTTTATGTCAAGGATCCCTTTGTTCACTGTTTATACTTTTAAAATACCATTTCTGTACATCACAAAGTGGGAAATGAAGGGAATTCTTCATCCCAAGAAGTGCACACATATTTTTGTGTGTACATTTGCATGTACACACACACACACACACACACACACACACACACACACACACACACAACCTGCTCTGGGCGCTCATGGCTGAATTCCTGGAGAATCTTTGGCCACAACATTTTGAATAAAGGAGTGAAACCCCTTGGAAGAGCTGCAGTGGAGCTGCCTGTCCTGTGTGGGAGGAAGCTCCAGGGAGCAGCTTGGCAGAGCAGCTCCCCCAGGCCGGTGCCAGCAGCCTTTGTGCCCAGGAGAGGAGCTGTGCCTGGCAGGAAGGGGCACCCCGGGCTGCAGCCCTGGCCAGGCACTGCTCATCCCCTGGGAACTGGGGCTGTGCCTCCACAGCTGCCTGGGGACACACCTCTGCCCTTGGGGACACACCTCTGCCCTTGGGGACACACCTGTGCCCTTGGGGACACACCTGTGGCCACCTGGCTCCCGGCTGTGTGCTGAGGCTGTTCCAGTTCTTCAGTTATTAAATTGATTAGTTCATTAAGCTCATTCTATCGAGCCACAAACCCAGCCAAGGACTCCCTCAGACGATTTCCTAGCACATCTTATTAAAATAGAGATGCCCTGACCCAAAACTCTGCAGGAAAACCAGAGACAAAGTCTCAGACTTGCTCGTGGAGCTACCAACCACCCCATGTCCTTCAGCCACCATGTAAAGGCAATATTTTTAATTTCCTCTATGATGGAGGTGGAGGGATTGAATTGACATTCACTGAACCTCCAACTGAATGTGTGAAGCCACTCAGCAGCAGCATTTCTGAGAGATCCAAGGAAAAACAAGCACAGAAATTAATTAAGTCTGGACAGCTCTTTTGCTTTGCCTTTTGTTAAGATGATTGGTGCTGGGACACTTTGTCCTTCACTGCCATTTGTGGCTCTGCATGCCCAGAGGCAGCACAGAACCCGAGAGAGATCAGGGGATGTCTGACAGAGCTGGATCAGGGAGAGCTCCTGGTCCTGCCCAAAATCAGGGATGGGTGGAGAGGCCTGCAAGGGCTGAGGTTGGGAAGGACTGTGGGATTTGGCACATCAGGGCTGCTGTGCCAGTCCTGCCATCTCCCTGACCCTGCATCTGTTCATCTTCCCTCAGAGCCTTCAGGGGATGTGATTTTGTACAGCATCAGTAGCACTGATAATAACAAAGGGGGGACTATTTTCAAGCTAAAAACAATTTATAGCTCAGACAAACATCAGTCTCAGGGGCTGTGAGAGTTCAGAGGAGCAGGCATTCAGCCACAGCTCAGGAGCAGTCCCAGGTTCTTTGTTACAAGGCAATGCAGAACTTTCTAACCCAATGCACAGCTGCCTCAGGGTTTATTTTGCCTTTCTAACCCATCACCTTCACTCACTTCTGCTGCACTGTGGATACTTTTGTCCAATGGCTTCTGTCTCACATGCACACAAATGCTTCTGTTATAACTTCTGAACCCTCAGCTCACCCATACAGCCCCACCCTACACTACAAACCCTTCACCATCTCATCAGGACAGCTGCTCACTTACTTAAGGCATTTTCTTACAACCATAGAAACATAAGTTTATGGTTTCCCTGCTTAATATCTGTGCATTGTGTTTTTACATCAATCCAAGCTTCTCCCAAGGCTGCAGACCAAACCCTTCAGTGTCTGTGGAAGTTTCTGTTTTTCTGATTCCCACAGGACAGGTTGGAGAAATTGTCATGAGCTTCTCAGTAGTTTTTAATTTAACTCCTCCTTTGTGGGAAGTGCCTGGCACCAGGAGATCCACACCTTTTACACAAAACCAGAGATACAAGATCCCTCTTGTGCTTCTCTAAGGGCTGCTGAGGCACTCCTAAAATGTGCTGAGCTCCTCCAGCCCCAGCAAACACCTCTGCTTTCCCAGAGGACTTGCCCTGGGAATGGAGGGGTTTAATTAAACAGATGTCCATGTTAATTAGCAGTGCTGACCACAATGCCCAGTTTTTCTCCTCACAAAAGTGTGGGAGGAGGTGCTGGATAACAAAGTCAGTAGTGAGGCTCTGGAGTGCCAAGCCAGCACATGAAACTCTTTGGATAATTGCCTTTTTTGGAGAGAAACACGGATGCAGTTGAGTTTACCAGATAGTGCCAAGGTAACAGATTTCCTTTTTGCCACTGAATTTGTCATCCTGGCCTCAATGCTGGACCAATTTGAGCTTCAGGTCAGGCAATCTGGAGGCAGAAATGGGCTGTGGGCAGCACTGATTCCTTTCTGAAGCCTGGCACTTTAAATTCATGTTGGATTTTCCCCTTGGGCTATTTTTTGGACAGTAGGAGAAATACGTAAATACTTCACATTTCTTAGCTGTGTAACACCAGTTCCCTTCAAAGCTGTTTGTATTCTTTCTGATTTCAACTGTCTAATTATTGTTTTTTCTTAAAAATATATTGAAAATTTTTACTGAACAGCAATGACTAACAGGTCTTGAATACATAGATATAGATATACATATAGATATAGATGATATAGATATAGATAGATAGATATAGATATAGATATAGATATAGATGATATAGATATAGATAGATATAGATGATAGATATAGATATAGATATAGATGACATAGATATAGCTTCAGAAGTTGTGCAGCTTTGGAGAAGAGTGGCACATTTCAAAATAGGATGGAAACTTTACAGCTGGAGCTTGGCAGCATTTTCAGCCCATTAAAATCTCCCAGGATCACGGAGATCAAGCACTGTAAAGATGTGCCAGATGATATATTAAATTTTAATCACATCTAAACATAACAGTGCAAATTGTCTTTAAATATGCCAGAATTAGGTTTTCAGAGTCAGCTCTTCTGGGAGATAATCACAAAATGCCATTTCTTCACTGCTGAGTTTCAAATGAAAACCTTTGTGGCTCAGTGTCCCCCAGTTTTGCCTCTGTGCCATGTAACATCCAGCTTTGTGCTGGGTTGGATTGATTTGAACATTATTGGGTAAGAGGTAATTTCTGCCTGGTGGGAAAAATCAGTTTTGGGGATGCACTGGAAACAGGGATGGTGCTTGCTCCAAGTGAGGAGAGAAAGGTGAGCAGTGAAATGCAATGTTTTAGTGTTGTTTCATTGTGTTATATTGGCAGCGACATTCCCAGTGCCAGTAATGCTCATTTCCAGTGCTAATAATGCACATTTCCAATGGCAATAATGCACATTTCCAATGGCAATAATGCACATTTCCAATGGCAATAATGCACATTTCCAGTACCTATAATGCACATTCCCAGTGCCAGTAATGCTCATTTCCAGTGCTAATAATGCACATTTCCCGTGCCAATAATGCACATTCCTGTTGCCAATAATGCACATTTCCAGTGCTAATAATGCACATTTCCAATGGCAATAATGCACATTCCTGTTGCCAATAATGCACATTTCCAATGGCAATAATGCACATTTCCAGTACCTATAATGCACATTCCCAGTGCCAGTAATGCTCATTTCCAGTGCTAATAATGCACATTTCCAGTGCCGCTAATGCACATTTCTCAAGCCTGTAATGCACATTTCCAGTACCACTAATGCACATTTCCAGTGCCTGTAATGCACATTTCCAATGGCAATAATGCACATTTCCAGTGCCTGTAATGCACATTTCCAATATACAGTAATGCACATTTCCAGTGCTAATAATGCACATTTCCAATATACAAAAATACACATTTCCAGTACCACTAATGCACATTTCCAGTGCCTTAATGCACATTTCCAGTGCCTTAATGCACATTTCCAATATACAGTAATGCACATTCCCAGTGCCAATAATGCACAGTTCCAGTGCCAATAATGCACATTCCACTGACAATAATGCACATTTCCAATGGACAATAATGCACATTGCCAGTGCCCTGTAATGCACATTTCCAATATACAGTAATGCACATTTCCAGTGCTAATAATGCACATTTCCAATATACAAAAATACACATTTCCAGTACCACTAATGCACATTTCCAGTGCCTTAATGCACATTTCCAGTGCCTTAATGCACATTTCCAATATACAGTAATGCACATTTCCAGTGCCAATAATGCACATTTCCAGTGCCAATAATGCACATTTCCTGTTGCCAATAATGCACATTTCCAATGGACAATAATGCACATTTCCAGTACCTATAATGCACATTCCCAGTGCCAGTAATGCTCATTTCCAGGGCCAATAATGCACATTTCCAGTACCTATAATGCACATATGCAGTGCCAGTAATGCTCATTTCCAGGGCCAATAATGCACATTTCCAGTGCCAATAATGCACATATGCAGTGCCAGTAATGCACATTTCCAGTGCCAATAATGCACATTTCCAATGGACAATAATGCACATTTCCAGTGCCAATAATGCACATTTCCAATGGACAGTAATGCACATTTCCACTGCCACTAAAGCACATTTCCAGTGCCACTAATGCACATTTCCAATGGCAATAATCCACATTTCCAGTGCCAATAATGCACATATGCAGTGCCAGTAATGCACATTTCCAGTGCCACTAATGTACATTTCCAGTGCCAATAATGCACATTTGCAGTGCCAGTAATGCACATTCCCATTGCCAATAATGCACATTTCCAGTGCTGATAATGCTCATTTCCAGTGTCAGAAATGCACATTTCCAGTACTAATAATGCACATTCCCATTGCCAATAATGCTCATTTCCAGTACCAGTAATGCACATTTCCAGAGCCTCTTTGCCAAGGTGCAGCTGCCATTCCTCAGGGCTCACTCCCGGGAGTGGGAGCTGAAATTCTGCTCCAAGAATTGGGGACTGGTGGCAGAAATGCTGTGCTGGGCTCGTGCTGTTCCAGTTCTGTCCCAAAGAACAGGCAGAAACCCACCTGAGAGTGGTTCCTGCAAGGATTTTAGTGGGGAGGCAGCATTGGTGCCACTGGAGGAGAGTGCTGCCAGCCACACCTCCAGAACCAATGAATCTTCTTAAAAGAAGCTAAAATTGTAATTATTTCAAAACTGATGTTGGTGGGTTTATGCAGAGGGGCTGAAAATGTGGCCAATCTCAGCCTTTTCCTCAGCAGGGGGCTGAGGAAAAAAGAATTCCAGTCCTGTGTGTCCCCCCAGTGCTCAGGAAATCAGTGCTGGCAGGTGGGAATCATTCACAATCATTCTTAGATCCGCATTTTATGTATTCCTAAATCCACATTTTGTTGGATGACACATGTTAGGTTCATCAACAAAAATTAATGAAAAATTAATCTCTCTTCATCAATTTTGGCTGTACAGTGCCCTGTCAAACTCAGAGAAAACAAGACCAGGTTTCTTCTCTAAGTACAAAAGAAATTTAAAAAAATTCTGACTTTTATGCATACTTTTATACATATTAATAGCACTTTGAAATCAAATTTGTCAAAAACTGGGCAGCATGAATTCTAAGAAGTTGTTAGGTTTAAAGGAGCTGCTGATACATTTAGAGAGAAGAGAAAATACCTGGCCCCTGAAAAGGCTCATCACGGGTAAAAATGCCCATGAATGGCATTCAGGAATAATTGCAGTCCACATAAACTGCTGGGCATCCCATCCTGAAACTTCTAATTGCTTTAAAAAAGGCAAAAATCCTACAAAATCTGACTGCTCTGGCTGCAGGAGTGCTGTGGTGTCAATCCCTGCTTACAATTCTGTGTCTTTGTACCTGAATATCCAGTGAAAAACCTGAATATTCCCATTCAATGAATTCCTGGAATTTTGCTGTGGGAATGGCACTGAGTCCTTCCTTTTGCAGCTAAATAGTGAAAATAAATGTCACTAAAATTTAAATTCACTAAATTTCACTAAATTCACTAAATGTCACTAAAATATCAGTGCAGCAGCTTCCTGGGATGGAGCCTGAATTTCCTGTTAGGGAACAGGAAGGGTAAGACCTGAAAAAGACCTACAAACAACCCTGCAGCTACTTGAGGGTTTAGGATAGGAGCAAACACTTGGAGAGCTTGAAAAATCCTTGGAAATTCAGTTTCCTAACTCACTTTTCATTGCTGAATTCAAGGCTTGAATCACACTGCCAATCCCATGCAACTCTGGGAAAGGATTCCCAATATTGTGTGGATGAGTGCTCTCCAGAGTTCTGCCACTCCAGCCTGAAAGTGGGGCTGGGGCTGGGAAAACAACCCAGGCTGAGCTCTCCCTCCCCTGCATTTTCATGGCACTGCTCCCAACCCTTCAAAGCTGTGGCTGTAAAAGGAGGTGGCATCACAGAACTGAGCAGCAGGATGGGATTTTAAGGAGCCAAACCCACTGAGCACAACATTCCTGTCAATTAGGACATAGCTGAAAAATGTAACTTCATTTGCTTTAGTGAAAAAAAAAAAAATACTCCAGAGCTGGCTATTGGGTAGTAAAATGAAATTTCAGAAGAATTGTGCTGCTTGCCTGACTTAGCAGTGACTCAGTCACACCAGCTTGTTGCTGAGTGTGCTCTAAATGCAGGAGAAGAAAACAAAAAACTGAGTTACTTTTATTTAAAATCATGAGTTGTAACTCTGGGAAACTGAACCCCATCGTTTCAAAAACAACATTCTGCACACACTGAGGGGAGAAACACAACTCAAGCCTAGAAACAAAGTCTAAATAATATAAAACAGAGACCACGAAAGGCTGCCAAACTCTTAATCCTATTATTGTGCCAACTTTAATCCCAAACTTTCTCATTAGGAAGGATTTCAGCAATGGGGGTTCTGTCCACCCCGAGGAAGGGCCGTGTCCCCATGAATGGAAATCCACAATAACATCATGTATGTTGTCCTACGGGCTGGGAGCATAAAGGCAGTGTTATTCTCCAGCTGAAATTGGGCAGATGTTGATTGCCAGTCAAATGCTGTGGTATCTGAGGCTTGGGAAGCAGACAGAAATGTTCCTGGTAACACGAGGAGCAGCTGTGAAAATAAAGCTGACCTTGAACAACATTTGGAAATCAGTTTGGGCAGTTTTTAGGTGATATTTAAGTTAAAAGAACCCCACACTTCTGTTATAAATACACTCAATCTCTTCTGGTTGAAAGTTTTAAAAATGAGATTCTAAAACTTCACTCTCAGAAATTGAATGTATTCTTCTAATTAAAAAAAAAAAAAAAAGAAACCTCATAATCTTCTGGTTTAACAAGGGAGCAAAGCCAATCAACTCCTGCCTTCAACACGGGGTATTTGTGCATCCTGAGCCAAAAACACTGAGATGCACAAAGAGATGGACAAAATCCTGAGCTACCTGAGAGTCCTAATGAGCTGAAATATTGGCCTTGCACACCCCAAAAGGCTGAACTGGAAATGCAGCTTGGATGCAGACTAGACCAGGTCTGTTCATAAATTCTTAGGGTTAATAAAATACCCCTATAGGGTTTGCTATGAATAAAACCTGCAGAGGAATCAAATCCTGCCAAGCATTTACCCTGAGAAACAGTGCAGTGCAAATGAATATCCTTGTCACCAGGTAATTAAAAACCATCCTTGGGATCTGCTTTCTCAACTTAGAGAGCATTCATGGGTTTTCAGTCTTCAAAGGTTTCTCAAAAGTGGAGTTTTAGTCCAAGTCAGGAACTTCCTGCAAGGCTTTGATTGCTCAGTTACAGATTGGATTCTCTCACCACCCTTACCTTCCCATGCAACTGCAAACACCCCAGGACTAAGAAATGCTCTTCCATACATTGCTTTTCACAGAATAAGGGGAGAATCCTGCTACAGTTACAGGTAAATTCTTCCACAAGCTCTGTGCTTACAGATCCAAACCACCTTTGTTCAAATAGTCCAGAAAGCTCCACCACTTTTCCTTCTCATGATTTCAGAACCTGTGCTTCAGCTGATTCCTGTGCTAATGATTTGGTTATTTTACAGCTATAAATAAGCATTTATTGATGGAATGTCAGGAAACAAAAATGCAAAGCAGGAAGAATAAAATTCCCTTTATATCCCAACTAGCAGAAACAGGTTTTGAGCTAAAGATTCCTCAGCTTTGGGTCTGGGAGCTGCGGAGCAGGAGTGGCAATGTAGACTCACAGACAAGAAATCCATCCTACAAACCCAGAGGGGATCTTGTCACCCTCACCCAGTGTTGGGGCAGCTCTGCTGCTGCTCATTCTGTTTGCAGCTAGAACTGAACTCACCCCACAGCCCCAGACATCTGGGCTGAGTTACAGTTTGGAAATGAAGCTACTGTTTGCTGCTCTGTCCTGGTGAAAGATTCATTGACAGATGAGCCATTTGCTACAAACATTTGTTCTTTTCCAGCTGTTTAAAGATCATTCAAAGAGCATTCAACACTGACTTGTTCTCAAAAGAGAAATACAAATGTAGGGTTTCCACCCCTGCTGGAATCAGGGTGAAGCAGCAGCTCAGCAGGTCCTGAAGCAAACATCTCTCTCTCTCTGCTGCAGTCTGAAACAATTCCAAGCTGTGCAATAATTCTGAAATCAGCCCTGCAAAGGAAGGGCTGCAGGCTCCTGGATGCTGAAGGCATCCAAGGCTGTGTGGGACACCTGCACTCCCAGGCTGTCACAGCAGCCATTGGAATCATTTCCCAGTTTTTTTCTCCTGGCAGTGTGCTGTATCCATCCCATCCCCAGCCTGGCAGCACCAGCAGTAATTTGGCAGCACTCCTGTGGGGGTTTAGGAGTCATTTTTGACCCCACAAGCACTGCCTGAGCCATGCTGACACACACCAGCCTTCACTTCCAGCCTACCCCTGCCCCAACACTGGGAGTCTCCTGCACAAGAATTTAACAAATGGATATTTTAAACTATTCCCAGAGGTGGTGATGGTGGCCAGCAAGTTTTGCTTAAAAAACCTCCAACAAAGCCAGTTGGAGGTGAAACACATGGACACCCATGGCAGAGGGGGTCTGGAACTGACTGGGAGTGTCCCAGATAACAACCAGGTTCTGAAAGATCCAATTAAATAAGAATTGATTTGTAAATGAAGACAAGGGTTCAAAGGCCACCAAGCTGCAAAGGAAATCCCTGGAGCAGTAAAAGGCAGGAGAGCTTTTGCAAACACAGAGTGCAAACCTTCCCCATGCAACACAAACCCACCCCAAACTATGTGAGATGGAGTGACAGCACCAGCAGATCCTCCTTGTTTGGACTCAGGCTAGAGAAAAAATGAAGGCAATTTTAAGTGGGAAAAGGACAGAAATATTGGCATTTTCATGAGAGTGTAGTTGGCATGAGCAGGTAAACCCAGAATATTTGGTGTTCAGGGACTGGCTTTGGAAAGGTCTTGAACAGTTATTGACTGATTGACATAAATTAATGTGTTGAGATTAAAGGCAATTTATGGAGCCATAAAATCCCCCTGCTGGCACGGGCAGGGCTGGATGCTCATGGCAGAAATGGTTCCTGCTCCCAGGGATGTATGGAAAACATTCCCAGAGATTTCAGATGACTGACACTGCACCATTGCCTCTCCTGCTGGAAGCCAACATGTGCAAATCAAAGAAAACAAAACCTTCATTCTCCCCAGAATGATCTCTAAAATAATCTAAAAATATGTGTGCACACACTGATAAAAATATCAGTGTGTATGCAAAGTTGCACATTGTTTAATGAATTAATTCTTTTCCAACATTATTTTATGTCAATCAATCAATAACTTTTGCCTCTTTTTGGCAGCATTAGAGATACCTGGGAGCTTCAATCAGAGTTGCAATCTGAGTTACCAAAGCTTCATTCTTCCTATCACATGTAATCTGAGAAATGACAATATTTTCTGCATACATTCATATTTAATCAAGTTATTTTGCTCTCTTCCTTGGTGAGAACCAAAGCTTTACCAGAAGCAAATATGGCAAGTGAAGCTCTGAGACCCCTGAGCCATCCAGCATGTTTGGTTAGAAACAGGCAGGGAAAGGAAGAGTGGCAGTGCTGGACAGGTGGGACAGGTGCTCTAAATCATGGAGGGAGATTTTACATCCTCTTGTACATTTTAGAGGTTTTGTGAGCAATATAAACCAGCAGCCAACAGACCATGTTTAATTTAGGATTCTGTCCAAGGTATCTATTCTATCCTGTGATAGAATAGATATCTATGTTGCTTTAAGGGGGTTCAATAATTTTGGTCTCTTGTGACAAACTCTGTGCAGATTCCTCTTCTTTTTGGAGGCTGATTATTCCTTCTCTTTGCCTGCTGACTATGTTCCCTCTCTGCAAGAAAAGTTAAGTGTCTCAGATGTCTAGTTCCCTATCTAAAGATTATTTTTTGTCACATCTGTGTGCTCCTGAGACCAAAGTGTTCCACCCATCCTTGGCTTCCTTGGCAGCTCTGATGGAATTTCTCCCCATTATTCTCCTCCAAGGTACCACAACACATTGGGCTCAGCTTCTGTGCCCTCCAGACACAAAGGCCAAGCAAATGCTGTGCTCACACCCTCTCTCCAGAGATTTCCTTGGAATCCTTGCAGTATTTTACCATAACTTGTCTTTAGGTGACTGCAGCAGATGAGTTCTGCTCACAAACTTGAAGTTGCTTTGCTTTCTGCTGGCTCACATTTAATTTCTTGGCCACTTCCAGACACCTGACTTCAAGTGGAGGCAAATCTGAGCTGCAGTGCTGTTTGCTGGCCAGGCTGCAGGCAGACCTTCCCCCTGGAGCAGCTCTCCCCATGAATTCCAGTCCCCTTCTGGGATTTCCAGCTTCCCTCTGCTCTCACACTGAGCCCTCTGAACTCATTCCTCTCCCAGACTGAAGATGGGCACTGCTGAACAGCTCTTGATCACATTTCCCCAGCCTGCTCCTACAGAACACAGATTTTAGCACTCGTGGGGACAGGGTGTTAATAGAAACCCTTCTTTATAACCCCACAGCAATCCCCTGAAGGAAATTCATTAATGAAAATCTACTGGAACAAAACCTGTGGCACCACCAGCGCTGCACAGATGGATGGATGTGCATCATTTTGAAGGCCTTTAAATCCAAATTGACTTCTCTCTGTGAAAATCTGTCCTTTCACCAAAATGAGAGCACTTTGATGCACAAGATACAGCTGTTTTTGCTTAAGTGGCTTATTTCTAGGTGGTTTATTTCTAGGTGGTTTATTTCTAGGTGGTTTATCCCAATATAAAAGGAAAATCATCACTGTTGCACCATTGATTAGTTAATGCAGCAGTTCTGGAAGCTTCCATTATGTGACAGCAAAATAAATTAGGGTATATAAAATAGGAAACATGACATACCATAATATCGTATGTTATATACCATAATATCATATAATATCCTATATATACCATGTATAAAATAGGATCTACAAAATGGGAAACATAGAAAGTGATACAGTGACTTAAATGAGGAGCTCTTAAAAACAGACAAGCCCCTTTATCAGGTGGTGGAAAATTGTAAGAATTGCCACAGGGGAACTGAGAATGGATTTCTATTTTGCTGCAGCCAGCTAAGAAAGGAGAATAAAGGAGAAACATCACAGCTGGAGTAACCTCAGCCTGTCACCCCAGGGACAGGGCAGGGACAGGGACAGGGACAGGGGCAACCATTCCACCCAGCCTGCAGAGCCCAGAGCCAGTTCAGCTCTCTCCTGCTTTATTATTCTAAAATACTTCTAATTTATTATTACTACTTCTATTACTATTATTACTTTATTATTAAAATATTCTATTATTCTAAATTCTATTCTATTATTCCAAATTCTATTTTATTATTCTAAATCACTGGACCTGATACAGCTCCAAACCCCTCCTGTGGACTCGTCTGCAGGTTCCTCAGACAAATTCCTGCAGTGTATAAACCCAAGACATCACCATGTCGTGTTCCAGCCATGTTTGAGTAGCCTGGGATCAAAGTTACTGCAAAAAAACTGGACCAGAATTATTGGGATTCCTTTGGATATGTAAAGCAGTGTGGGAACTCACAAAAGTGTTGCAATGAGGCAAAATCCTCTTTCAATACATTCATGTGAGGGAAAAAAAGAGTGCACATACACACTTCTGAGGAAATAAAACCCCTCCTCTCCCCCACCCCCAAACCATCACTTCTGGACAAGAAGAGATTTTGAACTGGCTTTGCAGCTGTCACTGTGGGATTTTCCTTTCACCAAAATTCTGGGTGGCTTCTTCTAGGGATTGGAGATTCATGGAGCAAGCTTTAAGCTCCTGAACACCAAAGAGTGAAAAAGTTCTGATAGATAAGTAATAGATAGATAGATAGATGGATAGATAGATAGATAGATAGATAGATAGATAGATAGATAGATAGATAGATAGATAGATAGATTATAGATAGATAAGAGAAGTTTGAGTTATCTTCCAGCAGAAGAGTGAGCACAAGCAGCTGAATATTGTGTATGAAAGTGCTTCCATTTTGGTGAAAGGACAGATTTTTCTGGAGAGAAGTTAGTTTGGGTACAAGGGCCTTCAGAATGATGCACATCCACATTCTGTGTCCACAGCTCTGCTGCAGTTCATCCTGCACGCTCTGGCTATTTCAGAAAACCCTTTCTGCATGCTTCTTATCTGTTTTTAGGATGCCATCCTCAGTGCAGCCATGTGACAGCCACACACTCTCATTTAGCTCCCTCTCCTTGTGCCTTTTACTCCTGGTCCCTCCAGGAACATCCAAGAGCAGCTGGAGTGTCAGACACTAAAGAGACAGCTGGAAAGGAGTGCCCAAAAATGACTCTTTGTATTTTAGGTAATCAAGTGAAAGGGCTAATTGAGCCTTTAAAATACAAAGAGACAAAAAAGAGCTTCATGAGTTTTGATGATAACTTTTTAGTAGCTTACATCTTTTCCTGCCAACACGGTTTTTGAAGTCTCATTTCAAGGTTTTTGTGGCAGAGCTGATTGTGGTTATAGACTTGTGAGACAGGAATGAAACTTTCCTGGTTTCTGCAGAGGAAGGCTGCTTGGGAAAGGTGGAGATCACATTTCTATTCACAGAGCTCTGGTGTAGCCTGTCAAAAACCTGGCGTGAACTGGAGGCACAGAAACCCAGATTCTTCCTCAGCATGCCTATATACACTCACCTATTTATCTATTTATAGATTTAAAACAAGAATGCACTCAAGGAGTTCTATAGAACATATTTTCTTGTTATATGTCCAGCAGTATCCTAAATTTCTTAATTTATTGAATTTCCACCTCTGATGTCCAGCAGTATCTTAAATATCCTCCTAGATAATTATTCTTCCCTGTGCAGTTTCTGGTACTTTACAGATAGTGGAGGAAAAGACCTCATTTGTTCACCACTTTTTAACCTTCTACTTTAGGATTATAGAATTTATTTGGGGAGGAAAAACCAACTTGCTTTCCTTTTTGAAGGAGCAGTAAAATTGATTATTTTAGAGTTGGCTGTCTTCTGACACTTGGGCTGCAGAGGATAAACTCACCACTTAAGTACAGTAATATTATATTAAATATTAAATACTGTAATACATTTAATAATACCAACTTGTAACAATGAGAGTAATTCTTCACCCAACAGTTTTCCCTCAGTTATTGGAAATAACTCAGAGTCTAAAAAGGACATTATTTTTAGGAAATATATGAATTTCAGTATATTAATACATTAATTATATAATAATAAATTTCTATATTACTATAAATGATTTTCTATTTTAATATTTTAATAGATTTTATAATAATCTATTATTTATCATGAATTTCAAGGATTGGGTTTATCCAGATTCCATCCACATCTGTGCCTTGGAATGGGCCCTTCAGGCACTGCTCAGGTCTTTGTGCCTTCTCTCCCTTCAGGTTTCATTGGTTTTGTCCCTGTGGTGGGGTAAAATCAATCTCATGGCAGGGAGTTCCCTCAGAGTAAGGAAATGTAGCTGGAATAAAGTGGTTCCTCACGATCACAAAAATCTCTAGCACACAAGGTGATGTGTATTTAATTAGTATTAATTAGCGTGGCTAATTCCAGAAGGAAATCACCCAGGTGAATGCCTGTCTCTCTGCCTTTATTGCATACAAACACTTCTGTGTTGGGCCAGCTTTTCTCCTGACTGCAAAAACACGAACACATCAAATGACAAACCAAACATGTGCTGTGTTTTACCCTGTTAAAATGATCTCCTACTGATTCACAAATGGTTGGGAGAGGATCATTATTATTCAGGAAAGAAGGAGTAAAAATATTCTTAACACATTTCAGGAGAGAGCCCAAGGGCTGAGCATTCTCCTCCTATACCTCAAATCCATTTCCTTCCAGTTCAGCCACCTGAGACAACCTCCAGCTGCAAAGTGAGCCTGGAAAATGACATTTTATCAAAGCTGAGTCCCCAGAAGAGCTACACCCTCCTGCTGAGATGTTCAAATCTGTATTTGCAGTGCAGAACGGATCCCAGGCCTTCGGAATTCCTGGCACTGCACCGTGGGATCCGTGCCTGTGCATCCCAGAGATGCAAATTCCTCATAAGGAAGCAATAACAGCTAAAATGCCATTATTGCTGAACAACCAGAGGCTGTTCTCACTCACACAGAGAGGCCAAGCCAGCCCTGGAATGCTCCAAACCATGTCCTGACAGAAGTGCAGAGTCGGAGGAATCCTGAGCCCCCCGAGCCACCGGGGAGGAGAGGGAGATGCCCAGGAATGCTCCAGCAGGAAGTGCTTGTGGTTAAAAACAGGAGCAACCACATGAATCAGAGGTCTGAGGAGACAGCCAGACTACACTGATGGCAAAAAAAAAAAATATTAATGCACAGAAAATCAAAATAGAAAGGAACCCAAAAGGCGCCAAAAGATCTCTGTGCGTTTGGTTTCAGGAGAATGGAAGGGTGAAACCCAAATAGCTCAAAGTTTAGACAATTAAACTTCCTTAATTTAAAAAAAAGAAATCTCAATTTGTCCTCCTTGGCCATCTGGAAGTTTTGTCTTAAACAAACGAATGAAACACACACAGCACAAAACTGCTCCTCATTTTCACCTGCACACCCACTGAAAGGTCTCTGCATGACAAAGCCCAGGACGCTGCACTTCAGCCTTGCACAACTCCATGGAGCCACCAGGGATCCTCCACAACCTTCCTCTCGTGTGAATTCCAAGTAGAATTCCATACAAATGTGGAAATGCACAATGTGTCAACATGGGACACGTGGGGAAAGCAGTTTTGGTTATCCCACACTGAGCAGGCAGGAAAAGATTTCCTGCACATGGAACTGAGAAGATAATGCTGTTTTCTCCTCTCCTTCAAAATGGAACAGGCTCTTTAATGAGAAATTCTTTTTTGTTTTTAGGGGGTAGTGATGCAAAGGAGAGCATCTCAAAACCAACCAGTTTTGAGAGCATCTCAAAACCAAGCAGCCCCATCCTAATTTGTCCCTGCCAGCAGGGTAGAGCACTCCCAGCCCACAGCCCTTCTCCCCTGGCAGGAGATCAGAGCCCTGCAGACACACAGCTCGTTTTGGGGCTGCCCACATCTGCAGATGATTAAAGAGATGCTGCCACTTCCCAAATTCCCCCCTGAAAGGAGGAATTTAAAGGGATAAATTAATGCTTGTGCTGGAAAGAACTCTTTCCTCCCAATGAGTCCAAAGTGCTCCTCAAGAAGGGTTTAATGCAGGGAGCATCCTGCTGGAGGCTGCAGGCATCTGCAGCTTTAATAATAATTAGCACATTGATTTTAATAATAATTTAATAATTATTCCATCCAGTTTGCTCAGCTAATTAGTGAGGAAATGGGAATTGTCCAGGGTTGGGTGGGACTGACCTCCACCTGCCTGTGCTTCAGCCTGGGTTTCCTATTCCTTTTCTCTAGCTATGATGGTAAATATGATAAAAATGAGGTCATTCTGGTAAAAAAGTTGGAGTTTTGAAGGGGGAACGTGTGATTTGGGTGTCACAAAACTGTGCTCAGCTCTGGCTTTGCCAGTGTCTGTCCACAAACACAGAAATGCAAATCATCTTCTCACCCAGCACAAACAAGAAGAATGAGAGGTCCAATCTGAGGGATCATTTTCAGCCCATAATCCCATTCCCATCCCACTGAAATCTCTGAAATAGATTTATCTATTGAAGCTGCCTTGGAGTTTCTCCCTAATTTTCACCAGTTCAAAGCTCAGGCTGCTCTGACCCAGGAGCTGCAGCAGTGGCCATCCAGACCAGAGCAAAGCTGGGGCTCTCACTGATTTTGGGGGACAAAATCCCCAGAGGAATTTTGGCCATGCCCCATATTCTTAGAACCACAATAACACAATGAATATTCTTCTGTCTCTGCTTTTTAATTCTCTTGAGCTTTGCCTGTAAAGGGAAACATATGACATTTTTAGCTGGTTTTAATTATTATTAGAAATCTAATCCAGAAATAATAAATTGAATAGAAAAGAAATTTCTTTTGTTCTCCTGATGGTACTTCCTGATCAAATAACTAAACTGAAGAGCAAAGAGGAAATGGGTGAGTTCTGTTAGTTGTGCCACCCAAATTCTGCTCAGCTGAAACCCAAGCTGTGTTCTGATGCATTTATCTGGGTGGCACCGAGCAACTCAGTCTAATTTTAATTTTCCCAGAGAGTCCTGGTGTATTTTAAACATCACACACAAGGGAGATGCCTCAAGCAAGGAGAGGGGAGAAGAATCCATTTCTCCTCTCACAAAATCTCCTTGATTAAAGAACAGGAAATGAATTGAGGAAGTGATTGATTTCTGCAGGATAACACAACTGATGGCACGCTCTGCTAAACCCCAGAAAAGTGAAAATAAGATGATTCTTCTCGTTTCATGCATGAAATCAATGCTCTCAGGGCCTTTCTTCAGGTCTGTTTATTGGATCAGCAGTGATCAGCAGTTGTGTCCCTTTCCCCTGCTCACTGCCTGGAATGATGGGGGTTTTGTCAAGTTTGATGGGATTCGAGTCTTCCAGAGATTTTGATGGACATTTTTTGTCAAAACTGAGTGGTGACATCAATCAGGTTTCCAGATCCTTGGGAATTCAGATTTCCATCACAGACAGCCCACTTCCTTTTGTTTCCAGCAGCTCAGCTGGTGTTCTCATGGTACAATCTTTCCAATCTGCTCCTACCTGAAGTGTCAAAACAACTCCAAAACCCATCAATACAATTTCCAGCTTGGCTTGTAAAATTGGGCACCTGCTGATGTGCATTTCAATTCTCTCTCTCTCTCTTTCTCTTCCAGTGATCAGAGCAAAGATCTCCAGTGAAAAGGTGGTTCCTGCCAGTGATGACCCCCTTGATAGCCACAAAATGATCCGGTATGAAATCAAACAAATAAAGGTACATGGACCCACTCAGCTTTTCTTGAAGTTCAATGCTGATCTATTCCTGCATGTCTCAGCCCAAAATAATTCACCCCCAAAACGCTGGGAAAGCTGGAAAAGGCTCCAGCTGCCCCCAGGGTTCGACCCAGATGAATAAATCACAGGAGGAATTAAAAAAAAAGGGGAAAGAAAAAAAAAGAAAAGGAAAAATTTTAATGTGAATTCTTCAATGTGAAGGATTTATTCCAATGTTTCCTTTCAGAAATAAATACATCAATGCCAGAGAATTCCCTTTCCTCCCACTGGCACTTCAGTGTCCTGCTGCTGCTCTGCAGCACCTCGGGAGCTTGAGAGATGTTCAGGAGATCTTTGCTAAATAATGACATTTTCATCAAGAGTTTTGCTAAATAATGATATTCAGGAGGGGTTAATTTTGATATTCAGGAAGTTTTTGCTAAATAATGATATTCAGGATTTTTTTTTTTTCTATTCAGCAGGTTTTTGCTAAATAATGATATTCAGGAGGGGTTTGTTTTGATATTCAGCAGGTTTTTGCAAAATAATGATATCTTCATGAAGAATTTCGCTAAGTAATGATATTCAGGAGGGGTTTTTGATATTCAGGAGGTTTTTGGTAAATAATAATATTTTGAGGAAGAATTTTGCTAAGTAATGATATTCAGGAGGGGTTTGTTTTGATATTCAGGAGGTATTTTTGATATTCAGCAGGTTTTCACAAAATAATGATATTCAGAAGGGGTTTATTTTGATATTCAGAAGTTTTTTGCTAAATAATGATATTTTCATCAATAATTTTGCTTAATAATGATATTCAGGAGGGGTTTTTTAAATATTCAGGAGGTTTTTGCTCAATAATGATATTCAGGAGGGGTTTCTTGGATATTCAGGAGGTTTTTGCTAAATAATGATATTTTGATCAATAATTTTGCTAAATAATGATATTCAGGAGGGGATTTTTAAATATTCAGGAGGTTTTTGCTCAATAATGATATTCAGGAGGGGTTTCTTGGATATTCAGGAGGTTTTTGCTAAATAATTATATTTTGATCAAGAATTTTGCTAAATAATGATATTCAGGAGGGGTTTATTTTGATATTCAGGAGGTTTTTGCTAAGTAATGATATTTTGATCAATAATTTTGCTAAGCAATTATATTCAGGATTTTTTTTTTATATTCAGGATTTTTTTTTGGCTAAATTATGATATTCAGGAGGGTCTTTGGTATTAAGGAAGTTCTTGCTAAATAATGATATTTTGATCAATAATGTTGCTAAATAATGATATTTTGATCAATAATGTTGCTAAATAATGATATTCAGGAAGGGTTTTTTTTTTTTTTATATTCAGGAGGTTTTTTTTTGATATTCATGAGGTTTTTGCTAAATAATGATATCTTGATGAAGAATTTTGCTAAATAATGATATTCAGGAGGTGGTTTTGATATTCAGCAGGTTTTTGCTAAATAATGATATTTAGGAGTTTTTTGCTAAAAAATGATATTTTGATGAATAATTTTCTACACAATGATTATTCAGGAAGGGTTTTTTTTGATATTCAGGAGGTTTTTGCTAAATAACGATATTTTGATGAAGAATTTTGTTATTTGTGATTTTGAAGGCACCCAAAAGGTGCTTCATTCTGGGAGTGGTGCCAGCACACTTGGTTTTGGAGGATGTTTGCAGGGCCAGGAGTCCTTCCCTCCTACTGACACAAACAGAAATCCATGTGTGTGAATGGTGCTGGGGAAGCAAACACCCAAAGGCAGATTCAGAACCTCCCAGGGTTTGCCCACCCTTTGTCCAGCTCCAACAGGGAGATATTTCCATTAACACAATTTGAGGAGACACCATCCAACTCCCTGGTGCTAAAATGAAAATGGTGATGATCATTACAATGATTTTCTGGCCCCACAAGAAGCAGGTAATCTCTCTACATTAAAAGGTGTGAGTGTGCACAGGTGAGGTGCGTTGGTTTTCAAGGTAGTTTCACCTCTCATTTCTCACTGAATATTATTTTATAATTTTTGCACTTTTCCATTTTCTGGGAGCACTTGAGAAGGTCGTTATGCACGGCTACATGCTTTTAAAAATAATAATAAATTCAATCATTCAAGTTATATCTAGTGATAGAATCCCCTCATAGGAGCTCGAGCAGGAAGAGTCTCTGGTAAAGAATATCTCAAATATTCCCAGGGATGGGTATCCCACATGACTCCTGGTGAGCTTTTACAGCAATTAAGTCAGTCTCTACCTCACTAAAACAAACCCCAAAGCTGTCACCATCTGCCACTTCCCATCTTCTGAAATCTGAAGGGTTTATTCCAATGTTTCCTTTCAGAAATAAATACCTCAATGCCAGAGGATTCCCTTTCCTCCCACGGGCACTTCAGTGTCCTGCTGCTGCTCTGCAGCACCTCGGGAGCTTGAGAGAAATGCAAATCATCTTCTGCCCCAGCACAAACAAGAAGAGTGAGAGTTCTGATCTGGGGGATCGTTTTCAGCCCATAATCCCATTCCCATCACACTGAAATCTCTGAATTAGATTTAGGCATTGAAGCTGCTGTGGAGTTCCTCCCTAATTTTCACCAGAGGACTGTTCAAAACTCAGGCTGCAGGAAGAGGTTTATTTTGGTACTTATAACACTGGGTGCTAATTTAATTCCACACACTGGGTGTTTGTTTAATTCCAAGTCAGCAAGGCCTGGACAGAGCAGAGATGAGATTTTTAAGCAAACCAGTTTTTAAAGAAATCCAGTTTGGTTTGTGTTTTGGTCTTGGTTTGTGTTTTGGTCTGCCTGTTCTTTTAAAAGAAAGATGCTCTACATCATAGCACACAATACTCTTTTCCTGACCCAGAGATGGGGAAACTGAGAGGCATTTTAAAAAACTTGGGTTCAATTTAGACTAACAACAGAAGGGTTGTAATAACCCTCACCTCTCAAATCTTCCTCCTGACCAGAGAGCTCAGGACCAAACCTTCCCCTGCTCCAGGACCAAACCTTCCCCTGCTCCAGGACCAAACCTCCCCCTCTCCAGGATCAAACCTCCCCCTGCTCCAGGACCAAACCTTCCCCTGCCCCAGGACCAAACCTTCCCCTGCTCCAGGACCAAACCTCCCCCTGCTCCAGGACCAAACCTTCCCCTGCCCCAGGACCAAACCACCCCCTGCTCCAGGACCAAACCTTCCCCTGCCCCAGGATCAAACCTCCCCCTGCTCCAGGATCAACCTTCCCTGCCCCAGGACCAAACCTTCCCTGCTCCAGGATCAACCTTCCCGCTCCAGGACCAAACCTCCCCCTGCTCCAGGATCAAACCTTCCCCTGCCCCAGGACCAAACCTTCCCCTGCTCCAGGATCAAACCTTCCCCTGCTCCAGGATCAAACCTCCCCCTGCTCCAGGACCCAGTTCCCTGCTCCAGGACCAAACCTTCCCCTGCTCCAGGACCAAACCTTCCCCTGCCCCAGGACCAAACCTTCCCCTGCCCCAGGACCAAACCTCCCCCTGCCCCAGGACCAAACCTTCCCCTGCCCCAGGACCAAACCTCCCCCTGCCCCAGGACCAAACCTTCCCCTGCTCCAGGATGCAGTTCCCTGCTCCAGGACCCAGTTCCCTGCTCCAGGCAGGGATGGATTTTGGGAAGAGAAGGATTCTGGTGGGAAACCAGGAGCTCTGTGTCCTTCCCCTCCTCTGTGCACCCAGTGGTGGCACCAAAATTAAGAACCCCACAGGAGTGAGAGGGAGGGGGAACCTGTGACATCCAGGGAATGTACCTGAGGTGAGAATTGAACATGCTGAACAGTTACTCAGTTTGCTGAGCAGCTGAGCTCACAGCAACAGCTTGAGCACACCATGTCCCACCTCAGGTGGAGCATTTGAAGGAATTGAACTCCACAGTGAGTGTGAAAGGTGACCATGTCCTCTGTTCACCATTCCAATCTTCTCACAGGTGCTGCTGCTTTCCCCTGCTGCCCTGCAGTCCCACAGCTGCAGGGTCCTTTGGAGGGCCAGTGGCCCTGAGCACAGGGCTCTGGGTAACCCAGAATTCCCAGAATTCCCAGAATCACTGGGTTGGAAGAGACCTTCGAGGTCATGGAGTCCAACCCAGCCCCAACAGCTCAACTCACCCCTGGCACCCAGTGCCACATCCAGGCTTTGTTAAACACACCCAGGGATGGGGACTGCACCACCTCCCCGGGCAGAACATTCCAGAATTTATCACTCTTTCCATCACTTTTCCCTGCTCTCCAACCTGTATTTCCCTTGGCAGAGCTGGAGGCTGTGAGCTCTGGTTGTGTCAGTGCTGCTGCAGACAGAGCCCAGCCCAGCTGAGCACAGGCACCTTTCAGGAGCTGCAGAGTGATAAGGTCACCCCTGAGTCTCCTTTTCTCCAGGCTGAGCACCCCCAGCTCCCTCAGTGGTTCCTCACAGGGTTTGTGTTCCCAGCCCCTCTCCAGCCTTGCTGTCCCCTCTGGATGTGCTCAGTGTCCCAAGGTCCTTCCCACCCTGAGGGCCCAGAACTGGACACAGCACTCCGGGTGCTCTGCACGCCCAGGGTGGGGATGGGCAGAGAATTTGTTTCATGTGACACAGCAGGGGAGAACAGAGCCTCCAATCACCTCTTTTGAGCTGTAAAATGCATCAAAAATTAGCACCAAAATTCACAAAAATTACCACTTCAGTGTGAGCTTTAGGGAGGGTTTTCAGAGCACTCAGATGTTCACACTTTCCTCCTCAATTGTCCCCCCTTGGAAAGGGAACACAGAGCCCTTGGAGGTTTGGTTTCCCTGTGACATTCAGCACAATGCTGCTGATTCTCTGCTCTGTTGCTCTGTTGAGCTGCTCCTTTAAAGGGATGGCTTAATTCTGTTTCTCTCATTTTAAACCCAGTGCATTAGGCTTAGCATTAAAACGTTGCTATTCTAGACAGAAATATTAGATATAATTTTGACATTCATTTTCAGAAATAAAGTAAATAACAATGGGGCTATTCATTTTATAGCAATGGGTCAGCAGGTCAAGAAGCCATAAATGTTTTCATTTTCTGTTCTTTTCTTGCCATATTTACAGCATTATATTAAAGAGAGAAGACAATATGTGATTTATATGCAATTGAATATTTCTCCATAATATTTTTGTAACTGACTTGGTCATCACACTCATTCTGAAATCTTCAAGCAAAGCCATGTGCTGGTGCTGGTTCCACCCCCCAGGAGGACAGGGATGGGGTCCATACAGAATTTAGGAGCAGGGTCACATCTCTCTATTCCTTAAATCCTCATCCTGTTTTCCTATTCCAGTAAAGTCCCACCAGGACCAAGCATCAATGCAGAACCAAACCAAACCACCTCATCCCTCTGCAGAGAAATCTCCATGCTTTTAGAGAAGGGAGAATATGACTGATACGATTTACTGATTTAAACACAAGATTATAATCTTTAGAAATGCTGTTACAATTCTATAGGTCAAAAACCAGAGATAAGTCAGACAGTAATTGAAAAAAAAAAAAAAACAACCAACAAAACCAACAAAGCAACCAAAAAACCTGCAAGAAAACAAACATTAAACCCATTTAAATATTACCTAAACCCCCATTCTGCATTGCTGTGGATATTTAGGGGGTTTATAGCTACATCAAGGTGTGCTGTCTGCACAGAGCCTCCAAAGTTGACACCAAAGCTGAGCTACCCATGGGAAATCTGTTCCCTACAAGCCCTGGGGGTTCCTGAGCATGGAGAGAGCTCGGGGCTCAGTTCACCTGCAGAGCCCCCGTGGTGGCCCTGTACAGACCCATTTCCCCCTGCATCCTGCAGGTTTGCTGTGATTCCCACTCTGCTTTGGACAGGCTGCCAGCTGGGGTTGTGTTTTGCTCTGCCTGGGCCTGTTTGTTTGATTCCCAGAGCATTTCAAATCCCAGCTCGGATTTCTGGATCGGCCTGGCGGTGACAGCAGCCTTGGCTTCCTTCCCCCTGCACAAATAAAGCTGCAGCAAAACCAACACATTACAGAGTATTTTCTGGGGGCCTCTGCTATTTCAATCCCCTGGGAGGGCTGGAGGAACACAAACACATTTTCCAGGGACGCCAGCTGCAACTGGGAGAGCTGTGAGCCCCTGCCATTGTCCCCAGCTGCCAACACGTGGCATGATGTCACCGGGCTGGTGGTGGCACACGAGGTGATGACAGGCACTCAGCAGCACCTTCTGCTCCCTCCTCGCTGGCCCCGCACACAGCTCAGCTTGTTTGCATCTTTCCATGGCTCAGTTCTGAGTTCTTTTAGGAGTTGAAACCACTGGTTAAGAGGCAGCCAGCCTGAAAAGGGCTTTGATGCCAAACCTCTGCATTTTGGGGCTTGCAGGGTGGGAATCCTGAGGGCTGGGGGAAGTTTTCCAGCAGTTGATGAGAAGGTCCCATGCAGCTGCACAGGGAAAAGCAAGGCACAGCTTCCCAAAGATATTTCTGGGAAGGGCAGCTCTGAACCTCAGAGAAAGAAAAACCAGTTCTTATCTCAATTTCTGCTCCTGTGCTTTAAAACAAGCAGAATGCATTGGGGAAGGTTGATTACCTGGAAAGAATTAGTAATTAGATTCTGGTGGGAGTGTTTTGATTCACTGAATTTAATCCAAGTCTGTGTGTGGGGACTGTCACAAAATTCCAAACAAGTGACCTGAGTGCTTGCTCAGATTCAGTATAATACAGTATAAAATAATAGAGTGGAATAAAGTATTGTATAAATAATAGAGTAGAATAAAGTGTTATATAAATAATAGAGTAGAATAATAGAGTAGAATAATAGAGTAGAATAAAGTAAATAATATAATAGAATAAAGTAATAAAGTAAAAAAATAAAGAATAAACTAATAAAGTAAATAAAAAATAAAGAGTAAAGTAATTAATTAAGCTCCTAATGAGATAGAGTCCTCCTCATTTTTCTCCCCTCATCAGGGTTGCCCCTCATTTCTGATGGTCCCACTGGTGGGAATTTGGGATGTGGATCATCCCTATCTGCTTTGGTGACCAAATATGAACACCATGATCAGTTCCTCAGCACCTTTGGTGTCCCAGGGGACCCCAACTCCAGTGGCCAAGAGAAAAATTCCCCAGAGGGATCCACTGAGAAATATTTGCCTTTTGGTCAGGGTGAATGCTGTCTGTGCCTTGCTCCTCGAATGGAATATGCCTCTAGAATAGAGACTGAAGAGAAAGTTTTAGCAGCCCATGAAATATGCTGAAAAAGCACATTTTAAAAGCTATAATTTAAAAAAATCAAGACCTACTTAATTCCCTCCTAAAACTCTTGGATGAATTTCATTAAGTGGGGAGAAAAAGTCCAGTTCTTGGTGTTTTCTCACATTAGTTCAGACTTTGGAGCCTTCCTTGAAGAGACTCACCCTGTGTCTCTTCCAGCTCTTTTTTTGCAATTGTTTTTTCATGCTTGTTTTCCACGACTGACTCTGTTTCTGATCATTTTCAGATGTTTAAAGGATTTGAAAAGCTCAAGGATGTCCAGTATGTCTACACCCCTTTTGATTCATCACTCTGTGGAGTGAAACTAGAAGCCAACAACAAGAAGCAGTACCTTCTAACAGGTACCAGGGAGCAGGATCAGTGTCCTGGGGGTCACAGGGGGCTGCTGGGGGTGAATTTGCTAAAACATGCAAAGGAAAGCATTCATGTACTAAATACAAACACAACAGGATGCAAAAATTGTGTTCAGCTGGAGTTTTAGTGTGACCTTCTGTGTTTTCCACCCTCCCTGCAGCACCCTTAGAGCAGTTCCAGGGGAAGGGAAGGTCAATAATGATATAATCAGTAAATAGAAGGGGTTTTGAGTCAGTATTTGCCATTATTATCAGATTAAAACCAACAGCACTGATATTCCCAGGAATGCAAAGGTGCCTGATGAGAACACACCTGTGTGTCTGCAGGCCTGGGGTTCCGAGTACCTGCAGATTTTGTTAGACACTCCTAAAATCCAGTTTAATTACATTTGCATCCACGCCCTGCTGGCAGACTATCAACATTTTTAGGAAAATATCCTTCTTCAATCTTTTCCACCCATCCAGCATGCAATTTGGAGAACACTCTCTCTGTTATAATGAAATTAATTTAAAAAATTTTCAGAGTGTGACTAATTTGGTGCAATTAGTTAAAAGCTCAAGGTGTTCTTGCACTTCTAATATTTAGAAAACACTTTTATTGCTTTGATGTTTTGTGTTTTCCACGCTGCAGGCCAAATTTTAAGTGATGGCAAAGTGCTGATCCACTTGTGCAACTACATTGAGCCGTGGGATGATTTATCCTTGTCTCAGAAAAAGAGCCTGAACCAGAGGTACCAGATGGGCTGTGGCTGCAAGGTGAGTGCAGAGCAGATAAATGGAGATAAACACCATTTATTCACATTTTTGAGAATAAACCTTGGTTCAAAGGAAGCTGCAAGATGAGTGCAGAGCAGATAAATGTAAAGAAACAGAATTTATTCACATTTTTGGGAATTAACCCTCATTCAGAGGAAGGTGCAAAGTGAGTGCAGGGCAGCTAAATGTAAATAAGCCCCGTTAATTCCCATTTTTGGGAATAATCCCAGTCCAAGGGGGGCTGCAAGGTGTGTGCAGAGCAGATAGATTGATAGCAGATAGGTATGTAAATATCACATTTTTGAGAATAAAGCCCAGGTCAGAGGAAGCTGCAAGGTGAGTGCAGAGCAGATAGATGTAACTACTGTTTAATCCCATTTTTGAGAATAAATCTTGGTTAAAAGGAAGCTGCAAGATGAGTGCAGAGCAGATAGCCATAAACAAGCCCCATTCATTCCCAGTTTTGGGAACACCCCCAGTCCAAGGGAAGCTTCAAGGTGAGTGCAGAGCAGATAAGTGTAAATATACACTATTTTTGGGAATAAACCCCCATTCAGAGCAAGCTGCAAGGCGAGTGTAGGGCAGATAACTCTAAATAAGCCCCGTTCATTCCCATTTTTGGGAACACCCCCAGTCCAGGGGGGCTGCAGGGTGAGTGCAGAGCAGATAACTCTAAATAAGCCCCTTAATTCTCAATATTTGGAACACCCCCAGTCCAAGGGAGAATGCAAGGCGAGTGCAGAGCAGATAACTCTAAACAAACCCTGTTTATTCCCAACTTTGGGAACACCCCCAGTCCAGGGGGGCTACAAGGCGAGTGCAGAGCAGATAACTCTAAACAAACCCCATTAATTCCCAATATTTGGAACACCCCCAGTCCAAGGGAGAATGCAGGGCGAGTGCAGAGCAGATAACTCTAAACAAACCCCATTCATTCTCAATTCTGGGAACACCCCCAGTCCAGGGGGGCTGCAGGGTGAATGCAGAGCAGATAACTCTAAACAAACCCCATTAATTCCCAATATTTGGAACACCCCCAGTCCAAGGGAGAATGCAGGGCGAGTGCAGAGCAGATAACTCTAAACAAACCCCATTCATTCTCAATTCTGGGAACACCCCCAGTCCAGGGGGGCTGCAGGGTGAGTGCAGAGCAGATAACTCTAAACAAACCCCATTAATTCCCAATATTTGGAACACCCCCAGTCCAAGGGAGAATGCAAGGCGAGTGCAGAGCAGATAGCTGTAAATGAACCCCATTCATTCCCAATTCTGGGAGCACCCCCAGTGCAGGGGGGCTGCAGGGTGCTGAAGGGCGGGTGTCTCCCCAGATCACCACGTGCTACTCGGTGCCCTGCTCCATCACGGCGCCCAACGAGTGCCTGTGGACGGACTGGCTGCTGGAGCGGCGGCTGCAGGGCCACCAGGCGCGCCACTACGCCTGCATCCGCCGCAGCGACGGCACCTGCAGCTGGTACCGGGGGGGGCCTCCCCCTGAGAAGGAGTTCATGGACATCAGCGAGCCCTGAGAGCCCGCCAAGCGCGCCCTGGGAGGCTCCTTCCATCCGCCCGCGCGCGCCCGGCCTAGACACCAGCACCGCGTCCCCAAAGGGCCCGTGGGGCTGGCAGCGGTGCAGGCGAGGGACAAACCTCCTGCAGGCACCTGCTCTGCTCTGTTAGGCTTTGCACAGAGGGCTGGCAGCGTCCTCCAAGGCACAACAAACCCCCTTCTTGCCAATAGGAACGTATCACAACCAATTGTGTCCAGAATTTTGCCAGAATATTGCCAATGTCAATGTACCAGAACAAATTTTGCCAGGATTTTGCCAATGTCAATGTGCAAGAACCAATTTTGCCAGAACTTTGCTAATATCAATGTTCAAGAATAAATTTTGCCAAATTAATGTTCAAGAACCAATTTTGCCAGAATTTTGCCAATATCAATGTTCAAGAACAAATTTTTGCCAATATCAATGTTCAGGAACAAATTTTGCCAGAATTTTGCCAATATCAATGTTCAAGAACACATTTTTCCAATATGAATGTTCAAGAACCAATTTTGCCTGAATTTTGCCAATGTCAGTGTTCAAGAACCAATTTTGCCAATATGAATGTTCAGGAACATATTTTGCCAGAATTTTGCCAATGTCAATGTACAAGACCAATTTTGCCAGAATTTTGACAATTTCAATGTACAAAACCAAGTTTTTCCAATATGAATGTTCAAGAAGAAATTGTGCCAGAATTTTGCCAATTTCCATGTGCAAGAACAAATTTTGCCAGAATTTTTCCAACATGAATGTTCAGGAACAAATTTTGCCAGAATTTTTCCAGAATTTTGCCAATATCAATGTTCAAGAACAAATTATGCCTGAATTTTGCCAATATCAATGTTCAGGAGCAAATTTTGCCAGAATGTTGCCAATTTTACCAATATCAATGTACAAGAACAAATTTTGCCAATATCAGTGTGCAAGAAAAAATTTTGCCAGAATTTTGCCAGTATCCATGTTCAGGAACCAATTATGTCAGAATTTTGCCTGTATCAATGTTCAAGAACAAATTTTGCCCCTGTTTTGATCACCTGCAGGTTGAGAGCTCCCCGTGGTTTATTCCAAATCTTTCTGGAATGTTTTATAGAACTTTTTTTTTTTTTTTTTTCTGTATGAAAGTCTTGGATATAAAAGAATTATTGTACAGTGTATATGTAAAATATTATAACAATGTGCTATTAAAAAAACAATTTCACAAATATTTCCTCATGTGTTGAATCGAGTTGAACGCTTCTGTGATTAAAACAATCTGTGCCCCACATTTTGTACTTTCCTTGTGTCACAGCTCCCTTTATCCACAGAGTTGTAACTTCCATTGAGAACTAAATTAAGAAGCAGCCTTGATAATCAAAACCCCCTTCCCAAGTCAGCATTCCTATGGACTAACCACACCTTGCTGAAGGAAAAGCCAGATTTTTAATCCAGGGGTGGAAGCATTAATCCATGGATTTGAGCTTTCCATGGGACAAATTCCAAGCCCAAACGATGACAGGCTAAAACTGCTCAGAGCTACAAAAACCATGTGAATCCTCAGGGCAGCTGCAGCCCTTAAAACCTCCCTGAATACATGACCAGCACTTGCACCCCAGCACTGTTAAACCTTTAGAAACTGACCTGCAAACACATGCAATAAATACTGCAGAACTCACACTGCAATGATTTCTGGAAGCTCTCAGATGATTGAGCCTGTTTAATGGGATTTAATTGGTTTTCATGCAGGAGCTCCCACCATACCCTGTCAGTGCATTTGGCTAGTTGAGAACTCAAACTAGAGAAGGGTGACAGCACATTTTTTGCCTGTAACTTTTTTAGTCTCATAACTTTCCTAAATTGATGACTGGAGTTAGTAACTAATCCTTCACACACATATTTAAGTTGGTAAAAGTAATTCAAGTCACCGTGGTGACACTTTGGGAAGTGTCAATGCCAAAGTCCAGACTATTTGTGCCCCCAAAAAAGGGGCAGAGCCCTCATGCAGCATGGGAATCTCCAGCAGTTGCCTTTTCTGACAGATTTTACTCCCTAAAGGACAGGTTTGGAAACGTTCTTCCAAAATAGATTTACTTTTCTGTGACTAGGTTTACACATTTCCAGTGAAATACAAGTGGTGCAAGGCCAACAGGAAAGTGTGCCATTATCCTTTGAGGAACACGTGTCCTTTACCACATCAAAGCCAATATTTCAGTTTTTATTTACTGTAAATCAGTCTGGCTCTTTTAATTTACAACCCTGAATTAAAACCACATCTATGTGCTGCCAAATGGAAAGCCCAGCTTGTTTTCTGCTTTACTCAAGACAAAGCAAAAATTTCCCAGCACTAACAACTTGGACCACAGACTTACATAAATGAAGAAAAAAAATAAAAAGCTACATTTCTTCTGAAAAAGAACTGATATTGCAGTGACATCCTTGGCAGAGCTATTTACTGACAGTGCTGTGCATTTATAATATTAATTTCCAGGAAGATTCAAAGGCAGGCTTTATTTCCTTGTGTCAGAGCAAACCAATACCTAGGCAATCCCACAGAGCTTAATAACCACAGAGGTTAATATTCAATGGTTAATATTCAGTGATTAATATTCAGTGGTTAATATTCAGTGGGTAATATTCAATGGTTAATATTCAGTGGTTAATATTCAGTGGTTAATATTCAGGGGTTATATGCAGTGGTTAATATTCAGTGATATATTCAGGATTATATCAGTGGTTAATATTCAGGTAATATTCAGGGTTAATTCAGGTAATTCAATGGTAAATATTCAGGGTTAATATTCAGTGGGTAATATTCAGTGGTTAATATTCAGGGGTTAATATTCACAGTAATATTCAGGGGTTAATATTCAGTGGTTAATATTCAGTGGGTAATATTCAGTGGTTAATATTCATGGTATATTCAGTGGTTAATATTCAGTGATTAATATTCAGTGGTTAATATTCAGTGGTTAATATTTAGTGGGTAATATTCAGTGGGTAATATTCAATGGTTAATATTCAATGGTTAATATTCAGTGGTTAATATTCAGTGATAATATTCAGTGGTTAATATTCAATGGTTAATATTCAATGGTTAATATTCAGTGGTTAATATTCAGTGGTTAATATTCAGTGGTTAATATTCAGTGGTTAATATTCAGTGGTTAATATTCAATGTTTAATATTCAGTGGGTAATATTCAGTGGTCAATATTCAATGTTTAATATTCAGTGGTTAATATTCAACACCAGTCCTGTGGCATTTGTCTCCAAGTCCCTTTGGATGGGCTGGTGCCTTTTGGAGAGCAGCACACAGGTATTCTCTGCTTTTCAGCTCCCCAGAGCTCTGCTCCTAATTCAGTTTTACAGGAATTAGACCTGAACCTCAACTCAGCCAGCCCAGCTTGCCTTCTCTGTGCACCTTGCACAAAGTAATGCTTTCTCTGATATTTATGGACAGACCATAATACAAATTGCATGCCACAATTAGTAATTAAAAATTTCCTACTTTTCCTGCTATAAAATATCCCTCATGAGGGTTCCATAAAATATCCCTTGTGAGGTGTTCCACAGTGAAGGTCTGTCCACTTTGATTTCTGGCTGAGCAGAAATCTGCCCAAACTCCCCACAATGGATGGTGCCAAGATTTGCTTTTTCCCCTCATATCAATAAACGTGGCAAGGAAAACTTTACAATACCCAGCTCAGAATGAGATTTTTTTTTCCCTGAGGAAGACTCTCAAAAGGCTTGACCATTCTGAATATGTTATTTTCATATCAGGATTTTTAGTGTAGTGGCACTGATACCTTCTCAACAGCAGATTCTTTTTGCAATGTTTTCCTTTTCCTTTTGAAGCTGTGTTTGTGCTACATGAGGGGGTAGAGCAGAAACCCAGCCTGGCACAGCATTTTGATTTAATTTGGAAATGGCTCACATGACTCTTGGTGAGAGTAGGGAAAAGAAGAGAGAAGGGAGTTTCTTTAGGTGAACAGGGAAAAGAAATCACCACCTGGAATATTGCTGGTGTTTCCTCAACGTTCCAGATAGGTTTTAAATAAATTGTTCAGCAGCTCAGTTGGGAAATCCATGTTGTTTTTGCAGAGAAGAGGAGAGGTGGGAATGCAGTGAAATAATGGGAGCTGATTGCTGAGGCAAAGGCTGCAGGTGTGACTCAGGCTGCAATGAGTTCAAAAGCCTCACAGCTTTTTCTGTGATCAGTCTGGGAGGAATGTTTCTGTTTCAAGAAGTGTTTCATTAAAGCAGCTCTGTTTTTTCACCAAAGAATGGAATCTTTGTTTGTTTACCTTGCACTGCCCAAAGCCTCAGCACAAATCAGCAGAGGGTGAAAGGAGAACCTCTGGCACGCTCAGCTCACCCTCAGCTCCCAGAGAGGGAATCTGGGGCTTTTTCCCTCTCCCCAGGTCCCCCCTGAGCTGGTTTGCACTGGAGGGGGGGACAGCTCCACGTTCCCATTTGGGGAACAAAAAGGGAAGGAAAAAAAAGCAAGAGGAACACAAAAAAAAAAAAAAAAAAAAAAAAAAAAATTAAAAAAAAAAAAAATTAAACTGTAATTGCCAAATTCTGCATCAACAAATGCCAGCGAGGCCAGCTGTTGATAAAGTGATGAGAACCCAAAAGAAAATAACATGATGTGGTTCCAGTGCAGCATCAGAAGACTCTGATTTCCAGATCATCTTACAACCCACTCCAGAAATTCAAACAAAATGTTGTCCTGTACCACACTGCCTGATCATTTCCCAAGCCACAAAGTTCCAGATGCTTTCTTGGGAGGAATAAAACCAAACAAATGGGTGTCATCACAGGCAGCTCTTGCAGCAGTTCTCAGAGGCAATGCAATTCCCAAATGGATTCATTTTCTCCACATTAACATTCATTACCATAGAAATATGTTAAAAAAAAATTACTTGGCTGTGGAGAACGACATTCAAAAGTTCAAAAAAAAAAAAAAAGAGAAATAACTTATAAGTTCTGGCTTTAATGAGCCATGTAGAGGGATGAAGACAGGGAAAACCACTCACAGGGTTCTACCCTCAGAAAAATATACCATCTAAATCTCTAAGTCTGAAACATTAGTTCTTGCCCCCAAATGAAATGTTCCTTGTTCCTATGGACTGCAGTTTAGCAATGCACCCCAAAGTCCTGCTGTTTGCAATACAATGACAGCCAATGTCAAGTTTGAAGGATCCCTTAAGGTCACTGTGTCCCACTCCCTGCTCCTCACTGCTGCCCAAAATAAAACCACACCTAAAACCATCAGCCAGTGCTCCCTGGGCTCTGTCAGGCTCAGCTGTGGCATTCTCTGCCTCTGGAGCACAGGGAATCAGTGTTAGCCCAGCTAGCTGAGGGTCACAGGTCACAATCCAGCCTGGTTTGGGCTGAGCTTGGCATCACCTCCAAACACAACACACACTGGGAGTGCACCAGGAAGGAAAACTGGGGGGAAAACCAACCGTGGGAGTGACTCCTGCACTTACAGAGCTGTTCAGTGCCTTTGCAGGCATTTAATCTCTCTGAGATCTGCAGCTGGGCAGCTGAAAAGTGACCACTGTGCCACGTGAGCACACTCCAGCTCACCATCAGAGGGATTTCAAGTGCTCACCCTGTCCCACCCCCCCAAAGCTGCCAGAAAGGCTTTTGGAGCATGCAGTAAATGGGAGAAGAGGGTTGTGTTCCCCAGCCCCTGTTTCAGAGGCTCAGGGAGCAGGTTCAGCACTGCTGCTTGCACCTACCATCTCCTTGTGGTTTGGGTAGAACGTCTGCTCGATCAGAGGGAACTTCTCTGGGCCCAAGGCTTTGTAGACAGACACCAGCTGGGCAAACTGCAAAAGAAAGCAGAGCAAAGCAAAGCTCAGGAGAGGAACCACACTGTGCCATCATGAGCCCCTGCTCAGGAGGTTTTGCTTCTTGTCTTGGGTGTTTGATGAACTCAGCAGATTCAGGGGTGCATCCCCTCTCCTCCTCCTCCTCCTCCTCCTCCTCCTCCTCCTCCTCCTCCTCCCACAGCCCTTCAATCCACCCAAGCTGTGACTTCATGTACAGACCAACACAGAAAAACACCTTGAAAAGTTGAACCCTCACAGGTACAGGAGATGAAATAATGGGAGTACTGGATTTCAGATATCTCATTGTCTGTATGCTTGAAGGTGATTCTGCAATGATAAAATTATTGTAATTTTGCCTTTTCTGTCCTCCTAAACCTAAAGCCCAGGCACATTCACCATTCATTCAGTGGCTGGCACCTCCCTGACATTGATTTGGCAGTGCTGGCAAAGAGACAAAAGTAACTGTGCCATGCCAACAGGGCAGGTGAGGAACAGACTGGAGGGGTTTCATCTCCTGGGCTGCAGCCACCAGCCATTCCCACATGGCCACCCTTGGATGGGCTGATTTAAACTGCTCCCTCTATGCCAATCCTATTCATGTTTTTTACAGAATATTCTGATATAAAACCATGTGTTATATAGAATATTCTTGTCCCACCACCAAAGATGGTGGTGATTTAAACTGCTGCCTGTTATGCCATTCCTGTTCATGTTTCCTATAGAATATTCTGATATAACACATGGCCATTCTTGTCCCACCACCAAAGATGGAGGTGATTTAAACTGCTCCCTGTATGACATTCCTGCTCATGTTTTCTATAGAATATTCTGATCTAAAACCACGTGTTATATCAGAATAATCTTGTCCCACCACCAAAGATGGGGATGATTTAGACTGCTCCCTGTTATGCCTTTCCTATTCATGTTTTCTATAGAATATTCTGATATAAAACATTGCCATTCTTGATTTAACCTGCTCATGATTTAAACTGCTCCTTGTTATGCCAATCCTATTGATGATTTTATAGAATATCCTGATACAACACCACGTGTTACATCAGAATATTCTTGCCCCACCACCAAAGATGGGGCTGATTTAAACTGTTCCCTGTATGCCATTCCTGTTCATGTTTCCTATAGAATATTCTGATAAAACACATGGCCATCCTTGGAATATTCTTGTCCCACCACCAAAGATGAAGATAATTTAAACTGCTCCCTGTTATGCCACTCCTACTCATGTTTTCTGTAGAAAATTCTGATATAACACATGGCCATTCTTGCCCCACCACGAAAGATGGGGATGATTTAAACTGCTCCCTGTTATGCCATCCCTGTTCATGTTTCCTATAGAATATTCTGACATAACACATGGCCACCCTTGGATGGGGTGATTTAAACTGCTCCCTGTATGTCATTCCTGTTTGTGTTTTCTATAGAATATTCTGATCTAAAACCATGTGTTACATTAGAATAATCTTGTCCCACCACCAAAGATGGGGATGATTTAGACTGCTCCCTGTTATGCCATCCCTGTCCATGTTTCCTATAGAATATTCTGATATAACACGTGGCCATCCTTGGATGGGGATGATTTAAACTGCTCCCTGTTATGCCATCCCTGTCCATGTTTCCTATAGAATATTCTGATATAACATTCCTTTAAAGCTCCCATGGCACACCCTGCACTCTGCACTGCAGCAGCTACACAAAGAACATTCCCATGCAGACCAAGAGCACCCTTTATTAAACAGGGATGGCTTTGGGGCTGTTCCCTGTCTCTGCTGGGCAGACCCCTCTCCTCTGGTGACATCTGGGACAGGAAATGCCCCCTGAGCCCGGGCTGAGGTTCCAGGAGCAGGAGGCTCTGGCAGGCCAGGGGCAGAGCAGTTCCAGGGCTGCCCAGGCTGGCTTGGCTGTGCCTGTGATGTGCTCAGCTGTCACCGTGCCAGCGTGGGACACCAACAGCTCAGCACAGCACTGAACAGTGGGATTTGCTGCTTGCAAACAGCACAGTGGAGCTCTGTCCATAATGCAGATAAAACACCCACTCTGAGGAGAGGCTCAGGGGGCAGGCAGAGCAAAAAAAGGGAAAAAAAAAAAAAACAACCCATGAAAGCTTTGCTTGCATTTCCAGCTGGCTAAGAGGACTTGTTTAATTTAGTGGTGTTTACTTAGGTTTGGTAAAATACATCTTTAAATTTGGAAGGCCAGTGGAAAATACCTTAATGATGAGCAGTCTTCACCAAAAGCCAAGGAACTGGAGCTGGGCTGTGGGCTGTGCAAACCAGGCCTCAAGGGAAGGAAATATTCTCACAGCTACCAAAATAAGGTGGTTTGTGAAGGGGATTCCTGACAGCTTACTCATTATTTCAGTCCTGATGCAAGAGCCAAATGCCAAATTCTGACCATTAAATACATCATTTTTGCCAAGCCATTGTTAGGTTTAAATAAATCTATTCACCTATCTTTATGTAAAAACCACCAAAGAAAAAAATAAAATCCCATGATTGTGTTTCCTGTGCTTCTTTCCCTATTTTCTTTTCCATTTTCACTGTGAGGGAGAGGAAGACCCTGAGAAAATGGCATTTTTTGGTAGGGGTTGTGTCATTCATGCAAGAGGTAAGAAAGCTGTCATTGAGATTAATGCTAGCAAATGCTTGTTTAGTTAAAATAACATAGTACCAACCACAGAAAACAGACTTGTATCACTCCAAAGGGTCCTCTAATGCAGCAATTCAGGAAACAGCAGGTAGGAAAAGCAGGTTTCAGTTTTTGAGGCAGAAGAGAGAAATCTCTCCAAGGGAGGATTTATCCTTTCCCCTGCTGAGATGCTGCTTCACCTCCCTGCCTTCACATCTGGGAATCTCCTGCCAATCATTCCCCCCCCCCAAAAAAATGCAACCTGAAATAATAAATTCAGCCCAAATTCATCCCAAATTTCAGTATTCCAACTGTACATCCATACATTGCCATAAATCTGTTTTATTTTCCTTGATTGCTGCTGGGCTATTGATAAAGAAGAATTTCATTTAAGTTTTAATGACCTTCTATCAATGTTTAAGTGAGATTTGGATTATATATTTTTGTATTTTCCTTTTCAGCAGCTGAACACCAGTCCTGGGCAGGAGCATCATCTTTTTAGATGATAAATTACTGAATTATCCAATCCAATGTCAAATGTTTACAGACATGGGATGCTCATGAAATGGAAAATATTAACAGAGCCAGTGAAATATTTTATATGGATATCAAAACCCATAATCATCTAAAAGCCTCCCAGCACCCAGAGGTTATTATTTCAGCAGAAATCATTTTTACATCTTAAGAAACAAACAAAAAAGTGGAAAAAAAGTTCTGAGTTGAGACAGCTGAATTTACTTTTCATTTTTCAGTTTTGCATCTTGTTTTCAGTCAAAAAGGGATATCCTCAGGTACATGTGCTTGCAGTTTGCAGATAATTATTTTAAAAGGAAAAGGTTGGGTTTTGCAGCATTGGTTGTAATGTCAGCTCTTTCCCAGTCAGGATGAAATCCTCCCACACCCAGGATTGTTCCTTTAGAACAGAACAGGACAGTGAGAGCTGAGCTTTTCCTCCTCTCCAGCCAGGTGTGACAGAGGAGAAACATTTAGTCAAAAAACCCCACTGATTCCCTTTGGTTTTGTATCAAATCTTCCCGGGGTTTCCCCACCCCAAGAGAGGAACTCTAAGTGGGACTGCACAGATGGTGCAGTAACCAAGCAGGAGTTCCCCAAAATCCCTTTGCTGCCTTCAGAGAGAGCCAGGTAACTCCCTTGCCTGAGTTAGCTCCTTGAGAGGAGTTAAAATGTGCTGAATTCCACCTCTGCCCCTGCTGAGGGGCTGGGGTTTGTTCCTGGGCAAACCACACCAACCCCTCCCTCAAAGATAACCAGGTATGGTATTTAAACCCAGCTCCTGCTGATGGTGCTGCCTCTGGTTCCAGAGAGCTGCCAACCCCTCTGGCCAGGCTGCAGGACCTGTGGCACTGCCCCTGCCAGGGGGGAATTCCCTGGGCTGAAGGAATTTAGCAGGGTTTGAACTCCAGGAATGGCACCTCCCTCACCTGTTCCCTGCTCAGGCAGGAGCCCCGGGTGTTACTGAGCCTGTTCTGGCAGAGATTTCCCTCTTTTGAGGGCTCCAAACCTTTCCTCTCCACAAGCTGAGAACTCCAGCTGGTCATCTGGGGCTTCATGGGAGCTGGAACAATACCCAGCCTCTCTGGGCAGCCTGTTACACCACCCAGAGGAGATGGCATCCTCTGGGAGCTGGAAAAACTTGGATGGGTCAACACTTCTTCAACCTGTCCCATTAAAAACCCCAATTTCAGCTGAGATTTAACTCAGCTCTGGCTGTTCTGAGGTGTTGGGCTCATCTCAAGGGTGAAGAAATTCTATGAAATAAAAAACATTCCACTTTTCCTCTGGATGCCCAGCTCTAAACTTGCCTCCTTCTAAATGCATGAAAGAGGATCAGAATTTGTGACTGAAGTTCCTGAAGTTAATTTTTCCAATTTCCTGGTGTGATCTCAGTGCTCACCAGGGATAGGGGCCTCTGCCATGGGATTTTCCCTTTCCATGCACCAAGGGAAGGTCCCTTTGTCCCACAATGACCTGCACAGGGCCCCTGGAGGGTCTGCAGGCTGGGTTTGTATTATGGGCTGGGTATGTTACAATTTAACATAGGGATTTAACAAAGAAAATGACACCAAAAAAAAAAAATTAACAAAGAAATTGATTTCTTCATCTCCTCAGATGGCACCAGGAAAAATGACCAGAAGTCTATTTCCAGGCTGCAATGTCCCTTTCCAGGCTGAAATGTCCTATTCCAGGCTGAAATGTCCCTTTCCAGGCTGAAATCTCCTATTCCAGGCTGAAATGTCCCATTCCAGGGTGAACTGTCCATTTCCAGGCTGAAATGTCCATTTTCAGGCTGAAATGTCCATTTCCAGGCTGAAATGTCCTATTCCAGGCTGAAATGTCCCATTCCAGGCTGAAATGTCCATTTCCAGGCTGAAATGTCCATTTCCAGGCTGCAATGTCCGTTTCCAGGCTGCAATGTCCCTTTCCAGGCTGCAATGTCCCTTTCCAGGCTGAGGCTCAGAATTGAGGCTGCTCACTCCATAAAGGCTGAGTTATCTTGTGAGAGTGAGAGATGAAGCACACAGAGGGGTCCTTGGGGGCCAACAAACTGGGACAGAAACCCTTGAGACCCTTCAGGGGGAGGAGGAATGGAGCAGCTGTGTGGAAAGGGCTGGAAGGACACATTGGACACATGTTCAATCAACTTTGGCCAAGATGTTTCCCTAGATCTGCATTTCAAACACAGTGTCTGTACTGCCTTTTAATATTAAATTTCTGTATTTTAAATATTATCATCACCTGGGAAGCATCTGTGTTACCTTTTTCGTGCTTCTTGGTTGAGATTGGTGAACATTACTTCCCTCACACCTGAGCCAACCCTGGGTGCCTTTCCAGAGGGCTGAGTTCACACAGGTTTGCCACCTCACAGGAGGATGGAGGGGAGCAGACCCTGCCTGCAGCTGGCACCCTCCTCTGCCAGCAGGAGCTGGCAGAGCTCTGTACATTGTGTATTTTAAGGCTCACAAGCAAATATTGTACTCAAAATAAGAAAACATTGTTTTAACCAAAAGTACGTGTGCTTATTTAATTATACAATTAAACAGAACTGCTGTCAATGTGCTTTTGCTCTGTGTAATTAGTCAAAAAACTTATTTTATAAGTTGTAACATGAAGTTCTTGATCTACTGCCTAAAATGTGAGCTGCTGGCACCTTCCCATTTTTTTTCTAAAACTGATGCTAAAAAATAAAACAACTTAAACCACGTTCCTAGCAGTCTCATCCTATTTGGAATTTGTACACAGCCAACAACACCCAAAGCCCACCCAGACCTTGGCACTGCCACTGAAGGGGGAAACAGCTCCTAAAAATGAGTTTGGGCACGAGCTGAGTGCAGGGGAGATGGGAACTGGAACAGAACTCGGTGCTCCTCCAGTGGTTTTCATCAGTGATGAAGAGAGGGAGATGGGGATTTGGGGTGATGGTTGAAAAATCCCAATTTCTCGTGGAGTACAACTGCTTATATAATTCTTCTGGGAAGACTAGGAATGTTTTACTACAGTGATTGGGGTAATCATCACATAAACAAAATTAAACATTTTAAACATCTCTTGCTTGCAGAAGTCTGATGCAATTTTGCTTTTCCTGGTAAACCCCTCTTGTGGAGGTGTTTGAGAGTCCCCAGGACGAGGAGAGAGATGAGAATCTTGACTGTTTCAGAAGGCTGATTCACTATTTTATGATATTATATTATATTAAAAGAAAATTATATACTAAAACGATTTGATATGATATGATATGATGAGAAAATTATATACTAAAATGATATTATATGATATATGATATGATATGATTGATATGATATGATATGATATGATATGATATGATATGATATGATATGATATGATATGATATTTATTATAAGAAAATGATATACTAGAATGATACTAAAAAAAGGAAAAAGAAACATCAGAAAGTTAAAAAAATAATAATAAAAAACCTGTGACAAACTCAGAGAGCTCGACACAGCTGGCTGGGATTGGTCATCAGGTACAAATATTCACATGAGACCAATCAAAGAGGCAGCTGTTGGTAAAGCATCGCTAGACTACATTCTACAGCCATCAAATAGTTATTGTTTACATTTATTTTCTGAGGCTTCTCAGCTTCTCAGGAGAAAAATCCTAGCAAAAGGATTTTTCAGAAAATATGTCAGTGACACCCTCTGATTGAATCCTCTTGCAATCTTGATTTAACCCTCAAAGCTCTGCTTGCCCTTGCCAAGGCATCCTGTTCCCAAATCTGCAATGTTAGTGAGGTCCAAAGTCCACCATGTGTCTTGTGTCCCAGTGTCCCAGTGGTTTTCCAGCAGGACCCCAAGCCACCACAGCGGGACTGGGGGTGCAAGGATTGCCCGCTGAGTTCTGTGCCAAGGGGAGGTGTTCCTGAGGCTGTGAGCCCAGCCTGCACCCCCGAGGGGGTCACCCCCAGGGGATCTGTGCCCCCTGAGATGACATCTGTCCCTGCTGCACCTTCCCCTGGAGCCGTGCCCAGGAGCAGCAGCATCGCCCCTGTTGCTGTCGAGGGGTCACGAGACAAAGCCGAGACCACAGGCAGTCTCAGCTGGCAACTCTTTGTTCCTGAACATGGCTGATCTTTTCTGCATGTCCCAATTGTTTATGCTTCTTCTATCCTAACTATTGGCCACAACAAATCAACATAATTCTATTGGTGAGAATTTACAGTGACTTAACTTCCTAAAAATACTTCGTCCAGCTGCAAAGTTCTTCTCTTTCTTCAGTTCCTCTCTTCTCTGGGTCTCCTTGGTGACAGCCTTGGAGAGAGCTCCTTATCAGCTTCTTACTTCTCACTTTTTTAGCTAACAGGCCCACTGTTAGCCCCTTCCACACTCCCCCTTGCCTGCGACTGCAGCTGAGATTTCCTCACCTCCTTCCCTTCCTGCTCCCTCCTCACCTCTGGGGTTCTCGCAGCACCTCCTGAGATGGAGCTGCTCAGCCCCAGGGGGCTGTGCTGGCCCTTCCCAGAGGGATTTGGGCTGTCTGCTCCAGCTGTCCAGAATTTCCAAGGGCATTTTCTGGGCTCCAGCACTTCCCCTGCAGCATGAGAACTGCAATTTGAGAGGCACAGCTCTCCTGCTGCTAATCACCCCGTCATTAACTGCTGGGATATTTCCACATTAGAATTACAGCTGATGAGATGCAAACCATTAAGAGCTTCTACAGGATGAAAAAAAAAAAAAAGTGTTAAATAAAAACCTCATGCCCTTGGAAGAGCTGCATGAACTGAAGAGCTGCATGAACTGGCTTACAAATTAGCAGGGTGCATCCATGGGAGAAAAATAAAAAGTTTTCTACAACAGTTGGAAAAACAGGATTAAAAAAAAATCCTAAAGAAGCAGAAAATGGTCACAGAGACGTAAAAACATCTCCTGGCTTGCAGGGTTGGGCAAGAAGGCATCTGGCAAGGAGAGAACCCTTGGCTGGTGGAAGAGGCACTGACAAAATGTGTAAACAGTGAGGAAAGCGAGATTCAAGGAAGGCATGTGGATTAAAATGAAGGAAAACAGCCAATGAGCAGAAAGGGGTAGAACACAGATCAAGACATGCCTGGTGTACAAGAATTAGCAATAGGTAATCCCACGAGGCCAAGATCCAGAGACCCTCTGGAGCCCTTTCTTTGGAATGAAAATTGAGAGAAGGAAAATGTTTGTGGGAGTGAGAGGCTCTGAGTGCTCCTCCTGGGTGCTCTTCCAGCAGAGAGGAAATGCTGAATAAAAAATACTTTATTCCACTGCTGTGGGAACAGGGAGTTCAGGGCTCTGACCAGGGAAACCTTTGGGCTGTTGTTTATTTTGATGGCCTTGTGCTTAAGCACTTCTCAGAAGGGTTTGGGGCTCACGGTGACAGAGAGAGATTTCCTTCTTTGTGGGGCGATTTACAGATGAGGGCCAGTTCAAACAGGGTTGCCATAAAAATACTGAATTCAGTGGAACTTGTAGAGGAAGGAAACAGTGGTGGATTTCCAGGGTGGGTTTCCAGGGTGGGTTTCCAGGGCAGGTTTCCAGATTGGGTTTTCATGGTGGGTTTCCATGGTGCGTTTGAAAGTGGATTTCCACAGTGGAAACATCCAGGATGGATTTCCAGGGTGGAGATTTCCAGGGTGGATTTCCAGGGTGGAGATTTCCAGGGTGGAGATTTCCATGCTGGAATTCCATAATGGATTTGCATGGTGGATTCCCAGTGTGGATTTCCAGGGTGGATTTCCCTGGTGGATTTACAGGGTGGTTTTCCAAGTTGGATTTCCAGGATGGGTTTCAAGGGTAGATTTCCAGGGTGGGTTTCCATGGTAGATTTCCAGGGTAGAATTCCATAGTGAATTTGCATGGTGGGTTTCCGTGATGGATTTCCAGGGTGGTTTTCCAGGTTGTATTTACAGGATGGATTCCCAGAGTATGTTTCCAGGGTGGATTTTTAGGGTAAGTTTCCAGAGTGGGTTTCCAGGGAGAAGATTTCCAGGGTGGATTTCCCTGGTGGGTTTCCTGGGTGGTTTTCATGGTGGGTTTTCATGGTGGATTTCCATGGTGGCTTTCCAGAGTGGGTTTCCAGGGTAGAGATTTCTATGCTGGCTTTCCATGGTAGTTTTCCAGTGTGGATTTCCAGGGTGGATTTCCATGGTGATTTCCAGAGTGGAGATTTCCGGGGAGGGTTGCCATGCTGGAATTCCAGGGTGGAGATTTCCAGGGTGGGTTTCCACGGTGGGTTTCTGTTACCCCGTTCACAGGGGTCCCATGATGAGGGAAGAGACGACAAAGTTGACTCCATGTATCAGAAGGCTTGATTTATTATTATATGATATATAATATATAAAAACTATACTAAAAGAATAGTGAGAAGGATTTCACTACTAAGCCATGCTAAGAATAGAAAAGAATGTCTAAACAAGAAGTCTTCTCAGACCGAGGCGGCCGGACAGGTGTTCTGTGATAGGCTCTTAATTGGAAACAGTTTGACGAGGCCAGTCACAGATTTCCTCTGTTGCATTCCACAGCGTCAGATAAGAATTGTTTACAGTTTGTTCCTGAGGCCTCTCAGCTCTCAGGAGGGGAAAAATCCTAAGTAAAGGATTTTTTATAAAACATGTCGGTGACAGGTTTCCATGGTGGGTTTCCATGGTGGGTTTCCAGGGTGGGTTTCCAGGGTGGGTTTCCAGGGTGGAAATTTCCAGGGTAGAGATTTCCATGCTGGTTTTCCATGGTAAATTTCCATGGTGGGTTTCCATGTTGGAATTCCAGGGTGGAGATTTCCAGGGTGGGTTTCCACGGTGGATTTCCAAAGTGGATTTCCATGGTGGGTTTCCAGGGTAGAGATTTCCAGGATAGAGATTTTCATGCTGAGTTTCCATGGTAGATTTCCAGTGTGGATTTCCAGGGTGGACTTCCAGAGTGGAGATTTCCAGGGTATGTTTCCATGTGGGAATTCCATGATGCGTTTCCATGTTGGAGATTTCCATGGTGGGTTTCCAGTGTGGGTTTCCAGAGTGGGTTTGCAGGGTGGGTTTCTAGGGTGGGTTTCCAGGGTGGGTTTCCAGAGTGGGTTTGCAGGGTGGGTTTCTAGAGTGGGTTTCCAGGTTGTATTTCTAGGGTGGGTTTCCTGGGTGGGTTTGCAGGGTGGCCAGGGTGGAGATTTCCATGGTGGGTTTCCAGGGTGGGATTCCAGGGTGCAATGCCACTCCTCAGACACCAGCAGCCAACCCCTGCTAGGCCCAGCAGGGAAAGCCAGGGACTCCTTGGGGTGGCTGATGCCCAAGCAGGGATTTCACAGCGTTTTAAACTGAGCCACCCACTAAAAACACCTCAGAGAGCAGGGGTGGTGCTCACACAGCCCAAAAAGAAACCAGGACACTTTGCATCCATCTCAGAGGGGGCTGGAGCTGAGGGTGGAAGTGGAATATCCAGGAATGCCAGAGGGGAATGGCAGTGCTGGTGGGAGCTGTGGAGATGAGAGAGAGGGAGAGGATGGGGTGGGGATTGCCCTGGTGGAGCCATCACCACAGGAGGGATTTTCCTGCATGGGTGACAGATTCCTGTGTCAGGAAGGGAAGTGTCACCCCCCTGAGTCACCACAGGCACACACTGAAGGAGCAGATATAACCTAGATTTTAACTGAAAAAATGATTCCTAAGATAATTTTATAGGATTTATATAATACACGGGTTTACTTTGTAATTACATATTAAGATTGCACAAGAAATCAAATTTAATTTCCATAATCTGGCCTTCAGGTGTGGATGTTTGCCTTAACCAAGCACAAAAAGAGATTATGAGTCTGTACTGTAGCAGAACCAGCAGATAACACAAAGGACTTGAATCCCAGCTTTACAGTGCTGCTTTGAATATTAACTTGCAGCCTCTGTTTGAAAACACTTTCTCTCACTAGAAGGTAAGAAACAGTTTAAAAATCCATTTGAATTTCCTGCCCCTAGAAATGGCCAATGCAATGAAAGTCTGCAATGGATGTCAGGAGTTCCCACTGCTGCTTTTTAGTGCAAGGAGAACGGGGCAGAGTGGCAACAACCTACTACAGAATTCAGGAATGTAGTCCAAAATTCTAGTTTGGCTTTAAATTGTCCTGATGGCAGTAAATGCTGGCCAAAGCAAAAGACTCCCATACTCAGTTTCTACAGAAAGCACTTGAGAGTGCATGCAAGGACTGATGGATACAGAGCTGAGAGAATTACTGGCTGCATGGAACAGAAAAATCATCACCACACTGAGATTTATTTCTTATTTAAGGATCTCTGCTTTTTTGTTTTTTTATTAAACCAGGAATTTCAAGTGTCCTTACTTATTTCAGGAAAGCAAAATCAGCAAGGAAGGCTGGAATATTCCCTCCCTATCCCAAGACTAGATTAAAACAAACCAGCTGATATTCCCTCCCTATTCTTCCAAGACTAGATTAAAACAAACCAGCTCATATTCCCTCCCCATTCCAAGACTAGATTAAACTAAACCAGTTGATATTCCCTCCCTATCCCAAGACTAGATTAAACCAAACCAGCTGATATTCCCTCCCTGTTCCAAGACTAGACTTAACTAAACCAGCTCTACGAAGAGGTGCAAAGAGCAAACACACTGCTAGGTTCAATGTATTTAGATTGCTAGTTATGCATTTAAACTTATAATTGTATTTATGGATTTTGCTCCAGTTCAATGTTCAAACCTGGTGTTAAATTGTCTTTTGACCCAAAAGTTCACAATGTTCTCACCTTCCCTCTGACACAGGTTGTGAATTTACTTTCAGCTCTTGCAGGACAAATCCATCAACACATTTTGCTCTGTGTGGCAGACTGGGCAAGGAAGCCAAATCTTCACTGGCTGACAGAGAATTAAAGCAGGTTTTATTCAGGTTTATTTTTAAGCAGGTTTTTTGTTCTTAAGAAAGTTCTGCTTGGAGGAAAAGCACCTGGAGATGCACTCTGACTGCACCTGAAACCTGTAAATTCAATACCTTCCTGTAAATCCAAAATTCCCAAGGATAAGGGCCACAGAACTGGCCCCTGGGGCAAACATTGGATGTTGGGCACATGGAGCTTGATCCAGACACTGCCTCAGCTCAGATGGGGCTGTCCTAGCCCTGCCACCCATGTCCTGGTGCTCAGGAGCAGCTCTGCCCTGCCTGGGGCACAGGGCAGCTCCTGCTGCAGCCCTGGGCAGGCAGAGGGGGCTCAGCAGGGACAGGGCAGGACAAGGTCCCTGCAGCCCTCTGGCTGCCCTGCCCTCACCTGCCAGGAAGATCAATCTTGCCAGAGTGGCTGGCAACAGAAAGTTCAGTGCTGATCTAGTGGGACACACAAAACTGACCAAAATACATCTCAGGTTTGATGTGTGCCAACACTCATCATGGTGGCACACATCAAACCTGGGTGTCCTAAATGTCTTCCCTGTCTGAGCTGCATCCAGATTGCAGGGCAGCATTCTCCAGCCTTGACCTTTAACAAAATCCCCTCTGGCACACAAAGGAGAGCAATAACCAGCCAAATTCTATCCCATTGCTCAGCATTATTGTACAAATCTGACTTCTGCTAATGAGCACAGGATTTTCTTACTGGGAAATAAACATTTAGAATTTCCTTTTTGAAACCCAACATGGAATAGCACTGAAATTCTCCCAGATTTACAGCAAATAGGTTTTCAAAATGCCTCTCCTCCTTGCCCACATTCATTCTGGAGAAGATGCTTTGACACAAAATTGAATCTCCTCTGCGTGGTTGTGTCTCCCATTAGCATAGCTTCAATAATTTGTGTCAACAGGAAGCTGGAAGGAACAGAGCTCATCTCTTTTTTTCTGCTCCTCCCTGCAGAGTCCTGACAAATGTCCTGCCAGTGCTCCAATCTGTTGCTCAAGATTTTTAAAGTATAACTGGGAGTGGAAAAAGAACAAGAGAGCAACTTGGAGCAGCAACACAGAGGAGCAAACAAGGTGGGGAAGAGCACTAGAAAGCATCAAATAGCAAGAAAGGGCAGTTAAAACAGACCTTCCAAGAAAGCAAGGTAAAAATAGAGAAGTTAAATGTCCAGTCAGAGCAGGAAGGGGAAGACAGACAAGCAGAAAAGCATCTGCAAAAGAAATGCAAAGCAGAACACAGCCCATGAAGTCAGAGTTGTGTAAGCTTGGCAAGGGGAGCAAACCAAGGAAAATATCAACAAACTTGCAGAGAAGTGTTTGGCTGTCTGCTCCCAAACTGAAGAAAAAAGAAATAAACAACAACTGGGAGATTTCCAATCCTACCAGGTCTGAGGGAAAAAGCCATGCCCAGCCTTCCCTCTCAAGGGCTGGGGCTGAGCAAGGAGGGAAATTTTGGCATAGCTGAGTGCTCTGAGGCACTTCTCTAACATATATAAGCTTCATTTAATTTATATATTTCTCTAACAATAAATCCCTACCGTGGGGCAGAGTGGGCCATCTGAAGAGGTTTTTTAGCACAAATGGGTTGTGAAGAGCACCAGGACCTCCCAGCTCCCTTCATACACTCCCAGGTATCCCTGCCTCCCTCCCTGGCTGCTTCCTCTGTTCCCACATCCCTGCAGTGCTGGAGCAGAGTGCCAGGAGAGCACTTCCATGGGGCCAAGCTGCTCAGCACCAGCTCCCATCCCTGCAGAGCCCCAGCTCAGCTCACCTGAGCTTCCCAATCCCCCAGGGACCCCCTCCCCTCCCTCTTCCCCAAACACAGACCCTCCCAGCAGCCTGGCTCATCAAGGGCTCACAAATGAGGGTCAGAGTGCTCACAAATGAGGCTGTGCCCCCTCCTTCAGCAGAGTGGATGTGTCACTGAGGCAGCAGCAGATCCCTGCAGCCCCCAGAGCAGCCCTGCAGCCTCCCAGGAGAGCAGATGTGCAGCCAGCTGCAGGGGCTGGGATGCTTTTCCTCTGCACTGAAGGAAGCAGAGCTGCCCTGGTGGAACTGGGCTGGTTTTGGGAGGGGTTTCTTCCTCTTCAGCCCTGCACAAGTGCAGCAGCTCTGGGCTCTCTGCAGGCCTGGAAGGTTTAGCACTGTCAGGAAGAGGCTGCAAGCACCAGCCCAGCCCCTGTAATGGCTGTAATTATCACACCACAGCCAGGCTGAGCTGAAATAAAACCCAACCCTTTGTTCTATCTGCAGCAGCCTTGGACATTGAACCTTGCAGCCCCTGACAATTCAATCAGAGTTTGCCTGCTTGGTGTCACTCAACTCCACCCCCCTGCCTGACTCCACTCATCAGCAAGCTGCTGGACACAGAGGGGTGGGCAGGGAATAAACTGGGCTGCTCCAAAATTCCTGCACCCCCATCACCAATATTTGCAGCTGAAGCTAAAATCCAGCAGGGTTCAATTGGAGGAAACCCTCCAGCATGCAAGATTCACATCAATCATTACAAGAATGATTAAAATGGATGCATGCAGGAAGAATTAATTTATTTTTAATTCAACACAGGGCACTGGCAAATCACATTTTGTATTTTTTAATACATGTTGTTTTGTTGGTTTTTTTAAAATATTATTTCCCCAGTCTAAATAATGGGATTTTAGCTAATGCTGCAAGCTCTGATATCATCCCCACATTTTGCAGTTCCTTCAGGGCTCCATAGAACCACAGACTCATTTGGGTTGGAAAAGCCCTCTAGGATCACCCAGAGCAGGAACTGACCAGGAACTTTTAAGTCCTCCACTGCCCCTTGTCCTGTAATTCCACATCCATGTGGAACTGAAATCTCAAATCCCTCCAGGGACAGTGACATCATGTACAATGGGAAAGTTTGCATAAAACTCCTAAGCCTCAGTTAAGGGAAGCCTCCCTTATTTCCTGAAGAACATTTTCTGAAGGAAAACAGATAATTTAAATGATATCAAATATTAACTTTGGATTCACTTTTCATAAATGATTTACAGCAGGATCTGCACCCCATTAAACACGAGTAAAGCTGTGAGGAGAACTGGGAATCCTACAAGGACAGTGGATGTTTTTACCTCATCTTAACTCAGTGTAGCTGTAAATTGAACCTGTAAAATCCTAGTTGTGTTTGATGGGGTTATTTCATGCCCAAGACAATTCCTTTGCAACCTGCACTGAAACTTTTCAATGTTTTAATGACAATTCTTCAAGGAGAGCACAAACCTTAAAACGGTTCCTCTGCAGTTCTGCATGAGCTCAGCAATAAAGAGCTCAGCCTTTATTTACAAAAGCCATGCTTTCCCCCCAGCTTTCTGCCATCCTTACTAGCACTGAAGTGAAATCCATGAATTTTCCATGAGCTAAGTGCTAAGTGTTGCCACAGAAGTGAAATAACCCGGGTGCTGTAACAGCCCCACGCTCTGGACGCGTTTCAGAGCACGAACATCTCAGCACACACACTCATTCCAACCTTCCCTTCCACCTGGCTGCTCACAGCCCAGCTTCTCACAGGGCTCTGCAGTGCTCTGAGCTCCTGCAGTGCACTTGGAGGAGCTGTGCATGCCCTGGCACCAGGGAGCACGAGCTTTAATTCCTGCTCTCAGTTCATTCCTGGAGGTGTCCCCCCACACCCCACCTTTCAACAATGCACCTCAGATCAAGCACAAATTTGTTCCCTGCCTATTGGCAAGGGCACAGAAAGCCAGAGTACAAAAAGAGCTCTCCTGCAAAATGAAGGGCAGGTGCTGCAGGTTGTGGCACAGAGAGTGAATGTGCCCTCAGAGCTGAAAAGATGTTCTGCACATGGAGCTGGGTGCTCCTGACACACCAAGCACCTGGCACGGTGAAGAGCAGCAATTTAAAGCCCACAGACCTTGTACACTGAGTTCCAGCTCCATTTTATCTGAGAGCCCTTTCATGACCAGTCTCACCTCCCTGACTTCCCCTCCTTCAGATCTACTCTACTCCCACTTTAGCTCTGGTACAAGGGAGGCTCATTGCCCGTGGCTGACTCAATAATTTCCCATCCTTTTAAGGCCCATTCCACTGCACACCCCCTTTTCCCCCCCTGCTGTTATCAAAGCTGGAATTCCCTTCTGCCACTCCACATTTTTCCTGCAGGAAAGTCAATCCATTTCTCATGAATTAATAAAGATTGTTACTTATGGCTTTTTGTAGCGTTCTGCTTCTCCTTTTTCCACGGGGCTTTTGCACTTGAAATGTTTGTAGAGAGAACTTCCACAGAAATATCAGGGCACTGGTGTTGACAAAGGGATTGTGCAGGAAGAATTCCCTGCCATGCACTCAAGATGGGGTTAATTGATGCCAAATTGATTAATTGATGCCAAATCCAAGCATGTCTGTGGCCATGGAGGGGCACAGTGGTTTTTATCCTCAGTTTTAGCAGACTGAGGATTGCATTCCCAGGCACCCACCACAGCTTTCAGCAGGGATGTCACCCAGGCAGGGAGCACACACCAGATTGGTCCAACCAAACAAGGCAAATGATGGTGTTGGTAAAACCAACAGGGCCTGGATTCTGCTGCAACATCTGAGCATCCATGAAGTTGGCTGAGTTAAGGGATTTTTACCCCTCAGGATATCTGTTCTGGAATGGCCAGGATATCCTGAGTTGGAAGCAATCCACAATGGGCATTGAAGTCCAGCTCCTGACCCCTCAAAGGACATCCCAAAATCCCCCCATGGGCCATGAGTTCTTCCTCTGATGTCCTCTCCCACAGCTGATGAGGATTTTGTGCTGCTCTGGGATGTACATAGAGGTCTCTACATCTCCCAGCACCACCACCAGCACAAGGCTGGATATTCAGGTTAAAAAGTCAAACAAAGCCTTTGGTGTTTGTACAGAAATTATTTCAGTGCTCACACTAAAAGCTCACACTCCTCACTAGGACCCACCTGTAGGGCAGTGATAGAGTGATAAAAACACAGATATGGCAGTCTGTAAGGAGGAATCATTCCTGACTTTTTATTGCTTATAGAAATGCTACTGCTTTGCCTCCCCACCCAGCTTTCTTGCACCCAGTGAATCAAAGCACTGGGAAATGCCACACAGCTGGAAGATGTGGTGCACTAAAATAATGAATTCAGCAATGCACAGTGTGCAATGAGAAGTTGTAAATGCTCTATCAATTATTTATCCCCCCCCCCTTGCACAGTTTACTGCAGCATAAAAGGATAATAAAGTGAGCTGCAAGAGGTATATGTTAAAAACTGCTGACAATTGTTTGGAGGGATTTTCATAGGAAGTATTAAAAAATTAACATCTTCAAGGCAATAAAAAGTGTTGTTGTAAAACTTCCCTGCAGTGTGAGAAATATTGACAACTGTTCTTTTCTTACCCGGATACCAGAGGGAAAAATGAAGTTTTGGCTGTTTTTGAGAAGTGGGATTTTTTAAAAGTTGTTTTAGCTGTTGGGCAGTGGAATTGTAGGAGCAGGGACAGCACCGTGGCCCAGCACCTTTTACAGCAGCACACTTTGCCTTGTTGCTGCTAATGTTTAATTCTTCATGAACCAAATGATCACCAAATTCCACCTCCATCTCTACAGAACTTGTCAAGAAAAACAGCATTGGCTCCTCCACTGGAACTGGCAAAGATCAGGGGCTCTCCAGGGTGCCTCAGTGCTCTGGGGGGAGCTGAAAGGACCAAGCCCACCGCAGAGGCACAGGGCTATGAAAAGGGCTTTCAAATGAGGAAACGAGTCCCTTCACATGGCCTTGCCAAAGCACAGCCCCAAAAATTTCACAGGAATGAGGAAAACTCTGGCTAGAGCCTGTTCAAATTATGTTCAAAACCACAAATATGAGAAATATTCTCAGCTTGCTTTTCCCAGACAAATTGTGAATAAACACTCTTTCCTCACTTGAGGAAGCGTGTTAGCAGTGGGGAGGCATTCCGGTGGATGCCTCTCTTATTTCTCTACTTGCACTACAAAGATTTTTCCTCTCTGCCCCCACAATGGCTCTTTGAAAAAAAAAACTATGGAACTATCTTAGTTTGGTTTTTAATCCTTCCACTGTTTCATTGCTCAGCGAGGGAAGTTTGATAATCAACGTTCATGAAGGGGAGTGAAACCTGCATTGCAGCAGCTGAAATGCCAGGCCCAGGAAATGTCTGGGTGCTGTGATTTAGGTTTTATGTTTTCAAATCCAGCTTAGGATTTAGCTTTTATGTTTTTCAAATCCTGTACTGCAGCAGGGTATAACTTTAAAACTCCATACAGAGTGCTGGTTACTGTCAGGTTTTGGTCACACACAATTCCTCTCTGGGCCTGGAACTCAAGGACACCTCACTGCCTCAGGCCCCAAAAAGTATAAATAAAAGTGAGTTTTGGGGGGAGCAAACAGGGGGTGAATGCCTTCATTGCCTGCAGCTGGAATTGGAGCATTAAGCCCTGCTCTGTGACTGCCCAAACTGATCCCTGTGTGACAAACTCGTGCCCATCGCCCACCTCGGGTGCAGCCTCTGGGGGCTGTGGCTGCCCCAGCTGGGCCTGCTGAAGGCTTGAACCAATCCCCACTCTATTCTCTGAACCTGCCTCTGCTCTGGGCTCCCCAGAGGCTCCCCAGAGGCAGCAGCAGCAGCACTCACCACCCAGGGCTTGTCGCAGAAGTTGTAGATGGACTCGAGGGAGTTGACGCTGGGCACGCCGGCGTACTGCATGCCGATGATCAGGTTGCGGAAGTCCTCGTTCTCCGCCATGCTGTAGGAGTGCTGCCGCACCAGCACGAAGTCGGGCCGGAACGACCTGCCAAAAACACCCGTCGTCATGGCAACCCTCCAGCAAAGGCGTTCTCCTTCGACAGCGAAAATTGCAGGGGGGGAAATGGCTGGTGGGGGAGAAGGGAAGGGCTGGAAGAGTATGGGAACCAAAGGGGAATGATAAAAGTTAGGGAGAGCCATGGTGGTTTAATGAAAATCACTCAAACCAAAGGGGAATGATAAAAGATGGAAAGAACCATGATGGCCCCATGAAAACACTAAATCAAAGGGAAATTATAAAAGATGGAAAGAGCCATGATGGTTTCATGAAAAACACTCAAATCGAAGGGAAATGACAAAAGGTGGAAAGAGCCATGATGGCTCCATGAAAAACACCCAAACCAAAGTAAAAATATGGAAAGAGCCATGGTGGCTTCATGGAAAACACTCAAACCAAAAGGAAATGGTAAAAGATTGAAGGAGCCATGATGGTTTCATGAAGAACACTCGAACCAAAGGGACAAAATGGAAAGTGCCATGATGGCTTCAAAGAAAACAAGAAACTAAACAGAAATGACAAAAGGTGGAAAGAGCCATGATGGCTTCATGGAAAACACTCAAACCAAAGGAAAAAAAATATGGAAAGAGCCATGATAGGCTCCATGAAAAACACTAAATCAAAGCAAAATGACAAAAGATGGAAAGAGCCATGATGGTTTCATGAGAAACACTCAAACCAAAGGGAAAAAATGGAAAGAGCCATGATGGCTTCAAGGAGAACACTAAATCAAAGGGGAATTATAAAAGATGGAAAGAGCCATGGGGCTTCATGAAAAACACTCAAATCAAGGTGAAAATATGGAAATAGTCATGATGGCTCCATGAAAAACACTCAAACCAAAATATGGAAAGAGCCATGATGGCTTCAAGGAAAACACTCAAACAAAAGGGAAATGATAAAAGATGGAAAGAGCCATGATGGCTCCATGAAAAACACTCAAACCAAAGTAAAAATATGGAAAGAGCCATGGTGGCTTCATGGAAAACACTCAAACCAGAGGGAATTGATAAAAGATGGAAAGAGCCATGATGGCTCCATGGCAAACACTCAAACCAAAGGGTAAAAATGGAAAGAGCCATGATGGCTTCATGGAAGACAATAAACTAAACGGAAATGACAAAAGATGGAAAGAGCCATGATGGCTTCATGGAAAACACTCAAACTGACGGGAAATGATAAAAGGTGGAAAGAGCCATGATTGGGTCCATGAAAACACTCAAACAAAAGGGAAATGACAAAGGATGGAAAGAGCCATGATAGTTCCATGAAGAACACTCAAACCAAGGTGAAAAAATGGAAAGAGCCATGATGGCTTCAAAGAAAAGACTAAACCAAAGGGAAATGACAAAAGATGGAAAGAGCCATGATTGGGTCCATGAAAAACACTCAAACCAAAGTAAAAACATGGAAAGAACCATGATTGGGTCCATGAAAACACTCAAACAAAAGGGAAATGATAAAAAATGGAAAGAGCCATGATGGCTTCATGGAAAACACTCAAACCAGAGGCAAAAAATTGAAAGAGCCATGATGGCTTCAAAGAAAAGACTAAACCAAAAGGTTATGATAAAAGATGCAAAGAACCATGATTGGGTCCATGAAAACACTCAAACAAAAGGGAAATGATAAAAAATGGAAAGAGCCATGATGGCTCCATGAAAAACACTCAGACCAAAGTAAAATATGGAAAGAACCATGATGGCTTCATGGAAAACACTCAAACCAAAGGGAAAAAATGAAAAGAACCATGATGGCTTCAAAGAGAACAATAAACGAAAGGGAAATGACAAAAGGTGGAAAGAGCCATGATATCTTCATGGAAAACACTCAAACCAAAGGGAAAAAAATATGGAAAGAACCATGATGGGCTCCATCAAAACCACTCAAACCAAAGGGAAATGATAAAAGATGGAAAGAGCCATGATTGGGTCCATGAAAACACTCAAACCAAAGGGAAATTATAAAAGATGGAAAGAGCCATGATGGCTTCATGAAAATCTGCAACACCCTTAGTCTGTTCAGCCTCCCCTCAATATTATTGGGGTTCTATTAGGAGAAGAGAGAAATTATCATGGATTTCAGGTTGTTCTCCTGCTGACAGAGAAATCACACCTATAACCTCTGGGTATGTCCTTGGTCTCCAGTTTCTGAGCAGTGACAAGCTAAACTAAAGTAGGCAAAGTCCTCTGCCACAAACTTGGGCTTTTGGGGAACAATTTTAATTTTTTCTTTTCTCCCACAGTTATTGTCAGGCTGTTTTAAGGATTGTAAGGGATGAAGCAGCCACATTGCTGACAAATGGAATCAGACCACAACAGAAAGCATCAACACTGAACTTTTGATCAACAGACTTGATCAAAAAAATGAAATTTTTGACTCACAGCTGCATTTGCCCCTTTTCTCTCTGGTATCTGACCAGCATCTCCCCTGCTGCTCCCTGTGGTTCCCTGACTAGCACCCTGCACCTTTGCCAGCAGTCTGACACCATCTTCACCTTACTCCAACCCGGACATTTTGTCCCTGGAGAAGGTTTTGGAAAACAGAAAACACAAACCAACAGGCCAGAGCCTCCAGAACAGGGGCAATTCACTCCCGAATTTGATGGTTGAAAGAGTCTTTTCTGCATTCCAATTTTGTAGGGGAGCAAAGCCCAGACTGTCCTGAAGATTTCAACTTCCTAAAAGAGGTGTAACTGCAGGGTAAATTAAATTAGCCTAGTAAATTGGTGAAATTATTTACATGCCTTGAATAAATACAAGCTGTTTACTGGAGTGAGACACTCTGAAGATTGCAAAATCATTCAGAACTCTCGGTCTGGTAGAATAAAAAACAGCAATACAATTAAAATCCATGCTAAAATTTAACATGGATTTTAAGATTTGCTTTAGCAGTTCTTAAATTTCAAATCACAGCAGTGTTTGGGTTGGAAGAGAACTTTTAAAGCTCATTTATTTTCTAGTGAAATACATCTAGGCTGCTCCCAGCCCTGTCCAGCCTGGCCTTGGGCACTGCCAGGAATCCAGGGGCAGCCCCAGCTGCTCTGGGCACCCTGTGCCAGTGTTTTACCACTGTAAAAATAAATAAAAACCCCAAACCTGCAGGATTTGGCAAAAGCAACATTAAGGATTTTCTGTCAAGAGTTGTCAAAATGGCACTGAAGCTCAGTGAGCAAAACCTGTACAGAAATCCTGAAAAATATCTGCAGCACAGCCCTGAGATGCTGTGATCAAAGTTTCAAGAGTCTGGAACATGCAAATCCAATTTACTGGCCCAGCATGAATGTAATACTTAGAGAATTAATGATGCCTTTATCACTGTTATTAATGAAGGGATGGGATTATTTTTGGGTTAAGGAGGATTTATTGTTCAAAGAAATATTTTAGTTTAATTTTAGCTGGTAATAGTTTAGGAGTAGTTACAAGTTTTTTGTCATAAGGTAATATATAACTTTTTAACTTATTAGATAGTTGCTGTAAGGTTTATCTTGTTTTTCTGACTTATTGAGTTTTATTTAATTTTGTTGTACTGTGGATATTTTTCTTTAATAGGTTTTTGTTATATTTATTTTATATATATATATATGTTTCTATTATAATTTTTAAATTTTTAGCATATTCTATACAGCCACACCCTTTCATTATAAAATCTTCACTTTTATTATTATAGTTTAATAAAATTTTCATTTTATTAACGTAGTGTTTGACTCACTTGAGCTATGTTTTTTCTTGCAATTATAGAAACATAAGTTTATGATTTTTTTGTTTAATTTTTTTAAATTTTATTTTTATATTAATTTAAGTTTTTCTCAGGTTATAAATCAAACTCTTCAGTGTCTGTAGAGGTTTCTGTTTTTCCAGTTCCCACATGCCCTCATTAAAATTGCAGACTCCTCAGTGAAAGGAAGAGGCAACTTTTATTTACCAAAATAAGGGGGATAACACATCCCAGACAGCTCTGTGGTTTCAAATAAAAGAACAGAAAGTGTCCTCTCAAAGACCAATTTAATGGAAGAATTGGGGAATGGAGGGGATGTACTTTTTAAAAATTAAAAATAAAGAAATCCAGTTTGCTTTGCAAAAGCTCCTCAAAGGAATATGAAACATTCCCAGAACTGTTCTAGCTCTGTGTTCATGCTGGATGGAGTGACTGCATCCAGGGGGAGGCCAGGAGGAAAATTCTAATTGTGGCTCAAGCATCAAAATCCAAAAAATCTCAGCATTGTGCTGCAGAAAATACAATTTTTCGTGGTAGGATTTTCATTCACAAAAACCAAACAAGTCAGCTCCTGTTAAATATTTTTTCCCTCCTAAACTAAACCAAACCAGCCAAATTTTGTCACTGAAATTTCTATGATTTTTCTAGCTACTAATTTGCTGATTTCTGTGATACAAGGTCACTTTGGGCCTAATAATTAGTTATTATTGACAACAAATATCTCCAATTATCACAGAAACAGAGAGTTCTCTCCCATCCTGGCTGCACCTGCACAAGCCACATCTCCAGACTTGAGGGGGAATTCTCAGCTTCAGGCAGTTCTGTTTGGGTAAACAAATCTCACATCAAACTCTCATATTGTTATCTCATTCTCAGTTATCTGATAACACAAAGCTCCTTTTTTTCCTAAAAACAGCAGCACTTTTGCCAAGTTTTCCCATGACCTGCAAATCTCTGGAGGTGTTATTTTCTGGAGGTTCCCAGCCCTCATTTTCTCCTGACATATTTTGATGGCAACTTGGCCTTGATGCTTTTTAAAACACTTTTTGGAATGGTACAGAAAAGCCACCAGGGAGCAGTGATCAAGATTTCTTGGCTCCAAAACTTCCAGCACTGGGTAAAAAAATTCCACCAATTCTAAGAAAAATCAAATCTCCAACTCTTCTAAGGGAGTAATCTTGTGGGTTTGGCACAAGATCACTGTTTTTGTATTAAACTGCGACATTTTTAAAACATGCCAGAGAGTAAAGAATTGGAATTTTGAAGCATAAACTTATTTTTAATTTTTTTTCCTGGAGTTTTTTTATTTGTTTTGGGTTTTGTTTGTTTGTCTGTTTACATGAATGAGTAATATTCAAATCTTTTATTTGGAGATATGTTCTGCAACCCATGAAGATCCAGGACATGCTTGTGTGGCTCTGCCTTTAAATTCAATTTTTCAGCCAAACAACTGCTACACTTCACTTACACATAAATGCACCAGCCAAAACAGGAGCAATTCTCACAATTTAAACAAAATATTGCATAGAGTTCTGATGAGAATTTTGCCAATATAATAATTTTGCTGGTATAACTTTCCTAATGCTTCCTCAATTTTTTCCTTTGCTCTGTTTTCTCCCCTCACATTTAGGAGGCTGTTGATGTCCTCCCTGAAAAAAAAAAACAAAGTTAAATTTCCCCTGCCTTCCTTGGCATCATCCTTTAATCCTTTACAGCTCTTGGGAAATGTGAGGTGTTTAAACCAAAATGAGTCAAACAGGCTGAAATATTCCAGGAACTGCCCTGAGAGGGGTGGTGTGACTTGGTCTGCTTCAATAGAAAATATTCCATGGTGGGAATGAATTCTGCTATTCTGGGAAAGTCTGGCAGGCACAAAATCACCAAATTTGGGTCCTCCTGTAGCAAACATAAACCCCAAATCAATATCCCCAACTCCCAACCGTGTATTCTTTGTTCTGGACTTCCTTCATTAATAAATCAATTGCTTTTTGCTGACATTCCACAGAGATTTTGCTTACCTGACAACCTTTGTGCCATTTCGAATGACTTGGATATCAACTGCATAATTGCCATCAGCATGGGCTATCAAGTTGATCTCTGAAAATTCTGCCTGTGAAGAAAAGACCCCTGTGAGTCAGTTTGGTTTATTTCCCCTTGATTTCCCAAGGGGAAATAAACCAGACTGAAATAAACCCTCCCTCATCCTCAGCAGCAGGGCCTGAAGTGCTGACCATCCCCATCTGAAATAAAACGAGCACCAAGAGGGCTTTGGTCCAGCAGGGTTTGTCAAGGGTGACACATCACATTTCAAAAGGTTTTAATCCAAAGAGAGCAAAAGGTAAAAAAAAAACAAAACGTTGTGGAAATGGATTTTGGGTCAGTAGCAAGTGGATGCACAGAAATGTAGGGATTATAGTTTTGCTCTGCACAATGTTATCAAAGAGATTAATGCAGGCTCAACATTGACATAAAGCTTTGAAGGAAACAGCACAAAGGCAGCACTAAGATAACATTTTTTTGTAGAATTTAGTGTCTCATGCTGCTCACCCTTTGGATTTTCCTGATGTGCATTTACTCTTTTTAAAAAATGCCTGGTGCTAATGAGCAATTGTCTCACAGAATCCTCAATTAAAGCTAATTTTCCAAAAGTCTTCTCACCCTGGAAGTGTGGGATTTAAAGGGAGCTGCTCCCATCCTCTGAATCTGCAGTGATTTGAAAGGAAAGGACAGGATGTTTTACATTTATCCCCGGCCTTTCACCAGCTTAGACTCTCAAGGCACTTCACAATAACATCACCCAGCAGAAGAATTGAAATGCAGCCAGCTGTCTCCTGGTGGATAAATAAAAGTGTCTTTGCTGTCCCAGGCAGCAGCACAGAATAGAGAGTGTCACAATCCTCCTTAGTCTGCCCCTGAGAAATGGAATTACTGCAAGTCCTCCTGGGGCAGAGCCGGGAGCATTTCACACCCTGGAGCTCAGGGAAGGCAGGGCTGAGCTGTTCCTCCCACTGCTGCAGCCCAGGCACTGCTCTCAGGGCTTGGTTCATGAAACCCAGACACCCTCACACCTCCTGGCATCATCCCTGGGACAGCTCTCCCCAGCTTACTGCAAAAACAGGGCAAACGGGGAGAGGATGAGGTCTTTGTGTGGGCTCTGCAAATGTCAGACTCAGTCAATCCCCTCCCAGTCTGAGAAAGGGCTCCTCCAGGTAAAAAAAACATTTTAGAGGCTTGGTGTGTGATAGAAGACATTGTCTGCAGAGAAAGGCAGGGTAAAAATGAAATCATGACTGTTTCAATAGACGGCAGCAGCAGCAGGACACTGCTGTTGGTGTGCTGGGGTGTAACAAAAGGATTTGTGGGGCTCAGAAACTTCCAGGCTCTCCCTGGTGACAGCTCTAGCAGCACAGGAAGGGAATTCCAGGTTTTCCCCGAGCTTTTGCTCCTGTTAAAGAGATGGGCTGTGCTCTCAGCTGCCTGCCCTGGCTGAGGTGGGAATGGACAAATCAGTCCTCTTCCTTTTCCTGCCTCTCCCTCAAGACCCCTGGCAAAGCTTTCCCAAGCCAAGGGCATCAGATATTCAGAGGTGCCAGGAGTGGATGCTGCAGCATTACAGAGAATTTAGATCAGCTGGATGCACACAGTTAATGACAACTCCTTGAAAATCCCATGAGAAAACAGCTCAAGGACTGATGCTTTGTGCAGCAGCATCTATTTGAGCAATTCAAGATTCAAAGCAGTGAAAAGACTTCTTTAAATCCCCATTTCAGCTTAAATAAAATAGCCAGAATTGCACTGCACCCTCAATTATATCTCCATGCCTATTCCTATTTATTATGGATTTTTTTAAACCCCCACAAGCTAGCACAGCACCCAGAGCACATTTATATTCCTGAGTGGGGAATCAGTGATACAGAGCTGCCACACGTAATTCATGGAGTGTCTGGGAACCTCACAGTCTCTAAGCAACAACTCCTGAATACAAGATGTTTTTCATGCTGTGAAAATTATGGTCAAAATCCCCTCAGAAGAGCCCACTTTGGGTGCCAAGAAAGGGCTGTTGTGGTTTGAGCCCAGCTGGCAGCTCAGCCCCGTACCCATTCCCACCCAGAGGGTAAAAGTGGGAAAACTTTAGAACTTTTTACCCAGCAGAAGGGTAAAAGTGGGAAAGCTGTGGGTTGGGATAAACACAATTCAAGAGCTCAAGCCAAAGGTGGGAGTGGAAACGTGGCAAAGCAACACCCCAGCAGCTCCAGGGGGGAAATTAACTCTGCTCCAGCCCAAACCATCACATTTCCTTTAAAGTGATGGGTTTGGGGTACAAAGAGTGGGAATTTTTCTGTACACAAATGCACAGAGAACCATGGGATCACTGAGGTTGGAAAAGCCCCCTCAGATAATCTGCATTATCATTAATCCAAGGCCACCAGCAAACCCTGTCCCCAAGTGCCACATGCACAGAGCTTTTAAATCCCTCCAGGGAGGGGTTACATAAATTTATTAGCTATATGTGTTTCCATAAATGCACAGATATAAAAATAACATTCAGGCTAAGCCAGTTACCTGCTCCACCTTTATGTCATACTCTCCATGGACCTTTTTGCCACGAAAAGCCTTGGCCCTGCAGGAGAAAACAAAAAAAGAGAGAAAATCAAGGATTTATTTATCTGTAATCAATGTCTGTAGAAAACTTCCTGTATTGCCTTGAAGGTCCTGAAAAAACACAAATAAACTCATTAAATCTACCAGCTGCACATGCACAATTCCCCTTCTTTGCCACCCTTGTATTCTTCATCCCATCCCACAATAGTTTGTGATTAAAAAAAAAATAAATTGTAATAATGTAATAATTTCCAGGACTGAAGTGAAAATGCACTGAAATGATGAAACATCAGAGGAACACCTTCCACAGCTGCTAAACACTATCAAAGGAGTCCCATGAAACAGGTGCAATCCTGCTCTCAAAGTCAATACTGGCAGTGGAAATTCATTGCCCTGTGACCAAATTCCCAACAACCACTCACGGTCATCTTTACCCACATTTTCCATTTGGGAAAACTGGGTTATTGGGAATCCTGTGCTCAAGAAACTTTATCTTTTTTTTAAAGAGTCAGAGAACTGGAGGCTGCTGTTGGCAGATATTTGAGTGTCTGCTGGGTTTCCTAATCAGTTTTCCTTCCTCCAGACTGAGTTGGTGTGAAATAATTAATGTGAAGGAGAGTTTGTGAGCAAATATTGTGCACCAGGATGGCTGGGATAGAACAGAAGTGAATTCACTGCTCCAGGCCTTGCAAAGAGACATTCCTGCAGGAATCCAACCCTTGTGTCCCTCAGGCTGAATGTACCTGCTTTGGACTGAGGGAGGATTTCAACAAAAAAGATCAATCTGTTGATAAAAAGGAATTCTTCTGACACTCATCTTGTTGATCAGCTTGTCAATTCTTTGCTCAAAGCTTAGGGTGCCTTCCCTGCTTTTTTCTTGTGCAAGGAAAAAATTACAACTCAAAACCTGAAGAGCACAGAACATCACCTCAGGTGTTAAAGCAGAGCAGCTTTGTGCATTTCATCTAACAAAATGCACCTAACAAAATGCTGTTGTGTCACTTGAAATCTACCTCCCCAATGGAAGCAATAGCAATGCACATATTAATAATTTATCTCTGCTGTGATCCAGAAGAATTTCACCACTGGTTTTAATAGTGGATAAACAAAATTTCTTAATGATCAAATGTAAACCCTGCCTTGGGCAGCATTTCATAAGGAATAAGGGTATTTCTTAGAGATATTTCTTAAGGATATGGGTAATGGATGGGAGAAGTGTTTCTGCTGAAATCACACAGTAAAATATTGCCCAACCATTAATTCTGTATAAACATGCAGGTGGGAAAGAAGAAAACAAGGAGGAAAGCATTTGTATTATTATTTTTTAAACTGTGTTCTTGCAGTAAATACAGCGGAGAGATGAAGTTTGAAATCCATTGTTCTGTTCCAGGAGGTGCACGCTCAGTTAGTGTTACCAAATATTTGTGCCCATGCTAAAAGTAGAAGTTAAATATAAACCTGATTTAGAGAAATATCATTAATCACTTGTTTATCTTGGAATCCTACAAGAGGAATGTGAGCATCACCTCTTGGAAGCTTTGTGGGTTCTGGATGTGTTTTATGGGAAAAGCCAGGAGATTTGTGCCAGAGCTGGAGGAAGGTCCCACAGTCAGGGATCTGCCTGAGGAGAAGAGCACCCAGCTCACATCAACAGACAGCTGCAATGCCCCCCTGAAAAACTAAATATTCACTGCAAAAACCACTTCAAACTCCAGTTCTGGTCCCCAGAATTGAACAGCCTTGTCCTGGCTGGATTCTGTGGGGAGCAGGATGACCTCCTGGGTTTTATCTCTGGCACAGAAACAGGTGAGGAAGGTGCATTATTGGACATCACATGAGACATTTCATTTAAATTCAATTATCTTGGCTACATTATAGTGAAGCTGCCTCTGGGCCACTGGAAAACCAGTTTAAATACTCAGTTTCTTCAAATTTACATGGTAACTGTGCAGAGATTGAACCTTCCCCAAAAGCTGCCCTAACACATAGCAGCAACTGGCAGCTCTTTGAGAGAGGGAATGGATCTGGGGAAGCACAGAGAGCCCAAGACAGACCCTTCTGCTCTTTACTCAGACCCTTCTGCTCTTTACTCAGACCCTTCTGCTCTTTGCTCAGACCCTTCTGCTCTTTACTCAGACCCTTCTGCTCTTTACTCAGACCCTTCCACTCTTTGCTCAGACCCTGCCACTCTTTACTCAGACCCTTCTGCTCTTTACTCAGACCCTTCTGCTCTTTACTCAGACCCTGCCACTCTTTACTCAACCCATCACTCTTTGCTCAGACCCTTCCGCTCTTTACTCAACCCTTCCACTCTTTACTCAGACCCTTCCACTCTTTACTCAGACCCTTCCACTCTTTACTCAACCCTTCGCTCTTTACTCAGACCCTTCCACTCTTTACTCAGACCCTTCTGCTCTTTACTCAGACCCTGCCACTCTTTACTCAACCCTTCCGCTCTTTACTCAGACCCTTCTGCTCTTTGCTCAGACCCTTCTGCTCTTTACTCAGACCCTGCCACTCTTTACTCAGACCCTGCCACTCTTTACTCAGACCCATCCGCTCTTTACTCAGACCCTGCCACTCTTTACTCAGACCCTTCCACTCTTTGCTCAGACCCTTCTGCTCTTGGCTCAAGCCCACTGCAGGGACGTGCTAGTGAGATAACCAAAACGCTCATTAGCTGTTAATTAGTGAGATGCCATTACCCCAAACTCAGCCTTTCCACTCCAACACGAGGCAATCTCCAAAGAGCTGAACTCTGGCAGGATTCACATTTCAACAAATGCCTTCAGCTTTGAAAACAAACAGCAGCAGGGAGCACTGAAGTTAAGCAATCCGAGGCTCAAAAACAAACCTGACATTCAATCATTTCAAGGCAATCAATTTTGCAGCAGCTCTAGCCAACAGCTTTTATGAAAATGTAGAATATTCCACAATATTCTCCAAATGCTGAGCCACAGACTGCAGGAATTTATCTTGGTGCCTGTTGGAATTCCCTGGCTGCTGGGAATTCCAAACTTTCTGTGCTGACTGACCCCCAGGAGAGCACTGCATTGACCAGAGGCCATGGAGAAAGCTTCAAGATTAAATGATAAATCTGGGATTGTGGGTGTGTACAGTAAATAAAAGTGTGTGATATCACAGAGTAGAGAACTAGAGAACTTAAAGTTTTAAAATATAATAATATATATAAATCAAGATAAAGGTTTTAAAACAAAAACTAATCTTCCTTCTGCACCTTCTTCTTCATAAGTTTAAGTAGTATTGTGTAATTTTATTTATATATATATAAATTATATATATATTTATTTATATATATAATTTAAAAATCCATATTGCAAAGCACGAGTAATTAGTTATTTAGTTAAAAATAAAAGTAAGTGTAATTTCTTAATTAAACAATTTATCCTTAAAAATCTTATAAAAATGTGGCTCCATTTTTAGTTTATTAAGGTACTATAAAACTCACAGTTTGTAAAACTATAATAAAAATAAAACTAATAAACATCTAAATCCAAACAAGGAATACCATCTTACACATTTAATCCCAACTCTAACCCAAAAACCCCCAAAACCTCCACCAGTATCTCTGAAGGATAACTGAAGGTTTCATGACTTGAACATTTCAGAACAAAGCCCAAGAATTAGCTAGCATGTGGGTATTGTGAAACAGAACCCAGCTTTCATGTTATTTACTCCACCTTGGAAATTCAGCCATGCCCTGCTGGAATTATCCCCATTTGCAATAAAAGAAAGAGGCAGTCCTGTCATAATGGCTTTCATGACACACTCTTGGTAACTTCTTTCAGTTTGTACTTTGGGGTTGGTTGGTGTTGTTTATCCACAGAATTGAGCTGCAGTCTCAAGTTCCTGCTGGCAGAGTGTGGGATGGCTGCAAGCAGCTCCCAGAGCTGTCCAGGACAGGGCTCTGGGGAGGGAAGGTGAGCTGCCAGCAGGAGTGACACTGAACACCAGCCCCACCCCAAGGCAGGGGCACTTACAGGGACATTGCTGAGCTGGTGGGGGAGATCCCTGCATTGCAGGTACAGCAGGGAAGGAAAGCAAGCATCAGTCACCCCCCTGAGCCTGCAGCAGTGCTTTCCAAAGGCACAGAGGGAGCAGAGAGCTGGGGGAGAAGGGAGGCTGCCCACCCAGGGCACAGCCAGGGGCTGCTCACAACACCTGGAACATTGATGCATTTCCTGCTGCACAACTCATATTTCAATCAAAGCAGCAGAGAAGGTGCAGCTGCCACAGAGGCAGCCTGGCACCAGCTCTCTCCTCTCACTGAGCTTTGCCAAGGATGGGCAGGGAGGCACAGTCACTAAGGGCATTCAAATATATAGATAATAAATGTGATTTATTTCCTTATTTATATTTATTTCCTTATGTGTATATATATATATATATATACACACACATACATGTGTGTGTGTGTGCATATATACTGAATATCCACAAATATTCTATGTGTATATTATCTATATATGTATGTATATATATCATATATATACAGAATATTCCCAAATATTCTATATGTATAAATCATATATATATATCTGTATATATATACAGAATATTCTCAAATATTCTAGATGTATATATCCTATAAGTGTGTGTATATATATATATATACAGAATATTCCCAAATATTTTATATGTATATATAATATATGTGTGTGTATATATATATATATATATATATTTTATATATATATATATAACAGTCCCAAATATTCTATGTGTATATATCATATATATATATATACAGAATATTCCCAAATATTCTATATGTATATATCACATATATATATATGTGTGTGTGTGTGTATATACATATAGAGATTATTCCTAATAAATTTATATGTATATATCATATATATATATATGTCTGTATATATATGTTTGTGTATATATATACAGAATATTCCCAAATATTCTATATGTATATATCATATATATGTGTATATATATATATATATACACAGAATATTCCCAAATATTCTATATATATATCATATATATGTGTGTATATGTATATATATAGAATATTCCCAAATATTTTATACGTATGTATCATATATATGTATATATATATACACAGAATATTCCCAAATATTCTATATGTATATATAATATATATGTGTGTATATGTGTATATATATATATATATATATATATATACAGAATATTCCCAAATATTTCATATGTATATATCCTATGTATACATGTGTGTGTATACATATATATACAGAATATTCCCAGATATTTTATATGTATATATCATATATATGTGTGTGTATATATATATATATATACAGAATAGTCCCAAATATTTTATATGCAAATATCCTATATGTGTGTGTGTATATATATACATACAGAATATTCCCAGATAACTGATTTCCTGGAATAATCAGTGAACTCCATGTAAAGATACTGACAGAGGACACAGACCCAGCCAGAATTCCATGGACTTTAAAAGTGTCTCAGCGACAGGCCAGAAAATTTGAAGAGAAACAAAATCTTGTCTTCCAGTTAAGATTTCAAGTTGAGCCCAGTCTTCAAGTTCCAATGGGATTAGAAACAATTTGTTCTTTAGTTCAATTAAAAAAGACTTTTGTAAGTACAGGAAGACCACAAGCTGCTGTTAACAAAACCAGTGTATGATAAGATCTGCACAGCGTTTTCATTTTATGGGACTCAAACCCCGTCCCACTGAAACCAGGGGGGATTTCTGTGTCAGCATCCACGTGCTCTACAGCTGACAGTGTTTGCTGAGCTGCCTTCCCCAGCAGCCAGGCTTTGGGCAACTCACCTCTGATCACCTTATCATGCTTAAATAGAAACTAACCTCCGTGCTTTAAGGCTTTCTTTTATTTACTTGTTCCACAATTCTGCAAAAAAAAATGATATGAAACTAAAACAATCCTGCTTGAGCCTGACTCTGAAAGGCCTTGATGTCCCTAAATGTTGCTGAGATTCTGCAAAGAGCTGTCTGGATTTAAACCAGGTCCATTTTGTGCCTGCCCAGCTCAGTTCCACCCTTGGCACCTGCCCCAGCCCCTCCTTCCCTCTCACACCAAACAGTGATGTTTTCTCAAGGTGTGACCTCATCCAGAGATGGCCCCCGAAGGAGCAGCCCAGAATAAATGTCAGAACACACCAGACGTGGGACCCTGAGTGACTTTTGGCCCTGGGAGTGCTGCCTGCTGGGCTGGCTGCCAGTGCATTCATGCTAATCTGCACTAGCAGGGGCTGTAAATCTGCAAGGCAGTGCCTGCCCTGGCCCTGGGACAGCACAGGTGATTCCAGCAGCTTCCATGGCTCACACTTGCACAGCTGCTCATCACCCAGCTGAAATGCCCTCTGCATGGCAAGGACACAGGGACTGCCCTCCGAAGCCACCCACCCCAGGAGGTGACAGCTCACAGAAACCCCAAGTGAAATTTGATTTATTTCACACATTTTCCCCCAGCATGGCAGGTAGGACATGACTGATGCCCTTCTTCACTCCCAGTCCATCACTTTGAAGGGGAAAATAAACTGCTCATTAAAAAAATACAACAACAAAAAAAGGTGTTGTTGACATATTCTGCCAATATGTCTGAGTCCTCATGGTGTCTCTGTACCTGGAATCAATGCATCCAATATTTCTATACCAGAGCTGTCAGTCACAACAGATGGGAAGAGAACTGCTGGGAACAAAGACAAGGATTCCTGTGCTGGTGCATCTCAGCACAGTCCTGCCAGCTGGCCTGCCCCTGGCACTGCCCCAGTTAATTCTGCCAGGGCTTCTGTACCTCTGAGCTGCCCCTTTATAGAGGAGCACCAGTGCTGGAACCCTGGAAAATGAGAATTCCAGACTCTCTGTGCTGCCAGCACTGACCCCCAGAGAACTCTGCACTGACCTGAGGCCCTGGAGAAGCTTCCAGAATGGAATGGCAGAACTGGGATTGTGGGGGTGGAGTCTGATCAGAAGTGTGGGATATCACACTATTCCCACACTATCAGAAGTGTGGGAAACTCAGAGTTTAAGGGTTTGGAATGTGGTAATAAATAGAAAGCAAGATGGAGGTTTTGGGGTGGAGGCTTCTCCTTCTCCTTCTCCTTCTCCTTCTCCTTCTCCTTCTCCTTCTCCTTCTCCTTCTCCTTCTCCTTCTCCTCCTTCTCCTTCTCCTTCTCCTTCTCCTTCTCCTTCTCCTTCTCCTTCTCCTTCTCCTTCTCCTTCTCCTTCTCCTTCTCCTTCTCCTTCTCCTTCTCCTTCTCCTTCTCCTTCTCCTTCTCCTTCTCCTCCATGGGTTTGGGTGGTTGTGTGTCATTGGATAAAAAAGTCCAGCTGGTTGGTTATTGGGTTAAAAATAACATTAATTTAGGTCCAATTTCCTAATTGGACAGTTGATCCTAAAAAGGCCTTGGAGAGAGAGATGGGGCTCCATTTTTAGTTTGTGAAGTGCTGCAGAACTCAGGGTTTGTGACATAGATAAGAACTAATAAACACTTGAGTCCCAACAAGAAATTCCATTTCACACATTTGATCCCATCCCTGGCAGAAAAAGGAGATGAGACTCCACACAGGAGGGCTCAGCCACCCCACAGCTCACACTGAGCAGGGCAGCAGAGCCCTCCCTGCAGGAACCACTGCTCCTCCTCTGCAGGGATTCCCTGCCCTCCCCTCTGCAGCCTGGAGCAAAGAACGTGGTTCAAAACTGAAAACCCAAGCATGAGGGTCCTGCCTGCACCCTCAGCCCCTTCCCCACTCCCTTCACCAGCAATGGCCACACTCCTGGAAAACCACAGTAACACTTCCCAGTGGAGGATTTCCCTGCCCATGAGACCCAGCCCTAAACACTTATTTACAAATAACCCACAGCCTAGCTAGAAATAAAGAACACAATTTTATTGGGCAGCAATTATTCCATTTCCCTGTCTGGGCTGCACACAGCTCTTGCTAGAAAGGTGGGGTTTTATTTTCATAACAACTTTATTTGTGGCACCTGCAGAGGCTTCCATAACCTCCACCTCAATCCCTTTTGTATTCTCCTAATTCACTGCCATCCCTTGGCACGTATTCTCCTAATTCACTGCCATCCTTTTTTTTTAACAGGTTCCCCCATCCCTTGGCACATATCAAACCTCCATAACCTCCACCTCAATCCCTTTCTTATTCTCCTAATTCACTGCCATCCTTTTTTTCCAACAAGTTCCCCCATCCCTTGGCATGTATCAAACTTCCATAACCTCCAACTTTCTTATTCTCCTAATTCATTGTCATCCTTTTTGTTTTCAACAAGTTCCCCCATCCCTTGGCACATATCAAACTTCTATAACCTCCACCTCAATCCCTTTCTTATTCTCCTAATTCATTGCCAGCCCTATTTTTTTTTTAACAAGTTCTCCCATCCCTTGGCACGTATCAAACCCCCTCTACTCTGATCACTTCAACTAAGCAGAGCCATTTTATTCTTCCCATTTGTAATTCTCCCACTCCTTTTTATCCTGGAGGGTTTCTGTTTGTGCCTGAGCAGGTTGCACTGGAGATGCCATGCAGAAGAAAGTGCCTCCTCCTCCTGCATGTCTCAGTTGAACTGGGATTTGCTGGGTCTTTCAGACAGCATGCTCAACTGAAAATGCCTCACTCTCTGCCCACTCCAGGTGAAACAAGCCCTCTTTCATGCCCAAACTCAGCCTGCCTTGCTGGTAATGTCTCAAAATCCCACACCTCCCATCATGTAATATTTACCATCAGCCCATTTCTTCTCTGTGAGATTTATGGCCACGATGTGGCTTCTGGGAGCTCCTTTTTTGCAGAGGGATGACAAATGAGTCTTTTTAAACATTCATGCCCTCAGCAGCAGAAGACCCAATATGTGATGCAACACATTCCAACCTTTTCCAAATCTGTCAGTCTCATCAGGACTGCTACTACACTTTCCCAGGGCTGGGGTCATAAAAATATTTTGTACTCATGAGATGAACAGAAAGTTCCAACTTTCCTGCAGGAAAACACTGCCAGCCAAATTACGAAATGTTACTGCTCTGAATCCAGCTTTTGTTGGTGCTCAAGCCTCAAACTGCAACTTCTGCACCAGCTGCCCTGAACTCCTTATCTCCTGCAGCAAATAACCCAGGATAAAGTAACACATTTTGGCATTTCCCTACCAGCTAAGCAGCCCATCCTCTCCATTTCATCTGCTGCTAAGCGAGATAGAGGAGCACAAACAGCTATGGAGCAATCCTGTTCAGAAAGGAGGGCACATCACTTGGAATAAATGGCACAAGTGCCCCACAGTGCAGCCCCTGGGGAAGAGTTTGTGACAGGGAAAAACCCAAACCACCCAGGAAGATACCCAAAAGTTTATTTTTTCTTACTGAGGTAAAGAAAATCCAGTGAACCTGAGGACCTTGCACTGCCAGCAGATCATTTCTGGCAGCACTTGAAAAGCCAGATAAACCAGCGTGGGGTGAAGGAGCCTCTGAGACTGAATCCAATCCACTTTTGCATCAGAAATGGATCTGCCTTTTTTTTTTTCTATTTATACTGAGTCCTCCAAGGTGTTTCAGATGCTTCTCAGGAAGATGTGAGACCCTCTGAGGTAAATTTGGATAATTTATGCCTGGAGAGACTTCAGTGTCACTTCATATATAACATGTTGCACTAGGAACATTGTTTGAATTTTCGCCTTTGAGAATCCTGAATTTAACACAGAAACTGCATCTTAAAAACCTCTCTGAGGCTCTGAATGAACCACTCAGAGGGAGGAAAGAAAGAGGGGGAAGATGCAAGCCATGCACTGCCACCAGCATTGCATTACAGGAGCACTTGAGGGCCATTGGAACAAAAAACCCAAATAATCAGTGTAAAACAACATTTGATGTTCCAATTTTCTTTTTCATGCAGCTGAAATTTATGTTTTTATATTTATACTCAAGACAACCACGTGCTGCTCTGGTTTGGGGTTTTTTGTGGTTTTTTTGGTTTTTTTTTTGAGTGGATCAATCAGAAAACCTCCTCTTGGTTTAGCACCTGCCCAGCTGCAGGGAGGAAAGGAGTTTATGGCTTTTGCTGCCAGAAATGCAGATGAGATTGGGCAAAGGCTGGTTTCCAATCACTGGGAAACTGACCCATGATCAAAGCCCTGGATTTCCTGGCCCTGAGGGACCTGCCCAGGTGTCAGCCCCTCTTGGGCAGCTGTCACAGGGAGGAGGTGCATGGAAATATTGGGAATATTTCAGTGCCTGCCTGTGCTCAGGGATGGGTGACAGGCACCAAAGGCATGAACCTAACTCATAAATTGCTTAAATCTGCCAGAAAAAGCACATTAACAGAGCAGTCAGAACACTCTTGATGTGTTTCATGCAGCATTAGCAACAACTCATAATGAAATTAATCACTGACATCCCGTGGATTAAATTACTGCTAATTGCTGATGCTTTGTGAGATCCTCTGCTATTTGCAGGTGAATTAATGAATATTTCAAGGGGGGCTTTTTTCTCACTCATACCTAGAGTTTCCATTGGTTTCATGAGTCTCCTGTGACTCTCAATGTGGATCTGAAAGCTGGGTGATATTTCCAGTGCAGTTTCCCCTCCTCGAGGGAAGGAGGATTTCACACACTGTGCTCAGCAGAAAACAAAAGGAATTTATCAGTTGTTATGGAAGAACGAGCCCCAGAGAGATGCATTTCCAGAGGGAGGTCCAGAAATCTGCCTCAAAAACCCAATTACCCCACAATTCTCACATTCCATTAGCCATGGGAATTACACTGTGCAGGTAATTCTCTGTGCAAATGGATACCAAGGAAATAGAAAATGTTTTTGCCAGCATCACCTTTTCATGGTTTTTAGTTAGAAAACGAAACTCACCACCTTGTAGTTCGATATTACACCCTGAAATACAATCACTTCATTTTGTCTGTACTTCAAAAACCCATGCTTGGTTTATTGATTTCAATATTCTCTAAAAAGCCAAATAACCAAGGGCCTGTGTTCTCAGGTTTTTTCAGCTTCTCACTACAGATTTAGGGAACAACAGAATTTTCCAGCACTGCTGGTTTGTGAACTGTGTTTTCCACAACACTAAACTGGCACCACAAGTGATGCTCCAGGAGATTCCATCCCTTCCCCAGGTGAGCCTGACCTTGGGAATAAGTGTCACTGACACGTTCTATGAAAAATCCTTTCCTTGGGATTGCCCCTCCTGAGTTGCTGAGAGGCCTCAGGAACAAAGTGCAAACAAAGATTCTCTGCTGCTGTGGGATGGAACAGGTGGGTCTGGGATTGGTCTCTGTGGTTGTTTCTCATTAATGGCCAATCCCAGCCCAGCTGTCCAGACTGTCTGGGTCGCAGACAAACCTTTGTCATTCATTCCTTTTCTATTCTTAGCCAGCCTTCTGATGAAATCCTTCCTTCTATTATTTTAATATAATATATATCATATAATATATAAGTTTTAATATAATATATATCATAAAATAATAAGTCAGCCTTCTGAACATGGAGTCAACTTTCTCATCTCTCCCCTCATCCTGGGACCCCTGTGAACAATGCAACAAATAGAGGCTTTAAAAATTCCTGCAGAGGATCAGCCCATAAAGCTCAAAGCCAGGAGAATCTTCTGGGATCTGTGACACAGAACAGAGCCCCGGTGAGGATGCTGTGACCAAGGGGAAGCCAGCAGAGATGGGAAAGGATTTGCTGACAGTGGTGCCTGTCAAAGTGCAAACACTTGGTTTGCTCGTGGTGCATCTAACCAGGAGCTGAATTAAAACCAGAAAATCTCTGTCAGAGAGAGGCAGGCTCGTTTTGGTGATGCAATAAAATAATGCAAAGCCCCACCATGGCTCACACCCTCCCTCCTCCTTGTTTGCACAGCCAAAAGGAGCCAAGTTTTCAGAGCTGGAGTCACACAGGCTCCACACCCTCCCAAGTGTTTGGTGCATTTACCCACCAAGGTCTGCAGCACCCAGGGCACGTCCAGCCCTGCAGAGGGGGAGCATGGAGCACCAGAGCTTTGGGATCTGGGGATGCAGCAGTGTCCCCAGGGTGCACCCTGAGCCCTCCCAGCTGAGAGGAGCAGGGGCAGTGCTGAACACAGGCTGGCATTACAACAATCCTGCCCTTCCCCTTCCATCATTTTTTTTCTTTTTTTTAGCACAGCTAAGTGCTGTCAGATCTGAGATTTACTGCCAAAACATGGCATGAGGCAACTGAGATGCAAACAAGCATTCTCTCCTGACACACAGCCCCTGGTAGCAATAGGTGCAATAATGACATGATTGCAGGATTCAGATCCATAGGATTAATTCCCCTGTGCCTATAGGGGTGAGAGCAGGACCTCTCTGTGCTCTTTTTTGCACACAACAGCAAAGCCTGGTCCAAAATCCCAGAGATTTGAGTAGGGCTGATCTCTGCCTGCTCATTTCACACAGCCCTGAGCCCAGGGTGCCCAGGAGGTGAGCTGGACCCACTCAGCTCATCCTGTGGGATTCACCCAGGGTGCCCAGGAGATGAACTGGAACCAGCTCAGCTCATCCTGTGGGATTCACCCAGGGTACCCAGGAGATGAACTGGAACCAGCTCAGCTCATCCTGTGGGATTCATCAAGGGTGTCCAGGAGATGAACTGGTCCCTGCCCATCTCATCCTGTGGGATCCACCCATGGTCCCCCAAGAGATGAACTGGAACCAGCCCCAGCTCATCCTTTGGGATTCACTTGTGGTCCCTGAGGAAATGAACTGGACCCACCCCCAGCTCATCCTTTGGGATCCACCCCTGGTCCCTGAGGAGATGAACTGGATCTACCCAGCACATCCTTTGGGATTCGCCTGTGGTGCCAAGGGGATGAACTTGTCCCACCCAGCTCATCCTTTGGGATTCACTTGTGGTCCCTGAGGAAATGAACTGGACCCACCCCCAGCTCATCCTGTGGGATTCACCCAGGGTCCCCCAGGAGCTGCAGGAGGCTGTGCTCCCCTCCCTGCTGGTGGCTCCTTGGTCACCCCCAAGGCTGCAGCCCCTGGCAGCACTTCCCCTGGAGAAGGGGCTGGCAATGCCTTTCCCATGGAGAAGGTGCCATTTGGCAGAGCCCCCCGAGCAGCCCTGGTTATGTAAGAGCCCAGGCTGCAGTTGGTTACTGGTAAATATTTGCACTTGTGGATTTACAGCTCTGGGCAAGGAGGATCCTCCCAGCCAGTAAACAACAACAGCACTCAGAGGGAGAATGTGTTCCTGATTATCCCACCACAATCCTGCTGGGACACAAATCCGGGATGTGTTGAAAAGCTCTTGGAGCTGGAGAGCCGGGGTGTCCATCCTGCAGCTTTAGGGAAGGAAGGAAGGAAGGAAGGAAGGCTGCTGCACTCAGCCTGCCTTGCTACTGCCTCCACACAAATTAGTCTGCAGCTCCAGCAGGCACCGGCTCCAGGCAGCTCTCCTATCAAAATCCCACTCAATGGCACTCTGCCAGCTCCTTCTCAAATCCTTCTCTTTCGTTTGTGAGCAGGGAAGAAACTAGAGCACACAAAATGAGCAAGTAATGCCCAAGATCCCAACAGCACAATCCAGAGAAAATTGACAGGGATTCACAGACACGGCCATTACTTGTTTATAAAAGCAAGTCCATGGGTTTTTCTGACTGCTTTTGAAGCCAGGACTTTCTATCTTTTCTCCTCTTGCACTTTAGGGGTTCTTTCTTACCCCCACTAGTTTTTGTGACTCTGAACCAGCCCCTATTTCCCTCAGCAAGCAGAACACACCTGGTGAGCATTGCACTCCTCAACTTCACTGCAAACTCCTGCAGCCTGAGTTTCTCCATTCTCATTAATTCCTTACCCTGTTCCATGCCCAGCAGCTAATTAAAAAAAAAAAAAAAAAAAAAAAAAGAAATTGCCCTCTTGAGTTACAGACAAAATCTGAAGTATTATTATGTTTTGTTTTGAGGCTATTTTCAAGATTTCTTATTAGTGGATCTCGTTTTTTTGGATAATCCAGCCATGACATGCACTGACCTTGAAGAAAAAAAAGGGGAGATTCCTTTAGAAAGATTTAAGGGCAACCAAAGCCAATCTTGGAGGCTTTTGATAAAGGTTTTTGTGTTTATGGGCACTTCTTAATGTATTTCATATTCTGTCAGCTCTACCAGGATCTCTCAAGACAAAAATCCTGCATTTCTTTGGATGAGTTTGCATCTCCAGCCATTTCAGACCCCACTGGGGCACCGAGGCCGCCTCTTCTCCAGGAAAGGGAAGCAGAGCAAGGCAGGATCCCTTTCTGCCAGGTGTGTTCTCAGGGAATAACCAACCCCTGGAGCGAGTTCCAGCTCCTGCCCCTCCGCAGGTCCTCACCTCCATCCAGTCCAGCACTGCCATCTGCCGGGAGCTGCGCCTCTGGAAAATCACCCGCAAAACCACCCAAGCCCGGAGTGCTTCTACCTAATTACTAATTAAAAAGCGAGGTGGATTAATTTTAAACCGAAATATTAATGGCTGTAAACGAACCAGAGCAACCAGAGGAAGATTGAGCAGTAATTTGCATCTCTCCACTGCTGCTATTGAGCTCTGATCCTGCAAGGTTTCAGAGGGAAAGGAAGGAGCTCAGGTATTGTCTCAGCTGGATTTTAGATCCAAATTAAGCAAAAGAATTCATCACAATCCAAACTGCAGCCAGGCTTCCACGGGACACACGGGTACAGAGCTGGCACTGGCCAAAATCCATCTCTGCCTTCTGCTTTTGCATTTTACCTCAGTCTGAGAGGCTGAAAAATTCAAAGATGTATGAAAAAAATTAACTATAAATTATTTAATAAAATAATATTAACTAGATTCGGTTCCCTGAAGTTTTCTTTCTTCCATCAGAGTAAATCTTAATTTTTTTAATTATGCCAGGTGTGGAGAGCCTGGTCACCCATTACTGGGGTGACACCTGGGTCTGCCCTGGCTGGGGGACAGCTCCAGGAAAAACTGCACATTGGGCAGGGAAAACTTCACATTGAACAGGGAAATCTGCACATTGAACAGGGAAACTGCACATTGAACAGGGAAAACTCCACATTGGGCAGGGAAAACTGCATATTGGGCAGGGAAAACTTCACATTGAACAGGGAAAAACTGCACATTGAACAGGGAAAACTTCACATTGAACAGGGAAAACTTCACATTGAACAGGGAAAACTGCATATTGGGCAGGGAAACTGCACATTGAGCAGGGAAACTGCACATTGGGCAGGGAAATCTGCACATTGGGCAGGGAAAACTGCACATTGGGCAGGAAAACTGCACATTGAACAGGGAAAACTGCACATTGGGCAGGGAAACTGCACATTGAGCAGGGAAACTGCACATTGGGCAGGGAAAACTGCATATTGGGCAGGGAAACTGCACATTGAACTGGGAAAACTTCACATTGAACAGGGAAACTGCACATTGGGCAGGGAAACTGCACATTGAACTGGGAACTGCACATTGAACAGGGAAAACTGCACATTGGGCAGGGAAAACTGCACATTGAACAGGGAAACTGCACATTGAACAGGGAAACTGCACATTGGGCAGGGAAAACTTCACATTGAGCAGGGAAAACTGCACATTGGGCAGGGAAACTGCACATTGAACAGGGAAAACTCCACATTGGGCAGGGAAACTGCACATTGAACAGGGAAAATGCACATTGAAGAGAGAAAACTTCATATTGAACAGGGAAAAATCCACATTGGGCAGGGAAACTGCACATTGAACAGGGAAAACTGCACATGGAGCAGGGAAAACTGCACATTGGGCAGGGAGGGGTGGAGAGAAAGCAAAGTGGAGCTTTGTGCTCAGACATGAACACAAGACAGGTCTAAATGCCAAAAACTGAGATGAAGAAAATGGGGAAATTCTCAGTTTTTGAGGATTTTTTTGCACGGCTCATCCCAAAAAAAGAAGATGAAACGTGGTCATTAGGAATCTACACAGGCAATAAAGGATTCAGCAAAGTTTCCCAGTTTCCATCATTTTTAAGAGACTAAATCTTAATTTTAAGTGTCCTCATCTTGCCAGCAGCCCCCAGTGACAGCCAGGACAGCTGGGGACAGTGACACAGGGATGGCTTTTATACTAATTATGTAATATTTATAGTGATCATGGCTTACTATAGTAATTAATGTAAATATATTAATTATTATAATAATATTATTAATAGCAGCTTATATGTTTCACTATAAGCAACAATCAATGAACAAAACCATAAAAAAATATTTTTTTCCACTCAAGAGAGAGGGGGAAAAGTGGGAAATGGATTTGTAGAAAATTCTCAAAGCCTGGCAGAAGGCTCACATGGCATACATCTGTGTGCAAACCCTGAGATAAAAATACTGACTTTGAAATACTGCAGAATAAAACAAATAGAACTATAAAAGGCACGTTACAGCAAGACCCTCAAAAATTAATTTTAGATCATTAACTTTAAAACATTTACAGTAGTGACAAAAACTAATAAGCCAAAAAATGCTTTTGATATATTATAATTAAGGAATAGTTAGCTTCGAATTGTAATAATGTTAATTATATTATCTGTATTGCCTCACCCTTCAAATGAAAATAAAAATAGAATACAAGCTTTTAAAGCACCTCTCAGTTACCCCATCTCTGGGTCAGAAAAAATCCTAATCCAACACACGGCTGCACCCCTGGTCCTCTCCATCTTCCCTCCCCAACTTTCCCCCAAATTATCCCCAGCACCCACTCCTGGTGGCAGGACAATTGTCCCAAACCATCCAGAACCCCCAGGTCCAGCTCAGAAGGAGCAGGTGGAGGTGAGCAGCCCTGCCCAGAGCTGTGCTGTTTCCCTGTTGGCCCTGACAGGAACCAGAGGAGCATTATTGCACATTCAGACACGATTCCCAGCTGGAAAAACACCTCAGGAACACTTCCCCAGCAGAAATGGGGCTGGTTTCTGCACTTAGCTGCTGGAGAAGGGGATAACTGGGAGGGTTTGGTATTGACCTTTGTCACCATCACATCTTCTGAAAAATCCCTTTGCCCAGGATTTCTCTCCTGGGAAGCTGAGAAGCCTCAGAGAAAAAGGAAAACAATTCTGATCTCATTTGCTTCTGCTGTGTTTTGCTGCTTTGGAATGTGGTTGGGGATTGTTCACCCACAGGGGATTGTTCCTTTGGGTTCATGTGAATTGTTTTGACTTAATGACCAATCAGGGCCAGGATGTGTCAGGACTCTGGAAGAGAGTCATGAGTTTCATTATTATCTTTTAGCCTTCTGTCTGTATCCTTTCTCTATTCTTTAGTGTAGTTTTGTTATAACATTCTTTTGTATAATAGAGATCATAAAATAATAAATCAGCCCTCTAAGAACACAGAGTCAGGTCCATCATCCCTCCAATGACAGGGGGCTCTGATGATACCCCAGACCTTGCCTTTAATGCCACGGGAGTGGAGCCCAGCACAGCCAGCAGGGAGAGCAGCTGCAGGAATGGGAATTGCTGAGTTCCAAGAAGCAGCACACCAGGGACATCCCAGCAGGGCTGGGAGCACCCCAAGGGCTGAGCTGGGAGGGAGGCACAGGCACAGCTCCACAGCCAGGAAGGGAAGGACTCAGGTGTGGTGTTGTGAGCTCCTCAGGACCAGGTGAGAGATCAGAATTTGACTCCAGGTTCTCAGGAGGCTGATTTGTTATTTTATGATATGAGATATATTATATTATATTATATTATATTATATTATAGTTATATTAGATATATTATATGATATGATTATATTATAGGTATATATTATATGATATTATATTATATTATATTATATTATATTATATTATCATATTATATCATATTATATCATATTATATCATATTATATCATATTATATCATATTATATCATATTATATCATATTATATCATATTATATCATATTATATTATTATATTATATTATATTATATTATATTATATTCTATTATTTATGTTATATTAACAGAAATGCTATACTAAAACTATACTAAAGAAAGAGAAAGGATCCATCAGAAGGCTGGGAAAGAATGATAATAAAAACCCCTGACAGACTCAGAGAGTCTGACACAACTGGCTGGGATTGGCCATGAATTAAAAACAATTCACATGATGGGAAAACAATTCTCCAAAGCAACAAAACAGGGAGAAGCTGGGGCTTCTCATCTTGCCAGGAAGAGAAATCCTGGTGAAGGGATTTTTCAGAAAACATCACGGTGACAGCTGGGAACTTTTCTGAATTACAGCTTTTTAAAAACAATCTGCAAAGGCAGCAGGTCAAGCCTTCAAAATGTCATCCTTTCCCTACTTGTGTGAATCCCACGTTTTGAGCCTCCTTCCTGGACTGACAGCTTGAGGCAAGCAGTGTTTTGAGGGCTCAATTCCAGCCCACAATGTTGTGATACTTTGATTAATCTGCATGGCTTGGTTCAGACTTTGCTGAGGGCTTGTTTTGGTACTACCCCCCAGTAAAAGGCACCACAGCTTTCTGTCTCAGGCCTGGATTCACAGTTCCTCACTCCTTTTCCCTTCTTCCCTCTCACACATTTAAGAGCTGAGAGCTGGAACCCTTCTCAATCCCAATGTTTATCCAAGGTTTCCATTTCATTATCACACATATCTTTTTTTTTTTTTTTCTCTCATTCTGTAGGCAAGCTACAGCTCTCATTTTCCTGCAAGACAATCTCAAATTATTTATCCTATTTGCCTTGGATGGAGTAGTCCTGGCAACCAAGTTTAAGCAGGCTCCAAGGACTGGTGGTGTCTTGAGATGAAATTCCTGCCTGCAATCCTGCAATATGCTCCTTTCTGAGCACATTAACCTGAACAGATGGGAGCCAGTCTGTGGGCAGGCAAAAGCTGCTAGAGCAAAAACTTCGAATACAAAAAGAAATAATTAAAAAACCTGACTCACAGGCCTGCTAAGAATCACAAGACTGGCATCAGAGATCCCTACATTTTCAGAGGAAATGTGTATTTTAAAGAAAACAGACATACGAGTTTTATTTTTGTTGCCTGCTTTTGACTCCCCTCAAAGGAAGGGATTTATCTGAAGGGAGAACTGGGGTCATGATTTGTTTGCAAAAGCTTCAACCCTAATTAAAAAAACCAACAACAAAAAGAGAGGTGAGTGGGCACAAACCCTCTGCTGCTCAGCCTCCCAGCACAGGCACACCATAAATACCCACAAAAACCAGGATTTCTTCTCTGCAGAGCTGCCATTCCAAGGATTTGGAGTTTTCTGCACCCAGCTTAATTGCACTTCTCCTGGGCTCCTCCTTCCCAGTGGGATTCATCCTGGAATGCCCAGGGCACAGGGACAAATTGTGGAGTTATCCACAGCGTGATGGTGACAGGGTGAGGAGGAGGAGGGGGAGGAAGGAGCTGGGCAGGAAAGGAGCAGGAGAACAAGACAGACTGAAAAGGGATTTCTCTGGCTGCCCAAGAAGGTTTGTGCTGTCAGGGGAGCAGCAGGAAGGCAGGGACAGGTAAGGACACCTCACTCCTGGGGTGGCAGCAGTGGTAGGTGACCTCAAAGAGGCCCAGAAATGGATCCACAAAATCCACTTGGAGCAATTTGTAATTCTCCATAAATAACACTGCTCTACATCTTGCTAGTAATCCCTTTTGATTTTTTTTAACAGATACAAAATATACAAAGATCTTTTTTATATGTGTATCTTCAGATCAATGTAAAACACATTTATATATTGTATGTATTTAAACCCCTTTTATATAAAAAATCTTATTTATATAATAAAATATTTTATATAATTTGTAAGATTATTTATCTAGAAAGAATAACTGTTTATTAATTATAAACAATGTATTTATAAAGAATAAATTTATTATTTATCAATAAAATCTATAAATAATATAAATAATATAATATCTATCTAATAAATTAATAATTATTTAATGAATTATAGTAAAATAATAAAATAATAATGAATAATAATATAATATTCCTAAATTTCTGTTCAATAAAAACCAATTTCCATAACCTACTTCACCATGATATCAACCTGCCTTAGTTTAAAAAATACCAGACTACAAAAGGAATATGCTAATGTTTCCCTATTTAATTTTTAGCATTTAATCTAACTATAAATTCATAAATTAAAACTGGATAGGGCAGGGAAATCACTGCAAAACCCCAGGTTATTTAACAGAACACAAAAAAAATCCCTAAAGTTTTAGAGGCACAGAGGAACAAGAAAGTGCCTGCAGGAAAACTGACTCTTAGGTAAAACAATTTATTTCCCTCTACACAGATTCCTCTCTCAATTAAGCAAAAATTGTATTACTACAAAAAAAAAAAAAAAAAAAAAGGATTTCTCAGCTGGGAAAAAAAAAAATCAATCCAAGGTTTTGATTAGGGAATACACAAAACCAAAATGAATCTCTTCCTTTATCAACACAGAGCAGAAATTACCACGGGCCTGAGAGATTCTCAGAACAGGAAACAAAGTTTGCCCAGCACTCTTTAAAACATTCCATGAAATTCCATTTACACTGTGTATTCCACGAGAAAAACATTCTTCATATTAAATTAATAAATATATTTAGCATTCCTCATATTAAATAAAAAAATATATTGCTCAAGGTCGTGGGTAGAGTGAGGAGTGAAAATCGGAATTAACAGGGAGTTAATACAGGAACCCAAAAATGCTCTTACAGAGCTCCCTGCTGCTGACCTGGGTGCTGAAAATAGCAACTCTCCGTGGTGTATTTATTATTAACACTGTGATTTGATGAGAATTCAATTTACAGCAGGTGAGAATGGGGAATAGAGAAAGGATCCTGTGCCACAGCCACAATTTTTGAAAGGAAATAAGGAAATGGAGCAGCACTGGGCTTTGTGTGCCTTCATTCTCACAACTGATGTGTTTTAAAGCCCCACATGTCCCAGTAAAGCAGCAGCTTTTCAGGGACTTTGTTATTTTGATATCTATATCTTTATAATGTATTTATTACTGCATGCAGAGGGTTGATAGAACTGAGGGTTCTGAGGGCTGGCAGAGCTGCCAGGGTTCTGGCAGCCCTCAGTGACCCAGACAAAAAGGATCACCTCTATTTTCGTCACTCCCATGGCTCTGGGGAGGTTGGTTTTACCCTCCCCAGGATGAAAAAGGAGAATTTCCACAGCAGAGAGGCCATTCCTCACTCTGTGCTCTCCCCAAACACAATTCCTGTCACGGCTTCAGAGCCAGGCTCCAGATTTGGGGTTCCACAGCTGGAGGAACTGCCTGTCCCTCCCTGCACAGCCACCACAAAGGGCTGGTCCCCTCCTCCCCTGTTCCAGTGGGACCCAGCACCAAGGAGCTCACAGCCCTGAAAGCAGAGCAGGCAGGAGCTCTTTATTCCTATTTATTCCCAATTATTCCTAATTATTCCTGCTCCAGCCCCTGGAGCTGCAGGTGCTGTTCTCAGCTCCCTCTCCCAGAGTTCATATTTATTAAGTTTATATTGCAAAGTTTGTATGGTGAAGTTTATATTGCAAAGTTTATATTGCAAAGTTTATATTGCAAAGTTTGTATGGTGAAGTTTATATTGCAAAGTTTATATTGCAAAGTTTATATTGCAAAGTTTGTATTGCTCACCTTGTGTGGGACAAGGTGGGCTCTGGTGGGTTCAGAGCCCTCCTGGCTACAAAGCAAAATGCCACCAAAATGTATTCCCCGCAGATCCCATGTGTCCTTAAAACCAGAATATTAGATGGGTGTTTAGCTATCATTTCCCACTCTTTTATAATGCCAGCATCATCTTCCAAATGTCATCACCTGGAATCTAAAAGCATGATGATTTCGTACACAAATGTCTTTATTGTGCTAGAAAATATAAAGAAAGCCCTCAAATCTTCTTGATGTGAAAGTTATCAGCCCCAAACCCTCCTCTGGCCTACAGAATTTACATTCCTAAGGATGGAAAGCCTTGCCTAAGCCAAGCTGAGAGAGTCTCCTTGCTTTTGGAGAAGTCCTTCAGCATGTGATTTCATTATTACAGCCAGAGCTAAATTTGCTTTAACCAGAAAAACGTCAGCACAGGTGGCACTGTATAGAAAAGCCTGCAGAGAGAAGAAAAGCAGAGAGGAACTAAAAAATATGGAGCAAAGAGTGGCTTGACAAAGCTCATTGTGCTGAGAGGGCAGCTAGAAGGGATGGGGACAAAAGGAGCTGCAGCGGTGCCAATCCATTTGGAATGTGAGCAGCAGGGACTGCAGGGACTGTGCAAAGCTGGTGACTCATCCCTTGTCCCTGTCCTCTGTGCTCTGAGGGGTTTCTGCTCTCCATCCCTGCATCCCTCTGGCTCTGAGCTATCCATCCCTGCATCCCTCTGGCTCTGTGCTCTCCATCCCTGCATCCCTCTGGCTCTGAGCTCTCCATCCCTGCATCCCTCTGGCTCTGAGCTCTCCATCCCTGCATCCCTCTGGCTCTGAGCTCTCCATCCCTGCATCCCTCTGGCTCTGAGCTCTCCATCCTTGCATCCCTCTGGCTCTGAGCTCTCCATCCCTGCATCCCTCTGGCTCTGGGGTTTCATTCTCTGCTCTCCATCCCTGCACCTCTCTGGCTTGGGGTTTTCACTCTCCCCATCTCCATCCCTTCACCCCTCTGGCTCTGGGGTTTCACTCTCCCCATCTCCATCCCTTCACCCCTCTGGCTCTGCCCATGGATGCAGCACGAGCTGATGGAGGCCCCTGATAGACCCAGACACAGAAAGCTTCAATGGCCTGGGCACAGCAGCACCTGGGGTGCAGGGCATGGCACACGTGCACACATGGCACAGATGCTGATGCATTTTAAACCTGTGCATTTGCTCCATCTCAAGCCATGATAATTGCTTTTCTTCCCCTGAGGAAGTGAATGGATCCAAGTGCATTTCCCAGCAATTCCCTTTCTTTTACAGCCACACAGTCTTGTCAAAGCTAAAACATCTCAATGGAGTTTCCAGGTGTCTTAGGGGGACAGGTTCAGCTGGGGCTGTGTGTTCTATTCCCATCTGTCAGAGGTGGGCAGGTATCTCCTGTTCATGGGGCAGTTCTCTTTATCTCCTCCACAGACCCATCCTCCCTCCAGGAGATCTCTGCTGTCCATGGCCACTGAGTGTCCCTGCAGGGCTGATCAAATTCCACCATCCCATGGGGAGATGCTGCACCCAGGGGAGGAGCCAAGCATTCCTACCTGGATCCAATCTGCCCTGGGAACAGCCCAGCAGCCTTTGCCCCCTGCATTCCCAGAGGAGCAGCTTTCTGCTGCCCTGCATTCCCAGAGGGAGAGCAGGCCCATCTCCAGCAGCCCTGGAGCTGCAGAGGAAAACTCCCCCCTTGTGCAGGATCCCTGCTCCAGCAGAGCCACAGCTGGCACTGCAGGAGGGCTGAGCCCCCTGGGATGGGACTGTGCCAGCACCCTGAGCCCCCCTGGGATGGGACTGTGCCACCACCCTGAGCCCCCTGGGATGGGACTGTGCCACCACCCTGAGCCCCCCTGGGATGGGACTGTGCCACCACCCTGAGCCCCCCTGGGATGGGACTGTGCCACCACCCTGAGCCCCCCTGGGATGGGACTGTGCCACCACCCTGAGCCCCCCTGGGATGGGGCTGTGCCACCACCCTGGGATGGGACTGTGCCACCACCCTGAGCCCCCCTGGGATGGGACTGTGCCACCACCCTGACACACAGGGTACAGGGCATGGTCTGACCCTGGCAGTGGGTTTGGGGTTTGTTTGTTTGTCCTATTACATTTGTATTTTTTGTTTTCCTAGTGAAGAACTGTTATTCTTACTCCCATCTCTTTGCCTGAGAGCCTTTAAAATTCAAAATTATAACAATTCAGAGAGAAGGAGTTTACATTTTCCATTTCAGGGGAGGCCCCTGCCTTCCTCAGCACACATCTGTCTTTTCAAACCAAGACACCAGGTAAAAAAATCCAACCCTACCCTTTAGAAAGCTAAGTTTATGCCAAGTCATCTTTAAAACATCCTAAACTCTTCCAAGATAATCAACTTTATAACCTAAAGAATTTATAATATTACAAAACATTATAAACATTAGTTCTAAAATTATTATAATCATACAAAAAGGCTTTCAACAGATTTAACAGCAACATTTGCTCAATGATGGCCTTTCAGGTTTGGAAGAGGATGTGGATTTGTAAGTTGTGACTGCTGCCATGTTTTAATTGATTCATTACAGAGGAGCTGTGCCACAGGAATGGCCGAGGCAAAGGGCTGGCACTGCCTGGCACACAGGGCAGGCATTTCCTGCCAAGCCAAGGGCCTGCAGAGCTCTGTGCATGCTCTGAGAGACTTCAGAAGTGGGAATTAAAAAGCAGAGTACTCAGAAATTAACAAAAACGGGTTGGGGTTCAAATCCTGGAACCCCTGCAATTATGAATCACACCAAAATTCTTTTCCCTCCCAGCCCTTTCCCCCATCTCTGTCTACAGCAGAGAGCAGCTGCAGGAATGAATTTTTAATTCCCAGGCATCACATGGCCCAGGAGTTCCCCCAAAAACATTGATAAAGAGCCCCCCACAGACCCAGAGTGCAGAACTGCAGTGCCCCTGCAGCAGGAGGGTCTGCATTAGAAACAGTGGCACCAAGTTACACCTCTGAGAGCTGATGGCAAACACAAATTGTCAGCTGGAACATGGGCTCACAAGAATGGTTTTTCTTGGATTTATCAACAGCTGAAATGATTGGGGATTGGAGGATAATTCCATGGATTATTATTTCATCATTGAATTAGTAAGGGATTTTTGTGTGTATAATCTGTGCCCTTCATCTTCCCTTCCCTTCCCTTCCCTTCCCTTCCCTTCCCTTCCCTTCCCTTCCCTTCCCTTCCCTTCCCTTCCCTTCCCTTCCCTTCCCTTCCCTTCCCTTCCCTTCCCTTCCCTCCCTTCCCTTCCCTTCCCTTCCCTTCCCTTCCCTTCCCTTCCCTTCCCTTCCCTTCCCCTTCCCTTCCCTTCCCAGCAGGGACTTTCCTTGAGGATTTTGAAAAGGACAAGATTTAATTTCCAGGCTGACAATTTTCAAAATGCTTTGTTGCTTTTTTGCATTCCTGATTAATTCACTTTGCTAAAACACCGAGTCACTTTTTGTGCAGGCAGCTTTGTAAATCTGGAATCACATCTGCTGGTTACAAATATTACAATTGCAGATACACTGCCATCCAGGAATCTCCCATTTAAAAGAAGGGTTGCAATTTCTTCAAGAGCATTGTTGCATCAGTGCTAAATAATTGCTACATGAATAAAATCAGGGGGAAATGCAATATCTGCTGCTCAGAGAAAAAGCTTTTTTTAATATCCAAATCCAGAAAATGTGGATTTAAGAAAAAATACATAATCCAAACATGTCCTTCCACACTGACTTCACAGAGAGGACTGGCTCTTTCCTATTATCTTTAATTTTTTATTACTCTGAGTATGTTCAAGTCACCCATCTGATGAACAAGATCACGTTGCTTTCCTGGAGTTCACAAAGAGATTTATGGCAGTGACCAGTCTGGCTGCACACAAAGGTTCTGGAAACAGGTGGCCTTTGCAGAAAGACATGAATTCACTCCTCACACTCTGAGCCAGCTGGGAGGGAAGGAGCCTCAGTTCTGCAAGCCACAAACCCAGCTGAAAGCCTGATTTCACAGGATTTCAGCTTGCACACCCCCCTGTACACAGAGAGATGCAAATCACTTTATTCCAAAAGCTCCTGTGTGGTAAAGGCAGGGAGATCTGTCAGGGAGTGTGCACAGACCGACTCCTGAGTGAGGAGGAAATTAAATCCTCCCTGTAGGAACAGTCATAACTGTGCATTGTTAGATGGAAAAGAAGGGCCACACGTGAAAAATGAAATACAAAAATGCATTCAGACACGAACCACAGACTCATCTTCAACGTATCCCCCTGGAATTGTCATCAGCAGGCACTCTGAGCTGAATTCCATGCAAATGTGGGTTTGTTTTCTGCCCTTGCTCACAGAGAGGAATGCTCTGGCAGATGGAGGTGAGTAAGAGGCCGTGGGCTCTCCCTGCAGCAGATCCCAGGAGGGCCCTGCCCGGTGTCCAGCTGGCTCTGACCCTGCCACCTGAGCCCAGGTGCCACACGGAAATGTGACAACACCTGTGCTGCAGACCATTTCTGCCCCAGACTGGGGCTCCATGGGCTGCCTGCAAAGCAGGGCTGAGCACCAGCAGCACTCCTGGGCTCCCCAGCCCTGGGAAAAATGGCCAGATAAAACTGTATTTATCTATTAGCCTGTTGTGAAAAATGTGTGTTTTATGATTGGCTTTTTGCAAATATTCAAATGAATATTGTGTGTGTTCTGTTAGAAACTTATGCACCATTAATTCTCTTAAGCAGTGTGTTAAATATAGTTTTAGGTTATAAACAATGTTAAAATAGAAACTGTGCTATGTAAGATACTCTTTTTAAAGAAAGACTTGCAATGAGATAGCAGCCACAGGACACCTACGACTTTCAGAGAAAAAGAATTTATTGCTCTCCTGTCACAGGAAACAAACTTCTTCCTGCCTCACTCAGCCATGAAGATGCCATTAGGATGAAGAGGAAGAAGCTGACGATGACCAGAAAGAATCCAGTGTTTGAATGGAATTTATGCATCATGTATGAGATGTATGAATGTGCAACAGGTTATTGTTTACAAGGGTAAATCCTCTGTTAATGTGGGGCCTTTTTCAGGCGTACTGTGCCCAGGAAACAGCACCGGATGTCTGTAACACTTTGTTTCTATTATCTCATATTGTCCCAATCCAAATTGTCCAAAATTTTTATTACTCTAATTATATTGCTATTTTAAAACCATTTTATTACTATTAAACCTTTAAAAATTTTAAAAACAAGTGATGGGCATGTTTCACACTACGCTTGTTGTTAGTGATTATAAATATTTAGAAATAGCACCAATTATAACTGTTTCTAGCTGCTTGTTAATTTAATATCTATCAGCTTGAGTGTGCACTGTGCTGCTCATAGAAATAGCAGTGTGATGAATTTGATATCCATGTGTCACTTGTGGAAATAGCAGTGTGATGGATGTTCTGTGTTACAGACCTGAGCAAAACATCAGATGTGAAAAACAAAGGTATTTGTGTAGCTAAAACCAGTGTGAGGCCATGCACTGACTGACCTGTCCAAGGGCTAACTGTGACACAAACCAGAGGACAGTCAGAGAAAACTGTTAAATTCAAGGAGGACATACTAAAATCTTACCAGAGGATGTGAAGCAGCAGGATGGAGACACAAAAGAAATAAAATCTATGGACCTGACACACAGGATGTCATGCAGATAAGCCGGAGTGTGGAGAAGTCAAACAAAGGAGTTCCAAAAGATCAGAAAGTTTGCAAGAATGTTTGAATAATGCCCTGAAACACATGACTATGATGTGACAGCACAAAGATAACATTGTCTGTATACCCCAGTGTTCTCTGTGCCTGTTGGCCAGGAGCACCCCAGCACTGAAAATACTGTCATTTTTTAAACCCTATTATTATTTAACTTTTAAAAATTCCAAGGAGTGAACTCTGTTCTTCACAGGGACTGGAGCCAGGGCAGGCAGGCAGGGGCAGAGCAGGGACAGGCCAGCCCAGGTGAGCGCTGTCACTGTCACTGCATGGGCACACAGTGCTGGCAGAGCCCAAAATGCCTCCATGGTGCCCCTCTCCGTGCCACCCATGGAAATTGATGCCTTGGCATTTAACTTTTATGTTTCTCAGACCCTGGACTGCTCTGGTGTATAACTCTAAACTCCACAGCCTGTCAGCCACTGCTCTCCCATTTCAGTCAGACAAAAACATTCCTGAACCTCGAGGACACCTCACTGCCTCAGGCCCCAAAAAGTATAAATAAAAGTGAGTTTTGGGGGGAGCAAACAGGGGGTGAATGCCTTCATTGCCTGCAGCTGGAATTGGAGCATTAAGCCCTGCTCTGTGACTGCCCAAACTGATCCCTGTGTGACAAACTCGTGCCCATCGCCCACCTCGGGTGCAGCCTCTGGGGGCTGTGGCTGCCCCAGCTGGGCCTGCTGAAGGCTTGAAACAATCCCCACTCTATTCTCTGAACCTGCCTCTGCTCTGGGGGTACCTCAAGGCATCAAAATCTCCAGCCTGGAATGGAGCAGGGCAGGCTGGGGGATGCTGCAGTGCTTGGTGGCAGCTGCTGAGTGGTATAAAAAACCTGTGGTGTACAAAACTCCCCCTAAAAACAGCTCTGTGAGAGACATTTGCATCGACAAAGTCCAGTCCCACCTGAGGGGGGAGGATTCAGAAAGGGCTTGAACCGGTGGGGAGGAATTGCATCACCCCTCGTGCTCCTGGTTGGTGATTTTTGTCAATAATGTTGATTTGCTGAGTTTATAAATCTGTATTCGTGCCATTGGGGGGTGGTTTTTGTGGATTTTTCCATATCTGTCCCTGGAGGCCTCCAATAAAGACCAACCTTTACACTACCTCCTATGCTAATATTATCTCAAAAGTTGAGCAAATTCACATAATTGACAAAAATCACCACGGAGCTCTCAAGGAGCTGGTGTGGGCCTTTGGTTCCCAGAGAGAACTAAGACTGGACAGAGGCTTTGGAATGTGCTTGGTCTTTCTGCCTAGGGAAAAAACAGGGAAAATCACTGGGAAAACCAGCAATGAATAAATACAACAATAGGCTGCAGAGCTACCAATCCATGTGTGAAGAATACAGAGAATAAATTAAAGGAAAAAACAAGCCAAAATCAATCCAGCATCGCTTATTTACATCCACTTCCTCCCGTGGAACATATATTTAGCCAAGAGCCGTGGTGGTTCTGTTCTCTCCCCTGAGCTGTGCCTCAGCCCTGCAGCACGACTTCCCCTGCAGTCGTGCCTCAATTTTCACCATTTGGGCCCAAAAATAAAACAAGTGCTTCCAGGAGCAGCAGCACTTGGCAGCTGGGGGAAATCAAGCCTCCCATTTCAGTGTGGCTCAGCAGAGCAGATCTTTGTACCTGCTGAGCTCCAGCCTCACTCACCTCCCTGGTGCCCTCCTGGCCCCAGCAAGGAGAGGGAATGCTTTGGGCACAAATGTGTCATGGGGAAGTTAATTGTTGTAAAGTCATCACATTTAAAAGCTGAAGCAGCTGGTGAGAACAAACTCAACACACACACGCAAAAGAGAAATCATTAACATTATGAACTAACTTAAAATAAATAAATTATTAACAATTATTCCAGCTGGGAGAAGACAATCTCGTGGATTGTAACTGGTAGGATTCCACTCCCACATTTCTCACTGTGTTGGATAGAATGTCCAGAATTAATCTGGTGCTTTTGGACATCTGGAGGGGGGCTTCACACAACAGATTTCCACACCCAAAGCCAGCCCCATCTGATGGGCTGTGTTCAGAACACCTGCACATAAATTGTCAAAAAATATCTTTTTTACACCGAGAAAAGTGTGGAGAAAGTGCAGAGATTATATTTTTAAAGTGAGGCTAAGGCCTTATTCAAGAACTAAAATTCTTCCATTGCAGGTCTGAGTCAGGTAACAAAACCCATTTTGTGTCATGTCCTGCCACTGGATCTTCAGACTAAAACTAATTGCAGTTCTTAAGGTGATAATTTCCCAGTATTATTAATTGCATCTGGCACCTAAGATATAACAGCTACCCTGTACTTGATATCCTGACAAATACCTCCAAAATCAATTACCTGTCATGTGCTTTTCCCACTGAAGTAAGAAGGGAAATTGTGGGAAATGGGTTTGCAGAAAGTTCTCAGGGCCTGGCAGAAGGCTCTGAAATGGGTTGAAATGGGAAAATGTGGGAAATGGGAAATTGTGGGAAATGGGTTTGCAGAAATTGTGGGCAGTTCCTCAGAGCACTGACTCTTTCCTCTCCCCAAAGCAGCCACTGATCCCAGCTCCCTTCCCAACCCCACCCCACTCTTTTACTGCACTCTCCTTCTCACTGCTCACAGCTGTGCCTGGTAAAGTCAGGCCTGATCCTGATCTTTGATAACTGGCCCAGCTGCAGCTCCTTAGGGGTAGGATTACTTTCTACCCTATTTTCTTATATTCCATCCCCCTACAATTCCTCCTTTTTCTTGTAATTACGGAGTTGCAGCATTTCTAGAAGGACGCGTTTGAATAAATTAACATTATGACCTATTCATATATTTCATTTAGAACTAATAGTTATACAAATGTTCAACATATTACAGTACAAATTTATATATATATATATATTTCTAAGTGTCAGTTCAGTTTTGCAGCTTTTTTCAGTTTACAAAATACTTATTTTCAAAAATCTTTTATACACATGCTTAACAAACATTAACAGCTGCAATTGATATATTGCACTAATCAATAAACACATTGTACTAAATAACAGAACTATTCTTTTTCCAGCTCTTACAGTTGCTTTAGTCAATCCTCTCCTTCTTCTTTCAGTTTTGTTGCTTTTCCTCAGGCAGTTCTCTACCCAGCAGATCACCATGGGATCACGTTGCCTAATGTTTAATTCTTGTTTCCTGAATCCCCACAGGATTGTGTTGGTTGATACTTAAGCCTTTTCCCCAAATCCACAGGGTCATATAGTTTAGTATTTAAGTCCATCTTCCTGAATCATGTTGGGGTCACCAGTTGTTCTCATCTTATTGCAGTTCTTGGTGTTTCTCGTGGGCAGCTCCTCAGAGCACTGACTCTTTCCTCTCCCCAAAGCAGCCACTGACCCCAGCTCCCTTCTCACCCACCCACCCCACTCTTTTACTGCACTCTCCTTCTCATCTGTGGCCTGGTAAAGTCAGGCCTGCTCCTGATCTTTGATAATTGGCCCAGCTGCAACTCCTTAGGGCCAAGATTAATTTCTACATTCCCTTCATTTCCTTCTATTCTATCCCCCTACATTCTATGGACATTTAGCAACAAATGAAATGTTGATGAGCGTTCAAGTTCCTGATTTGAATCTGTGCTCCTGGAAACACTTAAAGGAGGTAGGAGGGCAACCCTGCTTACAAGGTGAACTGAAATCAGCCTATGAAATAATGACTGGCTTAAACCACAGACAGATCAAGAATCTTTCCTCTTCCCAGCCTCCTCCTTAGGTGCTGCTCTGCCTGAAGTTACTGGGCTAAGTGGTGTGATCTAGTCTGGAAAGTTGAAAACTGAACTTTCTCCATGATCATGGCAGCATTAAACAAGAGCCCAGAGACGCAAGAGCACAAACAGATGCCAAGCAATCGGGCACCTGGTGTTGCTGAATTTCTACAGCAGCTCATAAATCCTCTGCCCAGCCACCTTGTGCAAATTCAGAGCAGCTCCACACCCCGGGGGAAAGCAGCTGTGGGTGCCATCAGCAGGAAATGGAACACACAACAGAAATTAAAACCAGAAATTAAAACCAACCTCTCCCGCCAGGCACGGGGCTCCTGAGCACTGAACTGCTCCACTGAACAGACCTCACAGCTCCCTGGCCAGGTAAAAATAAGCCAGTTTTTGTTTCCAGGTAAAAATAAGCCAGTTCAGAAAATAACTTCTCCTTGCCTCTGGTTAGATTATGTGTGGATGGGAAATGCTCTCTGCTTTCCCAGAAATTATATTGCTGCTTTTATTTTGCTTTCACTCAGCAGCTGGGGGGACTCGACCTTCACAGGTCAACCAGAAGTCTGTGACAAGCCAGGGGTAAAAGGGGAAGATGGAACAGCACAACAGAGGAGTATCCAAGCCTACACAGCAAGAATTAGGTAAAAACCACAGAAATGGGATTTTAATATCCTTCCTTCACTTTGCCAAGCCTTGACCCCACTGTGACCGTGGAATGAGAGAGGCATTCCTAGAACTGGGGCCCACAAATCCAAAAATTAATCAAAGAGGGTAGAAATCATCTTTTCCCTTTGTAAACATCCTGGATGTAATGAAGACGCAGCTGAAGACAAAAAGGGAAATTGTCTTTTGGGCAATATTGTCTGTAGAGTTCTTTAATATTCATGGTTGATTTGGCAGGGAGTGTCTTCATTTGGATCAAAACTCAGGAGAAAATTTCAAGTTGAACAAACTGTCCCTGACTTTAAGGAAAAATTAAATCCACAAAGAGAGTTTCTGTGCCCTCCCTGGGTTTAGCTTCTGGCCATTAAAAAAAGATGTGTAAATAAACAAGGCCTTTAATAGCATCACTTAGTAAGCATTACTGAAAGACCAAGATTGTATTTCATAAATCCTGACTCTGCCAGAGAAAGCAGAGTGAATTCGTGGCACAGAAAAGAGAAGGAATTTCTCAAGAAATGTGCAAAAAAAAGAAGTTTTACTAACGTTTGAAGCAAGATTTCTTCAAGAAAACTGCAATCATTGGGTTATGCTACAGGCTGTGCTGTAAAGATCATGTAAAAACCTGTAATTTTATATTAGTTCTGATTTTCTAATGATGGAACGATATTTTTGAGGAATATTTATCTTAGGTAAATAAATAAATTGCTGCCTCTTCCACCCTCCTCTTTGCCTCCCCACAGTGAATATTGTACACTGCACCTGGGGCTTCTTGTCAGTCAACAGCTTCTCCTTTTTTTGGGCTGTTACTTTGTCTTGTGGAGCTTCCTATTGTTAATGCTGCACCAGGCCCAAAGGTTTAAACCAAAACAAGCCCTTTAAAACACCTTGAAGCCATTTCTGGGAGGTAGATTAAGAAATTATTTACACCCCTGAGCCAACCATTCCAGCCCAGCCAGACCTTCCTTTCTGCAGAGCTGTCACCCAGTACTGGTGACATTTTTGGAAGGAGAGCTTCCTGAGAGCCACTGGAAATTTAAAACACCCCTGCAAGTCCACAGCAGCGAGTTTTTCAAGTACTTCTTGCAAATCAAGCCCCAATCAGGACACCACTCCAGCTTTTGGGCTCTAAGTGGAGCTCTGCAGTCCTCACCACGGGCACAAACGCCCTCTTTGAAAGGCAATTAGCAAGTTCATCATTTGTAACAGAACATTCTGAATACATCTGAAATCTGGCTGTGCCCTGCAGTTTGCTTTTCAATGCTTCAACTCCGATTTTTTGCACTAGCAGAAAGAAATTGTCAGCTAAACCTGCTAAAACCTGTTGGTAAAAACCTGCTGGTTTTACTAATGTTGGATAGTTCCAAAATCCAACATGTTGGATATTTCCAAAATCCAACATTTCTCATCAGAGAAAGCACATATTTTTTGGAAAAACACCTTTGAATAAAACTGGACAAGTATCCTGTAAAAAAATTATTTAAGGAAAAAAATTAAATGTCTGTGTTGTGGCAAAAGTCCTAAATTTGCCTGACTCTAGCAGATAAAATTCAGTGCTGTCAGGCATGAACTCTGAAAGAACAGAACCATCATTAACAGGGAATAATCCCAATTAAACACTAATTAAATAAAAATTAAATAAATAATAGATAAATAATATTAAATAATACTTACATAATAATTAAATAATAATTAAATAACCCAGTAATCCAAAATTGATTAATCCAAAAACCCGAAAGCAACTGAGCACCTTCAGCTCCAAAAACCTGGGTCAAAACACCTCTCAGACAGCCATGGCCTCTTAAATCCAGATTTCACTCTCCTCCAGCTCTGAGAAGTGTGAATACTGTTTTATAGAAGACGTGTTGATCATATTTTAGCAAATAACAATAAAAATTTCAGAGGGGATGATGGCAGGAGAGCCAGCCATGAGGGCCAGCAGCACTTTGGAGCTGTTTGCACTGAGAAATGTTGGAATTCTGAGGTGTCCGTGAAGTGCTGGACACAAATGGGCAGCAGAGCCTTTATCCTGGCAGAAAGGATGCACAATTCCTTCAGCTCCTGGGCCCTGGCTCTGAGAAATGGGAATTGTTCAGTGCACAGAGAGGACAGATGGGATCCCCTGGAGGAGATGGATCATCTGACACCACGTCCTGCTGGGGGCATTCCAAGGGCTCTGCTACCTCTGCTGCTCCCCTCCAGACCTGCAAGCTTCCCTTAGGAAAAAAACACAAACTGAGGATGACAAATTTCACCTCTGGAATTACCAGATGGAAATAAATTACCAGCTCAAGACACAAGGAGTTCTGGAGGAGTCACCTCAAAAGGTCAATGTTGAGAAGAACCCTCCACCAGCAGAATGCAGAATGTTCTGCATCCTACAGAACAAAACCCTGCACAGGCAGAGAAGAGAAAGGTGTGGGATTATCCTCATTTTCACAGCTCCAACTCCTCTGAAAAACCAGATTTCCCACCGACCAAAGCTGTGATACCAAAGGATGGCACTTGGGGCTGACCCCCACTTCTTCCCAGGCCATCAGTTCTGAGCAGTGTTTTCCACCCTCCCAGCTCTGGGGCTGGGCAAAGCAAACCCCATTTCTCCTTTCACGGCTTATCTCTGAGGCTGTGTGCACAAATTAACATCACTAATGCTTGGGCAGTTCAAAAAGAGGAGAAAAGGGAAATCAGCAATCTGCAGAAAGCAGTGAGTAATGTCCTGCAGCTTTCTGGGCCTTTATCACACAGGAACAGATGAACTGCTACAAAATTTGAGCCACCTCTGCTGCCAAAATTCTACTTGAAGTGCAGCACATTTACAGCAGCTCTACACAAGAACTTCCTTCTTTTTTTTTCTTTTTTTTTTAAATAAAAATTAATACAGAAAGAGCAAAAAAGTGCAAAGAAGATAAGCATCCAAAGTCTTTCCAGGCCCATTTTGCTGGGAATGCTCTTATGACTATCACAGATGTCAAAATGTCATTTGATGATAAATGTTTAATATAACTTAGGTGGGACTTGCTGCTGACAAGCAAAATAATCCCCAAGTGTGTTCCATGCACAACTCTGCTCCTAAAAGGATTCTCTGTTTCCTCAGGAACTTGCAAATTTAGAATTTTAATTTAGAATTTTCTCTTTAATTTCTCTTTAACATGAAATTTCTCTTTAATTCCTATGCTTGTGTCATGTTGTGGAAAACATCATCAGTGGAAAATACAGATATTATCCAGGTTCATCCCCATTCTCACAGCAACCTCAAAAACCTGCCTGAATAAGTTCCAGCTTGGACTAAAACAACTGGACTGGCAAATAAACAATGTGTAGGAATTAAATTTTAAATATATATATATATATTTGGAATATATGTCAATATATATATTTGGAAAAAATCGGGGAAGGAGTAAAGCTCCTGCACACATAAATCCATGGTGAGGGATGCCACGATGGAAAATGGGAGCAGAAATTTCACCCACAGCAAAAAGCCCCAGAAAAGTGGAGGAAGAATCCCAGGAAGAATCCGTGGTGTGTGGTTCTTCACTGCTCCCACACCTCACAGGTGTAAATTCAGTTCACTGCCATGGAATATCTCATTTTCTGTCACTTCCTGCACATGGTGGTGCCTGCTCAGTTAATTGGTTTCTGCAGACTGGACAAGAGCTGCTGGTGCTGGATGAGCCTAAGAAGATTCCAATAATTCCTCACCCAAGGGAAGCCTGAAATCTGCTTTCCCTTGTATTTGCCCCCGGCTACCTTATTCAGAGCATCTCTCTTTTCCCATGTATCCCGAGTTGCTTTGCCTTGATAAAAAGCTCATTCCAGAAGCTGCTGAGGTGACTCATCCCCTCTGCTTTAATCTGAATATTCCTCCTTTGAAGTTGGTAGCTGAATGCTGACTCAGAGCTTTTATAATCCACAGACTGCCGTGCAAATTAATAAAAGATTTGATTAGGGTGACTGTGAAATTTTATTTTTGTAGGCTACCCCATTTCTGGGAATGAGACAGAAGAATTGGAGATCATTTTGTGTTCTGGAGGCAGCCCCCAAATGAAGGATGGCACATCAAAAACTGGAGTTTGCAAATAAAGGCACTGCTAGGAATACAAAATTCTTTTGGGTCAAACAAATGTCCGAGCTCTGCATCAGCTGTAAGAGACACAGTGTGTTCTCCTTCCATTTCAATTCTGCTCTCTGCAAAATTCTTGGCTTCTGACTGGAGGCAAAATGTTCAAAGGCAAATGACTCAACCCTTCAAAAGTGAAAAGGGCAAAATTTGGGTTACTGCAAGGTGAGGCATAAACAAATGAAACTTGCACCAAACTGATCAGCACGTCAATCCAGATTTGACCTGTACCCAGAATAAACAACCCAAGCTGCTAACACTGAATAATTGCCATGTGGGCTGTGGGGGAAATAAATGCAAACACTCTGCATGCAGCACCAGTAGATCCTGCCATGAACCTGCCTGCCTTTGGGTTTTCTCTTTCCCCTTTCCATGGCAGTGCTGAGCGTTGCAGAGCTGGCTTTCCATTCAGGCTGCACTCATGGGTACTTGGGTTTATTTGTGGTTTTCTGGTTTATTCTGGTTTTCTGTGCTCGAGGAGCTCAGCAAAACTCCAAATGGCTGGAAAAGGGAACCTTCTGACCCCCTTCCCACTAAATATTGGTGCCAAGCCCTCCCCCCCAGTGGTTTCAGCACTTTGGGAGTGCAGAACCTGAGCTTCCACACAGTGGGTGGAAAAACGCCTGACAAGTCCCCTTGGGAAATTCCAGCTGGATTAATTACAGGTTCAAGCTCTGAAATCAATAAATACAGTCTGGCTGGGTGAGTTGGTGGGAGCAAAACCCTGCTCCAAGGAAAACTGGGAGCTGCAGGAGAATAAACTTGGATTATCCTGCTGGAAGGTGTCTGAGGCACTCAGCTGCTCAATTCCAGTGCTCCTGCCCATGGAATTAATGCTGCAGTCCAGGGAACACGGTCATTAACAGACATTTAGAAGCCCTGTGGAATGCAAACAAAATAATTACCTCCCTATGTGCCTCTCAGGCATCAGCATCCAGATGATTGCAGCAAATTTTGTTAAGAGGATTAATTAAGTAAAAAAAAAAAGGAAAAAACCAGACAAAAGAACTCCAAACCTGAATTTGAACCTTTCTGACCCGAGTTACAGTGCAGTCACCCTTCAGAAAAGCAAAGGGAATGGTACCAGAAAGAGTTTATTCACTATACCCAGCCTGACCTCCATGCATTGCCTTCAGGAAAGTAAAATAAACCTGACATTCCTGAGCAATCCTGCCCTCTCTGACAGAAATTGCCCAGCCTTACTTTGTAAAAGAATTCCCTGGTTTTTACTGAGCAGGATCCTGACTGAGGGATGATCTAACCCTCTGAAGCCTGCAGGACTTGCTGGGCTTTGTTCCCAAATCCTCTTCTGCTGGAGGAATTTCTGGGACCACAACAAAAGTTGGGTAAAAACAAACCATTCCGTCAGGAGACAAACCAAACCTTTCCCCTAAGGATAAAAGCCCCAAACCTTTCCCTAAGGGATACAAACCCAACCCTTCCTAAGAGGATACAAACCCAAACCCGTCCCTAAGGATTACAAACCCAAACCTGTCACTAAGGACACAACCAACCCTTGCCCTAAGGGACACCACACAAACCCAATCCCTTTCCTTCAGGACACAAACCCAAACCCTTTCCCTCAGGACACAAACCCAAACCCTTTCCCTAAGGACACAAACCCAAACCCTTTCCTTCAGGATACAAACCCAAACCCTTACTTAAGGACAAAACCAACCCTGCCTAAGGATAAAGACCAAAACCTTTCCTTCAGGATACACACCCAAACCTTTCCTAAGACACAAACCCAAACCTTTCCTAAGGGACACAAAACCAAACCCCTTACTAAGGAACAAACCCAAACCCTTTCCATGACGGCCCAAACCCAAACCATTTACCCTAAGGGACACAAACCCAACCCTTTCCCTAAGGAACAAACCCAAACAGTTCCTTCGGTACAACCCAAACCCTTTCCTAAGACACAACCCAATCCCTTCCTAAGGCCCAAACCACAAACCTTCCTTAAGGACCAAACCCAGAACCCTTTCCTAAGTGCCCAAACCCAATCCCTTTACTTAAGGACAAAAACCCCCACCCTTTCATTAAGGACACAAAGCCCAAAAACCTTTACCTAAGGACACAACCAAAACGCCTTTCCATAAGGAAACAAACCAAACCCTTTCTAGGACACAAACCCCAAACCCTTTTCCCTAGGACACAAACCCAATCCCTTTCCTTCAGGACACAAACCCAAACCCTTTCCCTAAGGATACAAACCCAAACCCTTTCCCTAAGGACACAAACCCAAACCCTTTCCCTAAGGACACAAACCCAAACCCTTTCCTGGTCCCAAAGTCTGTGACACAAACCAGGGAGAGCAGAAAATTGTGATGAGAGGGATGAGGGTGAGCAGAGCCCCTTCCAAAACCTCAGCCCTCAACTTCCCCTCATTATCACATCGTTCTGACACATTTTAATTATTTCTCATTAACTAGGACATAACATTTAGTAAGGTATTAAATTTTATTATATAAATAATTTTGAAATAAACTTAATAATAAAAAATTAATATCTCGCCATAAAATAATTTCATATAATTTTCAAATTAAATTCAAATAAAATTTAATTTTAAATATTTTAATAAAATTATCCTATCATGAAGTAATTGATACAATAATTAATATTTTTAATTTGCCTTTTAATATATAATATTTTAGTAATTATTAATTTTTGTAATTAATTAACAGGAGGTAAAATTTAGAATTGATTAACTAGGTTGTATTTCAGACTAGATTAAAGAGGCTGAGTAACTCCTGCAGGTACAGCAGAGCTGAAATGCTGAGCTCTGTTACAGGAGGAGTCAGTTCTGTCAGTGATTTAGGGAAATAGAGGGATAAAATGAAGATTTTCCTCTTTTTAAAGAGTGTTTTCAATACCATATCCCACATTTCTTCCTTTCAATGCAATTATTCCAGGGAATGAGCTGCTGAGAGCACAGCTCACCCTCTTCCTGCCATGAGCCCATTTTCCAGCCCGGGGAAGTGGAAATGTACTGAGCATCCACTCAGCACAGCTCCAAATAAAATCTCCTGGATGGCAGAGAAAACTGTCCCCATTCTAGGCAAGCAGCTGCCACTGAGTAAGCAACTTCTATAAGGGGGGAAATAAATTTTTAAAAACTGATTTAAGTGGGTGGATGTTTAGTGTTGCAGAGGATTTGTTTCCCTCCCTGACCTCTGTTCTGATCAGCAAACAGAAAACACAGAAAATATCTTTCATTTTCACCACAGATGCTTTGGGAACCAAAACCAGCCCTTTTAGAAGGACAAGAAAATAATTTCCACTTCTCTCGTGTGTCCCTGCTCTAGATTTGCACAACAAAATTTTATCACTGCAGTGATAAAAATATTTCTTTTAGATTTTCCAGTGGCAGAGGTGACCTTCAGTGTTTTAAATTCTGCTTAAACCAGGCTCAGGCACCTTGAAATGCTTATTCCAAAACCAGCCCCACAGTTCTGCTTATTCCCACAAACAGCTCATGCTGAAACCACCCAGGATTCTTCACAGATCTGCTCTCATCTCCCTTGATTTTCTCCCTGAGCCAGAGAATGGCCCATACTAAAACCAGCAATTCATTTTGATTTGTTTCACCACGACTAGAATGGGTTTTGAGAAATGTATAAATGTGTAGGATTGGTGGGGGAAAAGCCTAGCACAAAACAAACTGAATTTGGGTTGAGGGGTTTTTCCCTAATAACCAAAATAAAACCAAATAAAACCAAATAAAACCAAATAAAGCCTTTCCTCAGCTTCATGGCCACAGCAGCTCCTGGCCCTGCCTGGATCCTTTCCTCCTTTCCTTCCTGCAAACTGGATTTTCCCCTCCTCCTTGCCCCTTTCTGGTTGCTCCTGCTGCAAGGGAATCATGGTTGTGCTGCAGGGAAATGCCTCAGGGAGCACACAGCAGCACAGGAGGGGAGGAGAAAACCGACCAAAAAGCAGAAAAAAAATTAAAAAACCTGCAAAACAAACAAAAAAAAATCCAGTCAGAAGATAAAAAAAAAACAGCACAAGAGGGGAGGAGAAAACCGACCAAAAAGCAGAAAACAAAACAAAAAACCTCCAAAATAAACAAAATTCCACTCAAAAGATAAAAACGAATAAAATAAAAAAGAGGAAGCCCCCAAAACACACACACAAAAAAAAAAAACCACCCAAAAATCTTACTCATTCTCCTTCCACAACACATTCTGCAATTCTTTGAACTTCAGTATCCAAATGCAAGTTTCTGAATGCAATTTTAAATTATTTTTATTCAGTTTATTTCTAAATGCGTTTCCACCTACAAAGGTGGGGTGTTTGGGCAGCAGAGCTGTGGTTTTGAGCTGGGCTTTGGCCACCTGAGCAGGTGCCAGGCTGCTCAGGCAGAGCCCAGCCTGCAGCTGGGGGATGCTGAGTGCTGAACTTCCAGCCCTGGCACTCCCAGGGATTCCAGGGGCTGGGAGAGAGCAGCCCAAAATCGATATCAGCCCATCCTGAGAGCGAGGTTTGGATTTCATGGGGCTTCCACGCTGCTTGGCAGCATCTCAGGGCACACAGGATGTGTGATCTCAAGTGTTCCTGGCCCTGGCTGTACACACTGAGGGTTTCTGCAATTTTCAGGTGGTTTCACAGGCTATCAGGGAAGTCACCAGCATGCAAATGTATTTACATCTTGTGAAAAATACTGTATTTTCAAAGGGGGAAATACTGTCCTCCTAGAAAGGCATTTAGTAGACGAGGATCTATTTCACCTTTAAAATAAACATAAATTTATATTTATAAATTTTTTTTTTTGTTGTTTATGTTTTCTCATTTTATTTGAGGAAAGAAGTTGGAACCCTGTGTCTGTAACATCCTGAGCTCTGGATAAACACAGAGAGGCAATCTGGGTCAGCTGAGCCAGCCCAAACCTCACATTTTGTTCCCTGTTTTCCATGTGTACCTAAGACAGGAGGTCTGTTAGAACCCCTGGAGAAAAAACTGCAATATTTGGGTGTGCCTGCCCCAAGAGAGGAGCCCTGCCTGCGGGGTCGGGCAGCACCACCACGGGAGGTGATTTCCCTCCCAAAAACACAGAGAGAGCCTTGGTTGCTCGGAGCCTTCTCCTGAATGAAACCTCAGAGAGCCCCTGCAGATCTCCTCCCCAGATTTCAGCACTGGCACTGCTCAGTGGGGATGCAGCAATCCTGTAGGGCTCAGGATCCCCTCCTTGGATATTTACTTGGATATGCTTGAAGCAGGTTTTAAATCCTGGTTTGAAATCCTGGTTTGAAATCCTGGTTTCAAATCCTGGTTTGAAATCCTGGTTTCAAATCCTGGTTTCAAATCCTGCTGTGCAGCTCCCTGCTCTGAGTCCTGGGGAAGGCAGCAGGGCAGGAGGGGAGGGCACAGGGATTGGTGCCAGCATCATCCCCTCTGCCAGAAACCAACCAGGAATCCTCTCACAGCTCTTCTCTACACTGCCCAGCTTCCAAAAAGGGGAGGAAGAGGGGTTTTAGATATCCAAATTAACAGTATTTCAGCCCCTCCCAACACTTCCCTCACCTCACTCTGGCCAGCTACTGAGCTGCCAGGAATGCTGCTGGAAAATGGGCTGGGAAGAGGAATCCTCTCCCAGAGCCAGGACAGTCCAACACAGCTCAGAGGTGAACAATTCCCCCTGTCCTGGAAGGAAGCACTGATCTGAAAGTGCTTTTGTCACCATTTGCCCTTTCCTAAATTCCAGTTTGCCATTTCCTAAATTCCAGTTTGCCATTTCCTAAATTCCAGTGTTTGCCATTTCCCAAATTCCAGTGTTTGCCATTTCCCAAATTCCACTTTGCCATTTCCCAAATGCCATTTCTGCCCCTCAGAACTGATCTCATTTGTAAATATGGATTGGTAAATACTTGTTGACAAACCAAGAGAGCATCGTGACCACAGTGCAGGAGATGGAGAGCAGCTTTACTCACAGATGGGGAAACCCAAACTGATAAATCCAAACTGATAAACCCAAACTGATAAATCCAAATAATGTAAAACCTGCAGGATCTTTGCAAACCATTTTGTGAAGCTGAAGGGCTGTGGGCAGTGGGAAGGAGCTGGAATGGGGATTCAGAATTCAGTTTTTAGCCCGTGGCCATGTAGTAGTAGCTTGCTAGGAGAGGCTGGAAATAACTCGTTCAGATTTATTTTAAAGTGCTGAGTAAAACAACATTTCCCTCTCCAAGCAACAGCTCCTCAAGGCAGAGTTTCCCACAGAGGAACCATGAACTCGCTCAGAAAAGCCAGTTTCAGTCTCCTGCTGACACAACCTTCACAGATCAGCTGGGATTTCCTGAGCACACACAAACAAACAGCCTTGCCTTGGCCGAGCCCCTCTTCCTTAGAGGATAAAACAAACAAAGCCAAAATTCAAATGTACCTCCAGAAAAAAATAAATCCATGTTCATTTTGGCTTCTTTTTGGGAGGAATGGCAGATTTGGCTTTCCAAACCAGCTGTGGGGCTGCTGGTGGATAAAACCAGCACTGGGAGAGAAAAGAAACAATGGGAAGGATTCCACTGATTGGTGAATGGAAAATAAATTTGCCTTTAAAAAAAACCTGTAGGTTTGCTAAATGAAATTAGACATTGAGAGATGAAAGAAACAATGAGGAAGAAAAACCCCTAAATTCAGTAAGAATTAAAAATGAAAAGGGAGGGTTGTACATTAGAGGGGAATCTCTGGGATCAGGTGTTCTGGGAGGGCTGAACCTCTCAGGTACCTCAGAAATGGGGAAGAGAG